>NC_058084.1:229106954-229411622 GCF_014858855.1 Bufo gargarizans
TATGGGCCTGTGAACGTGGTGGCTGTGACGGGGGAGTTACTGCACGTGCCACCGTACCAGCTTGAACTGCCCTTCTGGTGCTTGCCACTTAACCAGGGAATATGGCAGTGCTGGTAGAAGGTCTAGGATGTTCAGCACTGCTGGTGTATGCCACACCATAAAAAAGATCAGCGCTAGCATCACTCTGCTGCAAATGAGGCTCATCACGCAGGGTATGCAGAACACTGACATGGGGTCGGGCACGCCTGACCATAGCAGGGACCTCAACCTCGTCATCTTCACTAGCGGTTAGAGTGCCACTGCTGTCTACAGGTTCATATTCTGAACCACTGGATTCAGCGAGTGAGGCGTCCCCATCGCTTTCATCCATCAGGGCCAGAATCCTGTAGGCCTCTTCAGCAGAATACCCCTTTGACATTTTGGGCTCACTATATTTAGGGGGTATTCCTCTGAGACTGCCCAGGAAAAAAAGAGCACACCTGCCTAGTAAAAAGGAGTAAAGCTGCGATCGCTAATAAAGATCCAGAAAGCTCAAAAGTGTATGTGTGTGTGTGTATATATAATATATATTACACATATACACATACTTTCACTGCGGTGGGGCGGCCTGAACGCAAGTGTGAGCACAAGATCAGGCCTGATCGGGCGAACACTGCGTTTTTTTGTAGAGCCCAAGGTGACCCTAATGTACTGATATAGATCTGATTGCGATCAGTCTTGATCACTTAGATAGTATATAGTACTAGTGCTGATTAGCGACAGCGATGATGCTAATCAGTAACTGTGGTGCGGTCGGCTGGGCGCTAACTACCTAACAAGTAGTTAAGTAACTGGCGGTGATAAGGGACCCTTACAGGGGGGTGATCAATGACAGGGGGGTGATCAGGGAGTCTATATGGGGTGATCAAGGGTTAATAAGTGGTTAATAAGTGACGGGGGGGGGGGTGTAATGTGTGTGTGGTGTTTGGTACTACTTACAGAGCTGCCTGTGTCCTCTGGTGGTCGATCCAAGTAAAAGGGACCACCAGAGGAACAGGTAGCAGGTATATCAGACGCCATTTACAAAATAGCGTCTGATATGCCTATTTGATTTGATATTTTAAAAATCTACAGCCTGCCAGCCAATGATCAGCGCTGGCAGGCTGTAGTTCAAGCTGTGAACTACAGCCTGCCAGCCAATGATCAGCGCTGGCAGGCTGTAGTTCAAGCTGTGAACTACAGCCTGCCAGCCAATGATCAGCGCTGGCAGGCTGTAGTTCAAGCTGTGAACTGCGCAATCCTGTGAACGCGTGCTCCTGTGAGCGTGCGTTCACAGGAAATCTCAGCTCTCACGAGATGACACCAATAGGCGTCTGAGACCTGAGAGCACTGCCGTCCGGACGCCTATCGGCGCTACCATGACGGCAAGCGGTTAAAAAAAAAAAAAAAAGTTAAAACTCAAAACTCTCTCCTTTAATCTTGTTTCCTATAGCCAGTGCATATGTTGTGCATTTTTGTATAGGCTTTTTCTGTTCATTGTGTGTTTGTTTTTTTTCCTCATGAGAAGTCTTGTTCATAGGTGTTGCATGTTTTAGAGGGTGTCTGCAGTCATGTGACCACAATCAGTGAAAACAGGTGCAGTCCCTCTATAAATACTGCCACTTTTTAATGTTGTATTGTGTCATGAGTAAGGGCGCAAATTGTCTTCAGTAGCCCGAAACATGTAGACAATGACTTTGTAACTAACTCAATGTGATTTTGCCGCAAGCAAAATACATTTTTCCTTTACCGAAGTGGAGCTGGATTTCTTCAACCATATTGCAAGACTGGAACAGTTGTCCAAACTGGCACAGCGAGCTCAGCTTTCTTGCCCAGCCTCCAGTGTCATGTCAGAGATGGTTTTCAGCATTGCAGAGAGCGTGATGACATCTAAACTGATCAAATTGTTCTCTGCCCGTGTCCAAAAGATCATTAGTCAAAATTAACAAAGTATGGATTTGGGAGGATTTGAGCTTGTTGCCGATGCCACATCTTGCCACTGTTGCTCTCTGCCTACTGGCTGCCTTGCCTACTATCATGTTGCCTGCCTACCATCATGTTCTGTAAGGCTGCTACTGCTATCACCCTCACGTCCATGCTGCCTTCATACTACTGCTGCTGCCTAACTTCCATCAGGTTTCATACGGCTGCCTCTATCTCTATCATGCCGCTGCCGCCATTATCCCACTGCTGCTGCCTGCCATCATTTCCCGTACGGCTGCTGCCATTGGCACTATCATGCCACTTCTGCTGCCGGCCTACCAACATCTTCCTTTACGGCCGCTGCTGTGTCCATCATACTGCTGCCACCTTCATGCCACTCCTGCGGCCTGCCTACCATCATATTTTGTATGACGACTAAGGAAAGCGGCTTCTTTGGGGTCCAAACTCAGAAGGGGCCTACTGATATACCTATATTTTATTTTTAGGGCCCCTCAACAGTATTATAAAACTAGACATTAAGCCCGTTACAATAACGGGCGCTAGAACAGTAGTGCATAAACATTAGTAGGAACAGTCTATATTAAATGGCAAGTTGAACTTGACCACACTGACTGGTGACTGAGACTGGTGGCCGAGACTGGCAGCTGTGCCTGAGACTGCTGGCACTGACTGCTGGTGCCGAGATTGCTGGTAGCGACTGGTGGGTCAGACTGCTGACAGGGGCTCCTCTCTATATGGCTGATAGCGCTGTGACTGACGAACAGAAATGGCGGCTGGGACTGACGAAATGGCAGAGGTGTGTTATTAGGGTTATTCCTGCAGTATAGAAATATTTTGCTAGATATAGTGCAGTGTATATATATAATATTTTTTTACTCTTTTTATGAGGCAAGGTAACCAAAAAAATGGCTGTTTTGGCAGTTTTTATTTGTTTTTCTACAATGTTCACCTGACAAAGAAGATAATGTGATATTTTTATAGAGCAGGTTGTTATGGACACAGTGATGCGTAATATGTGATTTTTTATTTATTTTAGTTTGCGCAATAAAAGCATTTATGAAAAAAAAAAATCATGTTTGTGTTTCCATTTTCTGAAAGCCATGTATTTTTTTTTGGGGGGGGGGGGGGGGGGTAGGGTATCATTTTTTGCGGGATAAGATGAAGGTTTGATTGCTTGGTATTACACTTTGTGATGTATGGTGATAAAAAAGATTTTTTGGCACATTTTTTTATGGTGTTCAACAGATGGGTTGGATTGCATGCTATTTTTATAGAGCAGGTCGTTATGGACATGATGATACCTAATATGTGCATTTTTTTTAAACTTTATTTTATTAAATAAAAGCATGTTTGAAAAAAAATAAAAAAAGTTTGTGTCTCCATTTTCTGAAAGCCAATTATTTTTTTATTTTTGGGACGATTGGCTTATATTTGGGACGATTTAATTGGTGCTAAATTTAGGAAGTGCGGTGGGCAAAATTGCAATTCCATCAGTTTTTCATTATTCATTTTTTTATGGTGTTCACCATGTGGTAAAAGTACCATGATCCTTTTATAGATCAGGTCTTACGGACACTGATACCAAACATGTTTAGGGTTTTTAATTTTTTACATTTTTAATCAATCAATCATGTGTGCATATAGGAAGTATTTTTTACATGTTTGCCTTTTCAAGCAGAGTGTTAGCTGGACATTACAGATAACACTTTGCCTGCTGCCGCTCTGCCATCCTGAAGCAGGGGGTGCTGTGCGCTCTGCAACTTGAAAGGGGGGCCTTGGGTGTTGTGTGCTGTCAGGGTCGAGCAGCAGCCCGATGGTTAGCCCCTTCCAGACAGCGGTCCCTAAGGACCGCGGCATGGAAGGGGTTAAACGACTGACATCGGTGCCATTTCAAGCAGAGTGTTAGCTGGACATTACAGCTAACACTCTGCATCTCATTAGCCGAGAGAAGAGCGGATGGCGATGGGGGAAGTGTGGTGGGAGCAGGCGGCAGCGGGTGAGCTGTGGCCTCAAAGGTATCTATGGGCAGGGTGGGGACTCGCTCTGGTAGTTCGGATAAGCAGGCGCAGTACAGAGTCAAAATACAAGTTTGTATTCACGCATGATGCCAAAAACAAAATGTCACTTTTGCTGTGTTGGTGTTACATTAACTTGCCATTGGGTGTGAAGTAACAAAAAAGTCACCTTGGTGGCAGTTCTGCTTCAGAAAGTTCAAATACAGACTTTGGGCGGCCTGTTCCACTGACACACGGGTCTCCGCTCTCCAGCCCAGCACAGGCCTCAGATCCTAGAACACAGACATGGCTTCTGAGCCCAGCTGCCTATTTAAGGACAGCCAGGTGCTGCCAAAACCCGGACCGGCACTTAAAATCCAGTCCGCTATTTGACCTCACCTGGCTGGAAATCAGCCCAGCAGCACATGCTGGGAGGAAAATACCCGTTTTCCCAGACCAAACCTCTCACTGTCACATACCTTCTTCCTTTGTTTAACCCTGAGGGAGTAAACACACACCAGACAGTGTACCTAGGACAGGGCATCCACATTTCCCTGTAACTGGCCTGCCCTATGTTCCACCAAAAACTTAAGTTTTGTAATTAGAGAAACCTCTGGGTAAACCGTCCATTTCTGTCCTTGGCCTGGCTCATCCACTTGAGAGGGGAGTGGTCAGTAACCTGCCAAATTTTTCTCACCAATAAATAGCGGAGAGACTCGAATGCCCACTTGATAGCCAGGCACTCTCTCTCCAGTATAATATACCGGGTCTCAGCTGGGGTGAGCTTGCGGCTGAGGAAGACAACGGGATGCTCCTCCCCGTTGACTACCTGAGACAGTACAGCACCGAGGCATCGGTCTGTACTATAAACTCCCTTTTGAAGTCGGGCCTCACCAAAACTGGGGACCCGCACATGACTGACTTCAAAGCGGAGAAAGCCTCTTCTGCCCGATTATCCCAGCAAACCATTACTGACTTGTGTCCCTTCAAGAGCCCTGTCAATGGCGCGGCCACCATAGCAAAGTGGGGGACAAACTTCAGGTAATAGCTCATCATTCCTAGGAATGACTTTACTTGCCTAGTGGCCAATTTCATATTGCCTCCATTTTGTTCACTTGAGGTTTGATGACTTCGCGCCCAATGACCTACCCCAGGTACTTAGTCTCCTCTAACCCCATCACACACTTTTTTGGGTTAGCGGTTAGTCCCACCTTCCGAAGGGAGTCTACTATAGCCTGCACTTTGGGTAGATTACTTTCCCAGTCGGTACTGTGGATGACAATATCGTCCAGGTAAGCCAAAGCGTACTGACAATGTGGACACAGCACAATGTCCATAAGCTGTTGAAAAGTGGCGGTGGCACCATGCAGACCAAAGGGTAGCACCGATGCTCATGTCAGGAGGGCTGCAGGGGTGAAAATGAAGGGATGTCTGGGTTTAGCTCTGAACCCGGACAACCCCTTTAAGGTCTGCCAGATCAGGCCCCGGCAACAAGTCCTCTACATCTCCCACCATTACATTCAGTAGGGTTCCCCCCCCCCCCCCACCTCTTCCACCAAAGTGGCGGTCGCCTCTACCACTGGCCCTTTAGCCTCGGGTTCCCAGGAACCAGGCCACTCTGCTGGGGTTACCTTTTTCTCATGGGTATCAGCAGGGGCGTAGCTAACTGCACAGGGGCCCTGGTGCAAGAGTTGAGCTCGGGCCCCACTTCCCTCAGTGCGTTGTGTGTCTTCTTATGTGGCACAAGGGTCTTTGGGCCCCCTCAGGCTCCTGGGCCCAGTAGCGACTGCTACCTCTGCACCCCCTATAGCTACGCCCATGGTATCAGTCTTTCTCGTATCATGCCACAGTGCCGGGAAGCCCGGGAAGTCTCTCCCTATTATAAGTTTGTAGTGTCAATTTGTGGCAACTGCCACTTTGTGAGTTCACCTGCCAGCCCTTGTGGTTAGAGACAGCAGGGCAAAAAAGGGCTAGAGAGCATGGGAGCGTCTGATGAAAGAAGCTAGGCTCCGCCCCCTCTCCCCCGCCGCTCGCTGGTTACCCGGCCCGTCCGCCTGTGGCTGTTTGTGGCGCTTGCCGGGGGATGCCGGAGATCTAGATACCGCCCGGCCGGTTTGGTCTGCCTGCCTGTCCCTGAACCAAATGCCGCCTCTGTACCCCTGCTCCTGCCTTGAGGTGCTTTCTGTGGACGCCGACGCTGAGGATCAAGCGGTCAGCTAGATGCCGACTTTTGCTGGTCTACGGGTCTGAGGGGTCCGCCGTGGATGTCGATGTGGCGGTCGTTCCTGGAGAGGCGAGTCGCTGGTCCACAGGAGTTGAGGGCCAGGGGAGGCTGTTTGCCCCCCCCCTCCTTGGATGGTTTTAATTGTGAGGGGCTGAATTGCTACTTTAACGGCATTGTGGGGTGCTATTAGTGAGGAGCGGCCCCCCAGAGTGGACTTTATAATAAATCCAGGGATATTGTTAAAGGGGGTGAAAGAAGAAGTAGAGGAGAGGGTGAGGGAGAGGAAAAAAAAATAATGAGAAAAAGAGAGGGGTTGCAAAGTTGGAGAGTGAAATTGGAGGCCGTTAACACTAACACTCTGAGGGGGGGGGGGGGGGTGAAGATAATTAGACGATTGTTGACTACAGAGTAGTTGTATTTTTACCCCTATTGCAATGTTGATTGGAATCTAACCTCTTGAGGAAAAATCTTCCACAGGACCTTCTATGAGACTAACCCCCTCTAACACCTCTAAACTCTCCCGGACTAACCAGGGGTTAACCGTTTAAGGTAAAGGTACAAGGTTGGTACTTGTTTTGTGGAACTCCACCTGTTTGACCAAATGAGCTCGGATCGCTGGACATTGATATATTAAGTGGATTGTTTGCTATAATATGTTATTGTATTGTAAACTTTAAGGATTATTTTATGTTAACAGGCCCAATTTTGCATCTGTACTTACAGGAGAACGGTTGGGAAGGGTCCAGATAGTGCTGGGTGAAGTGAGAGGAGGATAGGAGGGAGAGAACGAGGGAAAAAAAAAAAAAAAAAAAAAAAAAAAAAAAAAGTATTGGAGGAGGTAGTGAGGAAGAGGGAAGGGGAGGAAAGAGTACTGGAAAAAAAGGAAAAGGAGATAAGATCTAGTTTACAAATGCCCCCCCAAAAAAAGGAGGAACAGCGTGGCCTTACAGGTGGTACTGGTAGGAGGTCAGTAACAGGGCTAGAGCCTGGGTCCAAACAGGGTTTAAATACATTTCTGGTCCCAAACTCCTCAGGTTCTAGCCCCTTACAGAAAGAAAAACACTATAGATGTAGAGTCCCATATGCTCTGACTCAGGAGAATGGATTTTCGGGTGGAGTAGGAGAGTGGAGATCCTCTGCTGTATTTACAGAGATAGATGTAAAAATGATGAAGGACATATTTTGCACTGTCTCGAGGATGGAAAATGTAATGGGGAATATAGTGATACAGATCGGGGCAGTGCAAACAGATGTCAGTGTAATACGGGATGAGATGGAGAAAATAAGGCAGAGATTACATGAGATGGAAAAAAGGATTCCCGCTCTGGAGCTCTCCGTTCAGAATCTAGAAAAGCAGGTTGTATCCTTAAAACAGATGAATAGCAAGATGGAACAAAAATTAATTTGGGAGTAAAAATATTTGGGTATGTATAGAATAAGATTGGGATGTTTTTTTTCTCTTTCTGATGGCTCAAAAATGTAACTTTTATCCAATCTATAGATGAATTTTGAGATGATGGAAATAAAGAGATATTAAAAAAAAAAAAATAATGGTGTAAGGATCCCAGAACGGGCAGAAGGCGATAATTGTATTGAATTTATGGAGAGATAGATAAAGGAGAATTGTAGGGAGGGTACACTTTCCCCGATGTTCGCTATTAAAAGAGCGCATAGGGTCCCCACAAAAGAGGGATCGAGATACAATATTGTCCGAAGCTAGAACCTCTGAAAAATATCAGATACAGGGTGAAAAGATAAGACTCTTCCCAGATTACTCAGCTGAGACCAATACACGTAGAAAAGAGTTTATAATGGTTAAAAAGAGATTAAGGGGGGCAGGTTTAGAGTACAGTTAAATTTTTCTGGCAAAATTAAGGGTGGAATATAAAGGAAGGATTCATTTTTTTTCAGACGCCACTTGAGGTCAGCGAATGGGGTGGGCCTTTGAGGGGGGGTGTGAGCAGGGATAAGGAGTCATATGCTAAGTAATGGAGCCTCCCGGAATGCTGACAAAGGGGGTGGAATAGGGTGCCGAAGGCGCACTCGGTCTCCCATCAGCCGCAGACCTGCTGCTTAGCTTCAGGTAATTTGGAGAAGAGGGAGAGAGGGGGAAGTTTTTTTTTGGTTAGAGAAGAGATGGATAGTGGAAGGGTACCATTCGGTATATACTACTTATTCAAGAGGGGTCTCAATTCTGATACACAAGATTAAATTTGAGTGTCGCATATGAGGCTGACGATTGTGGTAGATGCCTCTTTTTGCAATGTAATATAGAAGGGGTTAAAATAGTAATTGCAAATATATATATTCCACCACCATATAAGCCTGATGTTCTGTATGAATTGCATAGATTTAGGTTGAACAGACAAGAATGCATAATGATTGCGATAGGAGACTATAATGCTGTAATGGACCCACTCAAGGATAGAATGTCTAGCAGAGGGGGAAGAATAGAAAATGTAGATCTGTTTAAATTGGCCTTGTAATTTAATTGGATAGATGTTTGGCGCTATCAGAACCCGGAATAAACTATGTATTCTTGTTATTCCAAATCCCATCAAACTTTGTCAAGAATAGATATGGTCTTGGGAAATCGAAATCTAATGTCTCAAAACAGGATTAAGATAAAGTATTTAGCCATGGCTCTATCTCATCATAGTGCAGTAGTAATGGAACTGGAATTGAATGGAAAGAACAACCTGCCAATGTTCAAGTTTAATGCCCATTGGTTATCATTGATTTCAGATAGAGAGTATAATGGAACTAAAAAATTTTCCAGGAGAATAATAATTCCGCTAACAGATTGATCGTTTGGGATACCACTAAGGCTACTTTCACACTAGCGTTCGGGGCTCCGCTTGTGAGTTACGTTTGAAGGATCTCACAAGCGTCCCCGAATGGATCCGTACTGCCCTAATGCATTCTGAGTGGATGCGGATCCGCTCAGACTGCATCAGTATGGCACCGTTTGTCCTCCACTCCACTCAGCAGGCGGCCATGTGGAGGCAAACGGATCCGTCCAGACTTATAATGTAAGTCAATGGGGACGGATCCGTTTGATGTTGACACAATATGGCTAAATTTTCAAACGGATCCGTCCCACATTGACTTTCAATGTAAGTCAAAACAGATCCGTTTGCATTATCATGAACAATATATATATTTGTTCATGGTAATGCAAACTGATCCGTTTTGAACGGATCTAAGCGTTTGCATTATAGGTGCGGATCCGTCTGTGTAGATACCAGACTTATCCGCACCTAAATGCAGGTGTGAAAGTAGCGTAAGGCATACTTGAGAGGACTGCTGTTCCAAAAGGTGAACTATCGGAAAAAAGTAATAAGACAAGAGGCAATGCACTTGAAAAGAGGTTAGAATAAGTGAGAATAGCATGTATAATGAATAAAGAATATCTGGATAAAGAAATATCAATTTCAGAAATTAATTAGGTTTTGGGTAAGGTGAATCCCGCAAAAGTCTTGGCAGGTAGGCTCTCTAAAGGTGATTAAAGGTATAATTCATGAAGATCAGACTGGTTTTATACCTGGTAGAACTATATATTCAAACATAAGGCTGTACCTTAATATTGAGGCTAATAGAACAGAAACTGGTGAGAAAGCTATATGCACATTGGATGCTCAAAAGGCATTTGATTGTATTGAGTGGGAGTACCTATGGGCAGTTTTAAAAAGGGTTGGAATAGGGGAGTGATTTATAAGATGGATTCAGCTTATATACTCCAACCCGAGGGCTAGGGTGATGGTGGATGTGAGCTTGTCCCTGCCTCTTGCCCTCTATCGGAGCACTAGGCAGGGATGCCCTCTCTCTCCATTACCATTTGCTATAGCGATTGAGCCCCTGGCAAGTATAATAAGAAACGATAGGGAGTTTAACGGTTTTCAATATGTGGAAGGAGATGAAAAATTATTAATGTATGCAGACGATATTTTATTATTTATGCACAAAACGGGTGATCAGTTTATTAGAGTAATAGATATAATAGATAAGTTTGGTTCTTTTTCTGGTCTAATTATTAATTGGGGGAAATCCCATATGATCTTATTGGGAGATGGGCAATCACAGAGGGACCTAAGGGTGCAGGTACTTGAGAAACACAAGAGTTTAAAATTTTTAGGTATACAAATTTCCAGCAATATTGAAGATTATGAAAAATTTAATGTACTCCCTGTAATAAAAGAACTTAGAACTAAAATACATATCTGGAAAAGATTACCACTTTTAATTCATGGTCGGGTAAACTTAATAAAAATGATTTTTCTTCCAAAAATACTTTGTCTTACAAAATACTCCTTTAAGATTGTCGCAGAAGATTTTCAGATTATTGGATTGTTTAATGGGGGAATTTATTTGGAAAGATGCTATTCCTTGGTTAAAAAAAAAAAGAAGTGCTTCAGCTCCCAGTAAGAGGGTGGTTTGGCGGTTCCCAATTGGTTTTTATATTATTTAATTACACAATATAGTCAGATAAGAGGTAGTTTGAATGGTGTAGCGGGAAGACAGGAATTAAATACACTGGGTTGGATAGGGGAATGGAATCACTTAGAGGTATTGGAATCCGGCACACTAGGGAAAAATATTATACCAAATAGAATACTGAATTCACTGGAGTATGTATGGGTGCAGATTAAAAAAAATATTGGAGATTAAAGGTTTTTTGCAATATACACCTATTTGGAAAAATGTAATTTAAAATAATTGCAAACGATTAAGAGTTACATCGACTGGGAAAAAAAGGGGATGAAATATTTAGGTCAAGTATTTGAAGAAGAAACTGAAGGACTTTAATACACTCGTTGGGGAGTTTGGGATCCCCCAAAAGGATATCTATAAATACTTCCAGCTTAGGAATGCTCTGAGGACAGTGGTACAGGTAGATAAATATAGAAAGGAACAATCAGCTAGAATATATAAATTCACTTGTGGTCGGATCGGCTATCAGAAAGGGTTAGATAGGTTGGGTACACCCATCTACAACAAGCAGTAGAATTGTGCCATAACTGCTGCGGTAGGGCAGCCTAAAGGGGCCAAAAAGCGTAGACCTTAGGTTAGAGTAAAACATATACATACCATTACGACACCCGCTTTGCACGCAAAAGACACTACATGATGAAGGTGCAGAATATACCGTACATATCAGAGACTTCTATATACGTTACCTCTTTGTCACGTGCAACGGCACATTGTTCTTGGAGGTAGCTAAAGTTGATGCTTTTGAAAGAGTGGTCGGTAATCAGAAACGATTTACTCCTATGTTGACTGACATATGAACATATTACGAGAAGGTCTGAATCCCGAGAGCTGCAGACTGAAACATCAATGGTGAATCTGATGGAAGGGCTTAAATGAAGTCCAACCATTCGCTAAGGGCCCTGCTTGGACACCAACTGTTACTGGTGGCAAAATACTTCACCTATACTTATTCCCCAGGCCACTGCATATATTATTTTATAAAGGACCCAAAAAGTTAGCAGATGGCGTATGCCGTTTAACTCTAGTAATGGATCAAGTGAAATGTGTAGACTCACCAGGCCTGGGGAACCATAAGCATGAATACATGGCTGGTTGAAATTAACGAGCTAATGTTGCCTGCAATGAGGACAAAGACGTACCTACTATACTAGCAGTTGTGACAGGAAATAAGCTTAAGGTTGTTATAACTATGTATGCTGCGCCTGTGATAGTGATAGGACTTGTCGTGTCCGTAGACGTGACAGACTACATATATTGCGCCTTACTATTGTACCTCCCACTTGAAGATGGACCAGTACCTGGAACAAGGTGCAACACCAACACCCTCAGCCCGAGTTTGAAGATGAAGTAAGCATGCCTATAATGAAGACATAATGTACACACAATGCCTACTGCTATGACAGGACGAGCTTAAGGTCATGATAGACTAGCTATGCTGCGCCTGTAGTCGTGCTAGGACTTATCGTGTCAGTAAACGTGACAGACTTCGTAAATCGCCTGTACTGGTGACTGGACTCCCTGTGGACGAACCTGATGCCATAGTATAGTTTCCTTTTTTTTTTTTTTTTTTTTTTCCCCCCCCCCCCTCGAACAACCCCTTCAGAAGCGGAATTGTGAGACCACAGGGTCATCTCCCTGGGAGAATAGGTCTATAATGCAAGAACCTAGAGAGGGTAAATGGGAGAAAATGCGAACCCGGGAGAAGGTGATGTCCGAAAGGAAGGCTTGGGATGACTGCTTGAAAAGAAAACAATGAAGACCCAATGACCTACAACAATAATGTGAGAGTGAATGCAGAAAAGACATGAACCTACTGTGGCGGGACCACGCAGCCAACCTCGAATGGAGGAGTTGTGTGTGTAAAATGTAAACTGAAGACGCGCGAGAGACAGGCGCTAATGGCGGGGCCATGCGCGAGAGACAGGCGCTAATGGCGGGGCCATGCGCGAGAGACAGGCGCTAATGGCGGGGCCATGCGCGAGAGACAGGCGCTAATGGCGATTTATTATTATTATTATTATTTTTTTATTTTTTTTAACCACTTATGCAGCACCAGTATGACTTGGGGACTTGCATAACCATATTGTACCCCTAATAAACAACATGAAGACCGGTCATAGGCCCCACGGAGCCATGAGGCTGAAGAGGTCATCAGGCCCCCGAAGCAGAGACTGAACTAGATGACATCGCAGTGACGATAAGTAATTAAAATGCTAGCTAGACCTGATGGGATATGCATCGACGTTAGTGAACCGAACCACGTGCCTAAATAAAACATTAAACCAACCATGAATAAACAGATGGGAGAAAAGAGCCAGAGGCATTACAGTTCGCTAAGAGAAGACCCTTATCGTGATAACAAATTAACTACTTGTGAAACATAGTAGAAAACGTACTCCTATTAGCCCACTAACCACTGAGGACTGCATGGTGAACTGGGGCAGGAGGCCAATCCGAGTGAATGCGAACCAGGACTAAAGAACAGCACACAATCTTTTTTTTGCCACCAGCGAGGAAAGAAACGTAAACCTGAAAGAAAGCAGCTATGCTTATCGGGAGAACGGTATCAGAGCGGTGCACTGACTGCCCTAGAGAAAATACTGAGTAACCATGATGTAGCAACAAAAAGGAAAATGCAGCTTTAAGTGGAAGCCGAATATGGAACAACTGATGTAAGAACAGGTGGGTGAATGCAGCTCTGGATGTGAGTAGTGCCTAAAAACATGGAATGGGCCCAGCTCTGAGCATGAAGAGCAAGGTATAACGCAGCTGTATGAATGCAATCTGAAGTGACAGGGTATTAACGTGATGCAACAGCAACGCGTAAACGCAGCTCTAGTAGTAAATGGAGTATAAAATTGTAAATGCAGACACATGGACGTAGCTTTTGAAGGTAACAAACCTAACCATGATCATTCGACCATTAGCGCCCCACCCCCTTCGCCCCATAGCGCTACAAGTCACCAATGGTGTATCCAAGTCCGATCCTACCGTGAATGCCAGTACTCGACTGGCACCTTCTGCCACTACCCAGGTGCGAATGAACCTCCACATAATGCTGCAGGTTTTTTTTTTTTTTTTAAGATGTCACCACAACAGCTAGAAAACATAAGTGTGTTTGAACATAAACCCTGATGCAACGCCAATCAACATATAGTGCACCGATAACCTAGCACAGAACTGCTGAAACATGCGGGCCCATAACATACAGTTTATAGATTAAACACACTTACATACAAGAGCATCAGAACTCAAATACAGGCACCTAGACCGATCTGCTTGAGTACCCATATACAGACCACTGATATACAATCCCCAACACCTTGCATGTCTGGCGTTAACTGCGGATGTGCCCCCACATGTAAAACAGGTAACAGAAAACACACTTTTTTTAAGCAGATATCAGAAAACATGCGACCATACCTACTCTAGGCGCATGCTACACCAATAACTATATGCACTGGCCCCCAGCAAGCCCCTAAACAGCTGGTCAAAATACTAACAACGGTCACTTGACCATTAGCACCCAACTCTGCTTTGAGCCAGAGTACTACGAATCGCATACCGCACTGTGGGTCCCATGTCAACAAGTGCAATTCTACAGCATTTTTTTTTCAACCATTGACACGCAAAACACAGCAAGCATAGCTTGAACCAACTAACAACCATCGCTCAACCATTTAGCGCCCGACTCTGCTACATCCCAGAGTGCTACATGTCGCAGACCGCAACGTTGGTCCCGTGCAAACCATTCCGATCCTACCATGAATACCAGCACCCTCCTGAGACATTCTGCCATCGCCCAGCCGTAAGGAGCCTCCACACCATGAAATCAGCTGAATCAGCATCAGTCTGGACCCACAGGTCCCTATAAATAGCCTAGTAACCAGCCAGCCTGGGCTCACAGGTGCATGTAAGTAGCCTTGTAATCAGCCTCCCCTCCCACAAACTCAGCAAAGTTCTTTGCTTAAGGCCTCTTTCACACTACAGTATGTTGAATTCAGTGTTTTGCGTTCCGTTTTTCACGGATCCGTTGTTCCGTTTTTTGCTTCCGTTGTGGTTCCGTTTCCGTTCCGTTGTTCCGTTCCGTTTTTCCGTATGGCAAATACAGTATACAGTAATTTCATATAAAAAATTGGGCTGGGCATAACATTTTCAATAGATGGTTCCGCAAAAAACGGAACGGAAACGGAAGACATACGGATGCATTTCCGTATGTGTTCCGTTTTTTTTGTGGACCCATTGACTTGAATGGAGCCACGGACTGTGATTTGCGGCCAAATATAGGACATGTTCTATCTTTTCAACAGAACGGAAAAACGGAAATACGGAAACGGAATGCATACGGAACACATTCCGTTTTTTTGCGGAACCATTGAAATGAATGGTTCCGTATACGGACCGTATACAGAACGCAAAAAACGGACCGTATACGGAACGCAAAATACTGTAGTGTGAAAGAGGCCTTACACTAACCCTGCTTTCACACCTGAGCGTTTCTCAAACGCGCGTTTTTGACGCGCATTTTTTGTAATAGTAAACGCGCGTTTGTGTCATTGACTGCAGTGTCCTATGGCCACAAACGCGCGTCAAAACGCCCCAAAGAAGCTCAAGTACTTGTTTGAGCGTCGGGCGTTTTACAATGCGATCGTACGCGCTGTAAAACGCCCAGGTGAGAACCATTCCCATAGGGAAGCATTGCTTTTCATGTGTTGAGCGTTTTACAGCGCGTTTGAACGCTCAGGTGTGAACTTAGGGTTATGGAGGAGAAAAAAGAGGAATAACGACAAAAAGATATGGGATATTGATGGAGGGAAAAAAAGAACGGATTACAATACTTGCTTAAAAGAAATGGGAAAAAAACTTCAATTTTTCTTTAGGGAAGAGAAATGGAAAGATGCTCTCAGAAGTTATGTTAAGGTGTCGGATAGGGCCTCACATAAAATATCACATTTTTTTTTATAGTACATAGATTACACCAATAGGTGTGAGAACTTCAGATAACTGCCCAAAATGTAGGGGAGAGAATGCAGATCTTATTCACTGTTTTTGGAGATGCCCCAGACTTTTCAGATATTGCAAAGAAATAGCAGAGATTGTACTAGTATTTTTGGATGTTCAGATTTTTAGAGATCCAGTAGTTTGTATATTGGGGGCAACTGAACATCTGAAATTAAATAAAGAAGTACGATCGGTTCTGGTTAAAGTATTACGGTATTTCAAGCTAGATTCCTTATACTTAGGAAATGGGTAAAGGAAGACCCACCTACAGTGTGACAGTGGCGAGAAGCAGTTGTTAATCTTATTAAAATTCAACAGGTGACTAAGAGCCATACAAAAAATTCTGAAGAAATTGACGAGATATGGAAAAAATGGCCATGTTGAGTTTGAATTTTTTTTAGTTTTTTTTTTCCTTTTATACCCTAGTCCCTCTCTCTCTCTCTAAGGGGTGGTGGGTGGGTATTTGGGCGATAAGGAATAATTATATTATTTCTAAAAGTTGTAATATGGATTTTATATGGTAAGATTGATGTGATTGGTGTAAAAAAAAAAAAAAAGACAGCACTGAGATAGTCTTTTAAATCCCCATGAATGCACATGACCCCGATTTTCTGGCCAGTATACTCAGTGTACCGTACCAGGGGAGCCCTTACAAGGCACACTATACTCCCTGAGTCCCGCAGAGCCTCTGCTGGAGTGTCTCCCACTTCCACCCGGCACAATTGGTTTAGAGTTTCTTGGGTACCTGCTGCACACAGCTTCCTGGCATATAACAACTGATGGTAGCCATAGTTAGTATCCATGGGTTCCACCTGATGTGGACAGTCAGCTCTTACATGGCCAGGCTCCTGACAACGCCAGCAGACTATCGGAGCCAGGTTCGTAGGGGGTACATCCCGGGTGAGTTTGGTTGGTGCAAGTCGCCAGGTCTGGGATGGAGATTTATGGGGTTTGACTACCCCCTCCCAAAAGAACCTCCCGTAAGATTCTTAGTAGCCTCGTAGCACTCCATCAGGTCTACCATTTCCAGGGCATTGCCAGGAGACACCTGGCTGATCCAGTGCTGGAGAGGGGGTGGCAGAGGCCTCCAGAACATATCAGCCAATAGTCTATCCAGCATAGCCATGGGACTCAGACCATCAGGCTATAGCCACTTTTGCCAGAGGTGTGGAGTAAGTTATAATACTGGGGTCTCGCAAGCTCAGCCGGTTCAAACCCCCACTGATGTACCCGCTGGGCCCGGACCAACACATTCACCCCCAGTCTTGCCAAAATCTCACCCTTTACTTTTTGGTAGTCGGCCGCTTGATCGTCAATACACCCACTGGGAACTTTGCGACAACCTCAGCCCACTTGTCTCGGGGTAGCTTCTCCCTGATGGCCACTTTCTCATACATCGCTAGGTTTGTTTCGATGTCGTCTGTGGGGGTCATCTTAGGAATCTCTTTCTGGACATCGTGGACACTTGGGGTTGCTCCTGCTGTCTGCAAAGCCATCATATGTTGTAGCAGCAACTGGTTGGTCTCCTGCTGCTGCTTATTAGCCTTGCATTGGTGCATATTTGTCTCTTGATGCTGCAGAGTAGCCTCCATGAGGGACTTCACGACAGCCTCCATTTGTCATAGTGCACTGGTTGTAATACAGCTGGTTTAATGTAAGACATACCACCGTGCCCAAAAATGCAAACTAAAAATATTTCGGTGTTTACGCCAGCCTCACTGCTCTTGCCCGCATTCTCCACAGATTGTGGGAACTCGCTGTGGTAGTTAGTATAAGCGAGCACAGTACAGAGACAAAATACAAGTTCGTAATTCAAACTTCAGTGATTATTTACACATGATGCCAAAAATAAAACGTCACTTTTGCAGTGTTGGTGTTACTTCACACCCAATGGCAAGTTAATATAACAAAAGTCACTTTGGTGGTAGTTTTGCCTCTGAAAGTTCAAATACAGTCTTTAGGCGGCCTGTTCCCCTGACACATGGGTCTCCGCTCTCCAGCCCAGCACTGGCATCAGATCCCAGCACAGACATGGCTTCTGAGCCCAGCTGCCTATTTAAAGACAGCCAGGTGCTGCCAAAATCCAGACCGGCACTTAAAATCCGGTCCAGTATTTGACCTCACCTGGCTGGAAATCAGTCCAGCAGCACATGCTGGGAGGAAAATACCTGTTTTCCCAGACTAAACCTCTCACTGTGTCACAGCAGTCAGGCTGCAGGGAAACTTGTGTGTAGCGCTGTGTCCATGTGGAGCTCTGTGTCCTCATTGGACTCCATGCATGCCCAGTGCAAAATTGGTGACACACACATGGACACAGCGCACTTACACAGAGATTTTATTATTACAGATGACATTATATACAGGGTTACTGTAGGAAATGGACGGAGCAGATGCCAGTCTTCATCTGAGAGCACGATCTTAATTAGCCACAAGAAAGGTGGTTGCATAGTATGAGGGGGTTGCGAAGAAGTTTCTGGGGGGGCCCAGTTCAAAAATTAGCTGTGGGGCCCTTTCGCTTCTAGCTACGTCACTGGCTACTGCTGTATCCATCACACTGCTGGCTGGCTGCCAATATGTATCATATGACTGCTGCTGCTTTTCCATGCTATGCTGCTTCTGCTGCCGCTTCTATTGCGGCCACATGCCTCTTATTACCCTACCCTTTCCACATCTACACTGTACTGCTGCTGCTTCTCAATTAAAAGTGAGAATTTTTATAGGTTTAGTCACAAAGTATACGCAGCACCTTGGGAATTTTGTGAATGATTTCCAGTGGCTCTCTGCTTTGTCAAATGGGTGACCTTGACTGTATACAATATACTGTATAGAATTCTGTAAATGTACAAGGAGCGTCAAGTCCAATAGTGTCCAAAAGTGTCCTTATTTCGAAAAATCACACCTATTGGAGCCAAGAAACAGTTTAAATATGGGAGATTCAGCCCGCACAACCCCTAGCAGGTGCAGATTGCTATGGCGAAATACAGATACAAACGCAAAAACACAAAATGCAATCGCACACTGCAACCAGCACTCTGCCCTGCCTTTATGCTGGATGTTAAATAAGGCATTGGTGTACATTTTGGCCAAAGCGTAATAAGCCACTCACCACGTCAAGGTCGCCTTAATGAGTGGTCCCTAACACTAGTTCCTACCTTTTATGGGCCATGACAGCCACACAAAGTCCAGGGAGCGCAGGTACAGCATGCACGCCAAGCACAATCTGCTTTTAACCCCGTCCGGTGCCATTACAGATTTCATCGGATCCAGGGATGCAAGTACCAACATGCTGTATAAGCAGACTCGGTTTTATACTGACTTTAAAACCAGCCTCCAGGGCATACTAGCTGGTCAGGTGTGCTTGACTGCTTGGAGATTGCCACGCCTCCAATACATACTACAAAGGAAAAATATGGGGGATATCAAAGGATTTATTATACTTGCATTTAAAACTTAAAAATGTGCTTGGCCACATAAAATTAATGTTGTTCAAGCACTTATTCACATCTGGGGTACCCCACAGAATGCTGGAAAAGCAAAACCCTGGGTCTGGTCACTGTGATTGTTTCTGGGTATGATATTTTTAATGTTTTAAATACTATTATCATAAAGCCTTTGATATAACCAAGTAAGTGCCTTACAGTCTCAAACTATGCTGTGTTTGATCTATGCAGTTAAAGATATTTTGCCTTGTTCAAACACGGGTTTTCCCAGGGCCAGGCTGCGTGAAAGGGAGCATGACTCTGTAAAGGAGTCAAAATACTGCAAACTGAACATTGAACAATCTTCTGGGGCTGTTAACTTGCTAAATAAGTACACTTTAATGGACTTCATGTGACTTTTACATATATTTGATTTCTACATAAGCAGTCTTATATGCCATAGTTGTTTATGAGCAGTGGGACTTTATTGTATACATTTATATAGTAATACTAGCAGAAGGACCCAGCTTCGCACAGGTATATTTCATCTATTTGATTTAATGTTTCTGTGTGTCATAAAAAGATATCGACAGTATCCCCCAGTATCAGGCAGGGCCTGGACTGACACAGGGATGTGCTGCTGTCTGAGCATGAGCTGCAGGGAGAAAGTCACCCTCCCTCGATTCCCTGCAGCTGACAGAAGTTGATCTTTAACCTGCATTTTTTCAATTCCCGTCGGCTGCGGAGTGGGGGGGGGGGGGCTTTGCGGACCTGGGGGCAGAGTTTTTAAGTCACTCTTTTTTTTTTTTCTTTAACAATTTTTTATTGTTTTATGGTAGAATAGAATACATGTGTCCAATGACACAAAGTAGCATACGGCATGATGACAGGTAATCTTGCAGTATAAATTACAATTAGAACATTGAAGTTAACAAGAAACTTATGAGGGATAAGGAGAAGAAAAAAGGGGGAGGGGGATGGGGGGCAGGAAGGGGGGGGGGGAAGGGGGGGTAAAGGGTATAGGTAGTCAGTCATGTTAACTAAGAGACAGGTATACTATAAATATAGTATCAAGTGAAGTGTCTATATTCTTTCCAGCGGATCCAGATCAAAAGGAAGGTGGATCTAGAGTTTAATTCCCAGTGGGATAGTTCCTACAGCCAATAGATTTGGTCAACTTTATTGAGCCAGTGTTCAACCTTTGTGGTTTCAGTGGAACGCCACAAAGTTTGGATGAGGAGGCGTGCTGCTGACATCAGGGAAGAGAATAAGGCCAACGTATGTTTGTCCCTGCCTCGGATGCCAAACGATAGTAAAGCGATCTCAGATGTACATGGGAAATCGGACTTGCAGATCTTGTTGCTAATTTGGAAAATGTCTTTCCACCACCCAGAGATCTTGGAACAATCCCATCAAATGTGGAGGAATGTGCCCTTAATGTCCCCGCACCTCCAACAGCGGTCTGGGATGTTGGGGAAGAATTTTGAGATTTTATCTGGGGTTCTATACCATTGTGACAGCACTTAGTATCCATTCTCTTGGACTCGTACACAGCGTGAAAGCTTGTGAGGAATAGTGCAAAGTTTAAGAGCTTCCTTATGTGTGAAGCTTTTCTTTAAGTCACCCTCCCATATGCCAATGAAAGCAGGTTTGACATCCGCGGCTGGGAGATTTATTCGTTTGTACATAGTAGATATGAGCTTAGGAGGATATTTGGGAGTATTAATTAGGTTTTCAAACCAATCTGGAGTTTTTTGAGTATCAAGTGTTTTTGCCCACGATAGGAGGTCTTTCTTTATGTAATTAATGAGTAAACTGTTAGAGGGAGTAAGGTTTAGTGCTTCAAATAGAAGCGGGTCCGGCAAAATACAGCCATCTTTATCCAGTAGCTCTAGTATAGGTTTGCTGGAGGACCTGAACTCAATAGGGGAGGACTCTTTTAATTCTCTAGGAGCCAGTGACATCATGTCCTTTACTTGTAGTAAAGGAGAAGGTAGGGTTAGTGCCCGATGATTGGCGGAGAACCACTCCCATACCTTAATAGTAGTGGAAATTATCGGGTTAGGTATTGAAGTTCGAGCAGGAAGTGGTCTGTCCGCCAACAACAAGGCTCTAACCCTGGGTTCACACCTGAGCGTTTTACAGCGCGTTCAAACGCGCTGTAAAACGCTTAAGACATGAAAACCAATGCTTTCCTATGGCCCTGGTTCACACTTGAGCGTTTTACAGCGCGTTTGAACGCGCTGTAAAACGCCCGACGCATAAACAAGTTCAGGAGCTTTTTTTGGGGCGTTTGACGCGCGTTTGGGCCATAGACTCATTGGACAACACTGCTGTCAATCACCCAAACGCGCGTCAAACGCGCGTTTACTATTACAAAAAACGCGCATAAAAACGCGCGACAAAAACGCGCGTAAAACGCGCGTTTGAGAAACGCTTAGGTGTGAAACCAGGGTAAGAGTGGATGGGAAATGCACATTCTCCAGAGCCAACCATTGTTTCTGCTTATGGGGTCTAAGCCAATCTATTAGTCTACATAGGTGTATTGCTTTCAATAGGACCTGTATATATAAACATAACAATTAAAGGGGTTGTCCGGGTTCAGAGCTGAACCCGGACATACCCTTATTTTCACCCCGGCAGCCCTCCTGAGCCTGGCATCGGAGCATCTCATGCTCCGATGCGCTCCTGTGCCCTGCGCTAGATCGCGCAGGGCACGGGCTCTTGTGTTTACAATAACACACTGCCGGGCGGTAACTTCCGCCCAGCAGTGTGTTCGGTGACGTCACCGGCTCTGAGGGGCGTGCTTTAGCTCTGCCCTAGCCGTTTTACTGGCTAGGGCAGAGCCAAATCCCGCCCATCAGTGCCGGTGACGTCACCGGGCTGCCTGTCAGCCCCATAGAGAGCCCCGGTACGTCACCGGAACTCAGAAAAATGCCTTGGCCCTGCGCGATTTAGCGCAGGGCAAAGGAGAGCATCGGAGCATGAACTGCTCCGATGCTCATGTCAGGGGGGCTGCCTGGGTGAAAATGGAGGGCTGTCCAGGTTCAGCTCTGAACCTGGACAACCCCTTTAACCAAACTCTGATAGAACATGAAGACAATGGGGATTTCCATCAAAGTAATGAGAAGGGGGTAGTGTGGGTAAACCCAAATATTAGGTCTAGCCATTATATGGGGCATGGTGAGCTAAAAGGCAGTTACATCTAGTACTACATAATAGTACGCGAATATTATAACATACTATATGTTTTAGACAGTCAAGGAGGTAGGGAGAAATATGGAAGTGGGAAAGAGAGGCAAGATATTAGATAAGGAACAAAGAGAATGCTGTTAGTGATCATCTATAGCACCCAAACATTCAGGTAATTCTCCTTGGTGTCAGCAATCCACTCCTGCGTCGGAACCGTTGTAGTTTGGTAGCAGGTGATTTTTCCCATGGGGTGATTTTCGGGAGAGCTGGGAGTGATGAGATGTCGGATACTGTATCCCAGTTGGCAATGTCTAATGGATTGATGTCCATGGTGACGAAAGCTGCTTGCAGGTCCTCATATGAAGAGATTTTGATTAATTTTCCCGCATGTGAAAAAGTGATGCCAAATGGAAAAGTCCATCTGTATGGAATTCGATTGTTGCGAAGGTACTCTGTAAGGGGTTTAAGGATCCTTCTTTTTTGCAGGGTTACAGGCGCCAGGTCTTGGTAAATAGAGATCGGCGCGTCACCTAGTGAGATGGTGTTAGTTGTTCTAGCCGCTGCTAGTATCTTTTCTTTATCCAGGAAATTAAAAAAGCGGCATATAATATCCCTAGGTGGATCAGAGTCCTTTGGTTTTTGTCGCAGGGCCCTATGCGCTCTTTCTATAGTCATATTTACAGGATCTTCGCTGCCCAGAAGAGATGAGGCAATATTTTTAATGGTGCTTACAAGGTCCTCCGCAGGCACTGTTTCAGGTATGCCCCTGAATCTAAGGTTATTTCGCCGACTGCGATTCTCTTGATCCTCCATTGCGGCATAGAGAGAGTTAATGTGGCGCTGGCATGAGGAGAGAGATTGCCCCACGGCCGAGCTATGCTCCAAAGTTGCCGTTTGTGTGGCCTCTAGCGACTCCACCCTATGGCCTACATGCTGGATTTCTTGCGTGAGGCTAGAGATTTCTTGCTTAAGGGGGGATAAGGCTTCAGCTAGGGCTTGCTTAATAAAGCGTCTTGAGACTGGTAGTTGGCGTGAGTTCACTGACTCACCCCCATCGCTATGATCATCAGAGGGGCCTTCCTCAGTCTCGGTGGGACTGCGTTCATCCGCCTGCGCCATCTTGGATTCTTTTATCACAGCCGAGCTGGCCTGTTTTTTCAGATATTTTGTCATCCCCGCGCCTGGGTTATGGGATTTGGGCATCGCACCTGTGTCAGTGGTCTTCTGCCCTCCAATCTTGACCATTTCAGCGATTTAATATCAGACGTAAGCGGGTCCCTTGGCAAGGTAATGTACGGAGCTCAGCAGTGCATGTCCTCTCGGCTCAGACGCTGGCTCCGCCCCCTTTAAGTCACTCTTTTGAAGGTGGCCTGAATGGCCACCCTACCTGCCTCTGATTTGTGACCTCCACAGCATTCCGCTCCCTTAACAGTGTCATCCACAGCTCCCTGGCCCTTTAAAGCTGATCTACAGCAGTGAAGAAAAATGGCTGGGTTGTTATGGAAACCTGGTGTAAATCTGTGTGTATGTGGAGACCTTCTATTGGCTGCCAGCTTCAATTGACTGATAAGGGTCATGTGACCAGGCTTCTATTGGCTAATGCATTTTTTAGGAATATCTCACGCAGGGATATCCTTTTGAACAGCTCACTCTCAGACAGCAGCACTGTGCTGTCTGAGCATTAGCTGCAGGGAGAAAGTCACCGTCCCTCTGACCCCGCAGCTGACAGAAGTTGATTTTTACCTACATTTTTTCAATCCCTGTCGGCTCCGGAGTGGGAGGGAGCGTGACCTAACCGGATAGGGGCGTGATTTAGTGGGATATGGGGGTGTTTTTTTTTTAAGTCCTTCTTTTGAAGGTGGCTTGAATGGCCACCCTACCTGCCCCCTGAACTATCACCTCCACAGCACTCCACTCCCTTAACAGTTTAATCCACAGCTCCCTGCCCCTTTAAAGCTGACCTGCAGCAGTGAAGAAAAATGGCTGTGTTATCTAAACCTGGTGTAAAACTGTGAGTACGTGGAGACTAAGAACCTGCGAGCTTCTATTGGCTGATAATGGACATGTGACCTTGTGTATGTCAGTTGGGATATGAAGAGAAAGACCTGCAGGCTTCTATTGGCTAATGTAGGTCATTTGATCTGCCATATTTACATTTTTTTGGGAATATCTCTGGAATGGTACGTGCTAGAGAACTGGGACCCCACAAGATTTCTTTCCAGGTACATACATACATGCATGCATACATCCTTATTTATATATATAGATTGCAATGTATACTACAAGTGATCAGGAGAAAACATAAAAAATATATATATATATTAACCCCTTCCCGACCTATGACGTACTACTATTTCATGGGAACCACTGTGTTCCCGCAATTTGACGTAATAGTACGTCATGATGATCGTGCAGGCACTGGAGTGGTGCGCACACATGATCACTGCAGGGACCCGGCAGTCCGTTGTAGCCGGGCTCCTGCTGTATGCTTTTACAGCGATGTCGGCGGATTAACCCCTTCTTTGCCGCGCTCCGCGCTGACCGCGACATAGAAACATAAATAAATAAATAAAAAACACACATATTAGTTATCTCTGCGTCCGTAATGACCGGCTCTATAAATATATCACATGATCGACCCTGTCGGATAAACACCATAAAAAGAATAAAATAAAAGCGGTGTAAAAAAAAATCATGTTTGTTATCTTACATCACAAAAAGTGCAACACCAAGCGATCGATCAAAAAGGCGTATGTCCCACAAAATGTTATCAGTAAAACTGTCACCTCATTCCACAAAAAATGAGCCCCTACCTAAGACAATTGTCCAAAAAATAAATAAAAATATAGCTCTGAGAACATGGAAACACTAAAACATTTTTTATTATTGTGCTAAAGTGAAATACATAAAAAAATATACATATTAGGTATCGCCACGCCACGTCAGCTCTATAAAAATATCACATGACCTCAAGTGAACACCGTGAAAAAAAAAATAATAATAATAAAATGTGTAAAAAAATAGCAATTTTTGTCACATTACATCATAAAAATTGCAACAGCAAGTGATCAAAAGGCGTATGCCCCCCAAAATAGTACCAATCAGACCGTCACCTCATCCCGCAATAAATGAGACCCTACCGAAGAGAATTGGTCAAAAAATAAAAAAGCTATGGCTCTTAGACTATGGAGACACTAAAATATGATTATTTTTTTTTTGCTTCAAAACTGCTATTATTGTGTAAACTTTAATAAATAATAAAAAGTAGACATATTAAGTATTACCACGGTTGTAATGATATGCTCTATAAAAAAGTCACATGACCTAATCCCTCAGGTAAACACTGTAAAAATAAAAAATATAAACATAAATATATATATATATATATATATAAATGCCAAAACATAAATTCTTTGGTTACCTTGCCTCACAAAAAACGTAATATAGAGCAATAAAAAATCATATGAACCCCAAAATAGTACCAATAAAACTAGCACTTTGTCCCTTAGTTTCCAAAATTTGGTCACTTTTTTGAGTTTCTACTGTAGGGGTGCAACAGGGGGGCTTCAAATGGGAAGGCAAATTTAGCTCAGCTAAATTTGCCTTCCAAAAACCATATGGCATTCCTTTCCTGCTGCGCCCTGCCGTGTGCCCGTAGAGCAGTTTACAATCACATGTGGGGTGTTTCTGTAAACCGCAGAATCAGGGTAATAAATATTGAGTTTTATTTGGCTGTTAATCCTTGCTTTGCTACTGGAAAAAATGGATTAAAATGTTAAATCTGCCCAAAAAATGAAATTATGAAATTTCATCTCCATATTCCATTAATTCTTGTGGAACACCTAAAGGGTTAACAAAGTTTGTAAAATCAGTTTTGTATACCTTGAGGGGTGTAGTTTCTAAAATGGGGTCATTTTTGGGTGGTTTCTATTATGTAAGCCTCACAAAGTGACTTCAGACATGAACTGGTCCTTGAAAAATGGGTTTTGGAAATTTTCCGAAAAAATTCAAGATTTGCTTCCAAACTTCTAAGCATTCTAACGTCCCTAAAAAATAAAATGTAATTTTCAAAATGATCCTAACATGAAGTAGACATATGGGGAATGTAAAGTAATTACAATTTTTTTTTGTAAATTCTTTATTTATAAAAAAAAAAATTTTCCCCATAGAGAAAAATTAATACAGAAGGCATTTTCATTAGAGGCACTAAGTAATACAGCGTATCATCTGGATGGCTAGTTCGTATTCAAGTATACATAACCATACAACATTACTTTACATGGGGAATGTAAAGTAATTACTAGTTTTTTTTTGTAAATTCTTTATTTATGAAAGTTTTTTTTTTCCATAGAGAAAAATTAATACAGAAGGCATTTTCATTAGAGGCACTAAGTAATACAGCGTATCATCTGGATGGCTAGTTCGTATTCAAGTATACATAACCATACAACATTTGAAAGATAATGCTGAAATTATTATAGGCTTAATAGCAAGATGTAATATCAAGACATTATAAATCCTGCCTCCTTGTATACAGAGTCCAGATATTGTGAGATATGTTACATAGTTAGAGTGCCAGTCCATGTTGAGATTCAAAAGTACTGTCAAAACAAAGAGGGTTAACAGTAACAGGAACAAAATAAACGGATGGGTCCATAATAAGGCTCAATAATTTGGGAGCAGCTTAGTAATATAGAGTACATAATGAGCAGGTTATGCAAGCAATCTGAATGTTATGGTAACAGTAGCATAATCAACTATATTAGTAAATTGACAATAAAGGTAGTGGGTATGAGGGGAGTGTAGACGTTCCCTCTAACAATGGCCTATGGAGGTCAAAGCAAAGGAGTACGATAATGAGAGTGAATGTGTGGTTTCTTTAGTGTAGGTAAATAGAGAAAAGAGCTCAAGTTCCTATATAGGATCTATAGTACTCTAGCCAAGGTTGCCAGATCTTTAGGAAAGCAGTTCTATTACTTTTGTCCCAACCCACCATTTCTTCCATTAGACAAACCTGTTGAATTTTCTCCACCCATTCTTTAATGGTAGGAGGGTCTGGATTTCTCCACTTGGTAGGGATAACATATTTAGCTGCAGCTATCCTATGTGTGCCCAAACTTTTAAAGGAGGGCTTCAATTTACCCCGAGACAGCCATAATAGGATGAGAGCGGGGGTCAGAGAGACTGTGAAACTACATACTCTGTTAATAATACGCTCAACTTCAGACCAAAATTCTGAGATTTTCCTACAGGACCACCAAATGTGTGTAATGGAGCCTCTTTCTTCATGGCATCTCCAGCACTTGTCGGGAAGAGAGAGTTGGGCCCTATAAAGGAAGTCCGGGGTTTTGTACCACCTTGATAATATTTTGTAAGAGTTCTCTTGGATGCGTATGCATCTCGAGAAGCCGTGGAAGTGTTTTAAGATGACTTTAACCTCATCTTCTGAAAAGGAGGTCTGCAGTTCCCTTTCCCATGTCCTCAAATAAATGGGCATTCCGGAAGAGGAGTTCAGTATTAGTTGAGAGTATAATTTTGATAGGGTTTTAGGGGGGGAATTAGGCAATAGAATGTAGTTTTCTAGCCAAGTGGGATCATTGTGGATCTTCACGTATACCTTCATGAATTTTTTGCAGCATAGTTCAAGGTCTAATTCCACTAGTCTGGACCATAAGTAGCTGGGTATATGGGCCTGGGCCAATTTCAGGAATTCCGTGAGATCAGTGGCTTTAATCAGGTCAGATATTCTAAGTACAGTTAGACGCATCCAAGCTCTGTGAAAGTCACCTCTCCCTTTGTTAAGGTAGAACGGGAGAACAGATAGGGGAGCTAAAGGAGAGAGCTTGTTAGCGGACATAGATAGGGCCTCGGATCCACTGCAGAAACATACTCCGTGTTAGGGCACTAAGAAAAGTTTTTTCCTTTTTAGCAGGTGCATGAACCCAAAGTCGGTGGTGAGCAGCGTCGCCAAGTAGAGCTTTCTTTAGGTCTACATGTAGGGCTTTATTATGTGGTCTAGCTAACTCGATCCACCTTTCTAACTGTATAGCGTGTAGGTAATTTTTTAGGTCAGGAAGGGATAGCCCTCCTTTGCTACGTTTTCTAATGAGGAGAGAATAGGCCAGGTGTGGTTTTTTGTTGGACCATAGAAAATTACTGAATAAAACCCGGAATTCAGAAAAATATTTGTTTGACAGTGGTATAGGTAAACTTCTCAGAGTATAAGGAATCTGAGGAAGATATGTGGATAATAAATATTTCTTACCTAACCATGTAAGGAAGGGAAGTTTGATGGATGCCAGAAAAGCTTTAATCTTGTCAAATAAAGGGACATAGTTAAGTCTAAACAAGGATGTAGGGTTTGCTGGGATCATGATCCCCAAGTGTTTAATAGCTTCTCTCGGCCATTGGAACATGTGTTCCTCTGAAGCTGTGATGTTAAGTATTTCGGATTTATCATAATTAACCTTGAAATTGGATATATCACCGAATTCCAAAAATATTTTGATCACCTCTGGGTTTGCCACTTTAGGGTTAGTTATAAAAAGGAGCAAGTCTTCCGCAAAGGCTGCCAGTGAGTGGGTTCTCCCATTCACCTCCAACCCTTTAATAGCCTCTGAAGTTCTTAATTTGCACAATAGCAATTCCAGGGATAAAATGAACAATGCAGGAGAGAGAGGACAGCCCTGCCTTGTTCCATTGGAAATGTGAAAAGGAGGGGACAAGGTTCCATTAACAAGGACTCTTGCTGAGGGGCTAGTATATAAGGAAAAGATGGCTGACATAAACAAGGGCGGAAAGCCAAAATGGCGTAAAGCATTTTCTATAAAAACCCAATTGACCCGATCAAATGCTTTTTCCGCATCGGTACCCAGGAGTGTAAGTGGGATTTTATGTTGTTTTGCATAATATATGGCATGTAAGACTCTACTAACGTTGTGTTTACCTTCGCGACCCTTCACAAAGCCTACTTGTTCCTAACCTATGAGCCTAGGGAGTAATTTCGCTATCCTATAGCTTAGAGTCTTGGCCCAAAGTTTGACATCTACATTAAGTAGAGAGATTGGTCTGTAGCTGCTGCATTTAGTGGGGTCTTTCCCTTCTTTAGGGATAACAGTTATGTGAGCGATTAGTGATTGTGGCAGGAGGGATTCTCCATTTAGTAAGGAGTTACATAATTTTAATAGCTGTGGGGCAAGAATATTTTAAAATTTCTTGTAATGTACTACAGGGAGTGCAGAATTATTAGGCAAGTTGTATTTTTGAGGATTAATTTTATTATTGAACAACAACCATGTTCTCAATGAACCCAAAAAACTCATTAATATCAAAGCTGAATATTTTTGGAAGTTGTTTTTAGTTTGTTTTTAGTTTTAGCTATTTTAGGGGGATATCTGTGTGTGCAGGTGACTATTACTGTGCATAATTATTAGGCAACTTAACAAAAAACAAATATATACCCATTTCAATTATTTATGTTTACCAGTGAAACCAATATAACACCTCAACATTCGCAAATATACATTTCTGACATTGAAAAACAAAACAAAAACAAATCAGTGACCAATATAGCCACCTTTCTTTGCAAGGACACTCAAAAGCCTGCCATCCATGGATTCTGTCAGTGTTTTGATCTGTTCACCATCAACATTGCGTGCAGCAGCAACCACAGCCTCCCAGACACTGTTCAGAGAGGTGTACTGTTTTCCCTCCTTGTAAATCTCACATTTGATGATGGACCACAGGTTCTCAATGGGGTTCAGATCAGGTGAGCAAGGAGGCCATGTCATTAGATTTTCTTCTTTTATACCCTTTCTTGCCAGCCACGCTGTGGAGTACTTGGACGTGTGTGATGGTGCATTGTCCTGCATGAAAATCATGTTTTTCCTGAAGGATGCAGACTTCTTCCTGTACCACTGCTTGAAGAAGGTGTCGTCCAGAAACTGGCAGTAGGACTGGGAGTTGAGCTTGACTCCATCCTCAACCCGAAAAGGCCCCACAAGCTCATCTTTGATGATACCAGCCCAAACCAGTACTCCACCTCCACCTTGCTGGCGTCTGAGTAGGACTGGAGCTCTCTGCCCTTTACCAATCCAGCCACGGGCCCATCCATCTGGCCCATTAAGACTCACTCTCATTTCATCAGTCCATAAAACCTTCGAAAAATCAGTCTTGAGATATTTCTTGGCCCAGTCTTGACGTTTCAGCTTGTGTGTCTTGTTCAGTGGTGGTCGTCTTTCAGCCTTTCTTACCTTGGCCATGTCTCTGAGTATTGCACACCTTGTGCTTTTGGGCACTCCAGTGATGTTGCAGCTCTAAAATATGGCCAAACTGGTGGCAAGTGGCATCTTGGCAGCTGCACGCTTGACTTTTCTCAGTTCATGGGCAGTTATTTTGCGCCTTGGTTTTTCCACACGCTTCTTGCAACCCTGTTGACTATTTTGAATGAAACGCTTGATTGTTCGATGATCACGCTTCAGAAGCTTTGCAATTTTAAGAGTGCTGCATCCCTCTGCAAGATATCTCACTATTTTTGACTTTTCTGAGCCTGTCAAGTCCTTCTTTTGACCCATTTTGCCAAATAATTGCCTAATAATTATGCACACCTGATATAGGGTGTTGATGTCATTAGACCACACCCCTTCTCATTACAGAGATGCACATCACCTAATATGCTTAATTGGTAGTAGGCTTTCGAGCCTATACAGCTTGGAGTAAGACAACATGCATAAAGAGGATGATGTGGTCAAAATACGAATTTGCCTAATAATTCTGCACTCCCTGTATGGGTAACCCATCCGGGCCCGTGCATTTCCCTGAAGGAATACTTGCCAGGACCTCTAGAATTTCTTCTAGCGTCACTGGGGAAAGTAACATATCTTTATCATTCTCTGTTAAAATTGGTACTTTAACTGTTTCTAGAAAGTTTTTAATTTTGGCAAGCGTGTGAATTGGGTCTTCCGTTTTTAGGTTGTAGAGAGCTGAGTAAAATCCAGCAAATTCCTCTGCCATGGCAGGGGTATTAGTAAGCTGTAGACCTTTGTCCGATTTGATGGAAGCCATGAAGGCTTTCTCCCTTTGGCCCTCAATCATTTGTGAAAGGAGTCTGGAACCTCTATCTCCATGGATGAATAACTTATATTTGGCTGCTCTAAGAGCTTTGGCTGATTTGATATTCAATAATCATTATAGGAAGATTCCGAGGGGTTATTTTTGTTAATGTTTTCCAAGGCAGATATTTGAGCTATGAATGTAAAAACACAAAATGCAATCGCACACTGCAACCAGCTCTCTGCCCTACCTTTATGCTGGATGTTGAATAAGGCATTGGTGTACATTTTGGCCAAAGCGTAATAAGCCACTCACCGCGTCAAGGTCGCCTTCATGAGTGGTCCCTAACACTAGTTCCTACCCTTTATGGGCCATGACAGCCACATAAAGTCCAGGGATCGCAGGTGCAGCATGCACGCTAAGTACACTCTGCTTTTAACCCTGTCCGGTGCCATTACAGCTTTCATCGGATCCAGGGATGCAAGTACTCACATGCATGCTGAGCCCACTTTATACTTCTCCTGGAGCCTAATAGCTACTGGTAGGTGCTGTATAAGCAGACTCAGTTTTATACTGACTTTAAAACCAGCCTCCAGGGGGAAGATTAACTGGACAGGTGTGCTTGACTGCTTGGAGATCGCCACGCCTCCAATACGTACTACAAGGAGAAAAATATGGAAAATTTCAGCCCGCACAACCCTTAGCAGGTGCAGATTGCTGTGGCGAAATAGAGATATGAATGTAAAAACACAAAATGCAATCGCACACTGCAACCAGCTCTCTGCCCTACCTTTATGCTGGATGTTGAATAAGGCATTGGTGTACATTTTGGCCAAAGCGTAATAAGCCACTCACCGCGTCAAGGTCGCCTTCATGAGTGGTCCCTAACACTAGTTCCTACCCTTTATGGGCCATGACAGCCACATAAAGTCCAGGGATCGCAGGTGCAGCATGCACGCTAAGTACACTCTGCTTTTAACCCTGTCCGGTGCCATTACAGCTTTCATCGGATCCAGGGATGCAAGTACTCACATGCATGCTGAGCCCACTTTATACTTCTCCTGGAGCCTAATAGCTACTGGTAGGTGCTGGTGGCCCATAAAGGGTAGGAACTAGTGTTAGGGACCACTCATGAAGGCGACCTTGACGCGGTGAGTGGCTTATTACGCTTTGGCCAAAATGTACACCAATGCCTTATTCAACATCCAGCATAAAGGTAGGGCAGAGAGCTGGTTGCAGTGTGCGATTGCATTTTGTGTTTTTACATTCATATCTCTATTTCGCCACAGCAATCTGCACCTGCTAAGGGTTGTGCGGGCTGAAATTTTCCATATTTTTCTCCTTGTAGTACGTATTGGAGGCGTGGCGATCTCCAAGCAGTCAAGCACACCTGTCCAGTTAATCTTCCCCCTGGAGGCTGGTTTTAAAGTCAGTATAAAACTGAGTCTGCTTATACAGCACCTACCAGTAGCTATTAGGCTCCAGGAGAAGTATAAAGTGGGCTCAGCATGCATGTGAGTACTTGCATCCCTGGATCCGATGAAAGCTGTAATGGCACCGGACAGGGTTAAAAGCAGAGTGTACTTAGCGTGCATGCTGCACCTGCGATCCCTGGACTTTATGTGGCTGTCATGGCCCATAAAGGGTAGGAACTAGTGTTAGGGACCACTCATGAAGGCGACCTTGACGCGGTGAGTGGCTTATTACGCTTTGGCCAAAATGTACACCAATGCCTTATTCAACATCCAGCATAAAGGTAGGGCAGAGAGCTGGTTGCAGTGTGCGATTGCATTTTGTGTTTTTACATTCATATCTCTATTTCGCCACAGCAATCTGCACCTGCTAAGGGTTGTGCGGGCTGAAATTTTCCATATTTTTCTCCTTGTAGTACGTATTGGAGGCGTGGCGATCTCCAAGCAGTCAAGCACACCTGTCCAGTTAATCTTCCCCCTGGAGGCTGGTTTTAAAGTCAGTATAAAACTGAGTCTGCTTATACAGCACCTACCAGTAGCTATTAGGCTCCAGGAGAAGTATAAAGTGGGCTCAGCATGCATGTGAGTACTTGCATCCCTGGATCCGATGAAAGCTGTAATGGCACCGGACAGGGTTAAAAGCAGAGTGTACTTAGCGTGCATGCTGCACCTGCGATCCCTGGACTTTATGTGGCTGTCATGGCCCATAAAGGGTAGGAACTAGTGTTAGGGACCACTCATGAAGGCGACCTTGACGCGGTGAGTGGCTTATTACGCTTTGGCCAAAATGTACACCAATGCCTTATTCAACATCCAGCATAAAGGTAGGGCAGAGAGCTGGTTGCAGTGTGCGATTGCATTTTGTGTTTTTACATTCATATCTCTATTTCGCCACAGCAATCTGCACCTGCTAAGGGTTGTGCGGGCTGAAATTTTCCATATTTTTCTCCTTGTAGTACGTATTGGAGGCGTGGCGATCTCCAAGCAGTCAAGCACACCTGTCCAGTTAATCTTCCCCCTGGAGGCTGGTTTTAAAGTCAGTATAAAACTGAGTCTGCTTATACAGCACCTACCAGTAGCTATTAGGCTCCAGGAGAAGTATAAAGTGGGCTCAGCATGCATGTGAGTACTTGCATCCCTGGATCCGATGAAAGCTGTAATGGCACCGGACAGGGTTAAAAGCAGAGTGTACTTAGCGTGCATGCTGCACCTGCGATCCCTGGACTTTATGTGGCTGTCATGGCCCATAAAGGGTAGGAACTAGTGTTAGGGACCACTCATGAAGGCGACCTTGACGCGGTGAGTGGCTTATTACGCTTTGGCCAAAATGTACACCAATGCCTTATTCAACATCCAGCATAAAGGTAGGGCAGAGAGCTGGTTGCAGTGTGCGATTGCATTTTGTGTTTTTACATTCATATCTCTATTTCGCCACAGCAATCTGCACCTGCTAAGGGTTGTGCGGGCTGAAATTTTCCATATTTTTCTCCTTGTAGTACGTATTGGAGGCGTGGCGATCTCCAAGCAGTCAAGCACACCTGTCCAGTTAATCTTCCCCCTGGAGGCTGGTTTTAAAGTCAGTATAAAACTGAGTCTGCTTATACAGCACCTACCAGTAGCTATTAGGCTCCAGGAGAAGTATAAAGTGGGCTCAGCATGCATGTGAGTACTTGCATCCCTGGATCCGATGAAAGCTGTAATGGCACCGGACAGGGTTAAAAGCAGAGTGTACTTAGCGTGCATGCTGCACCTGCGATCCCTGGACTTTATGTGGCTGTCATGGCCCATAAAGGGTAGGAACTAGTGTTAGGGACCACTCATGAAGGCGACCTTGACGCGGTGAGTGGCTTATTACGCTTTGGCCAAAATGTACACCAATGCCTTATTCAACATCCAGCATAAAGGTAGGGCAGAGAGCTGGTTGCAGTGTGCGATTGCATTTTGTGTTTTTACATTCATATCTCTATTTCGCCACAGCAATCTGCACCTGCTAAGGGTTGTGCGGGCTGAAATTTTCCATATTTTTCTCCTTGTAGTACGTATTGGAGGCGTGGCGATCTCCAAGCAGTCAAGCACACCTGTCCAGTTAATCTTCCCCCTGGAGGCTGGTTTTAAAGTCAGTATAAAACTGAGTCTGCTTATACAGCACCTACCAGTAGCTATTAGGCTCCAGGAGAAGTATAAAGTGGGCTCAGCATGCATGTGAGTACTTGCATCCCTGGATCCGATGAAAGCTGTAATGGCACCGGACAGGGTTAAAAGCAGAGTGTACTTAGCGTGCATGCTGCACCTGCGATCCCTGGACTTTATGTGGCTGTCATGGCCCATAAAGGGTAGGAACTAGTGTTAGGGACCACTCATGAAGGCGACCTTGACGCGGTGAGTGGCTTATTACGCTTTGGCCAAAATGTACACCAATGCCTTATTCAACATCCAGCATAAAGGTAGGGCAGAGAGCTGGTTGCAGTGTGCGATTGCATTTTGTGTTTTTACATTCATATCTCTATTTCGCCACAGCAATCTGCACCTGCTAAGGGTTGTGCGGGCTGAAATTTTCCATATTTTTCTCCTTGTAGTACGTATTGGAGGCGTGGCGATCTCCAAGCAGTCAAGCACACCTGTCCAGTTAATCTTCCCCCTGGAGGCTGGTTTTAAAGTCAGTATAAAACTGAGTCTGCTTATACAGCACCTACCAGTAGCTATTAGGCTCCAGGAGAAGTATAAAGTGGGCTCAGCATGCATGTGAGTACTTGCATCCCTGGATCCGATGAAAGCTGTAATGGCACCGGACAGGGTTAAAAGCAGAGTGTACTTAGCGTGCATGCTGCACCTGCGATCCCTGGACTTTATGTGGCTGTCATGGCCCATAAAGGGTAGGAACTAGTGTTAGGGACCACTCATGAAGGCGACCTTGACGCGGTGAGTGGCTTATTACGCTTTGGCCAAAATGTACACCAATGCCTTATTCAACATCCAGCATAAAGGTAGGGCAGAGAGCTGGTTGCAGTGTGCGATTGCATTTTGTGTTTTTACATTCATATCTCTATTTCGCCACAGCAATCTGCACCTGCTAAGGGTTGTGCGGGCTGAAATTTTCCATATTTTTCTCCTTGTAGTACGTATTGGAGGCGTGGCGATCTCCAAGCAGTCAAGCACACCTGTCCAGTTAATCTTCCCCCTGGAGGCTGGTTTTAAAGTCAGTATAAAACTGAGTCTGCTTATACAGCACCTACCAGTAGCTATTAGGCTCCAGGAGAAGTATAAAGTGGGCTCAGCATGCATGTGAGTACTTGCATCCCTGGATCCGATGAAAGCTGTAATGGCACCGGACAGGGTTAAAAGCAGAGTGTACTTAGCGTGCATGCTGCACCTGCGATCCCTGGACTTTATGTGGCTGTCATGGCCCATAAAGGGTAGGAACTAGTGTTAGGGACCACTCATGAAGGCGACCTTGACGCGGTGAGTGGCTTATTACGCTTTGGCCAAAATGTACACCAATGCCTTATTCAACATCCAGCATAAAGGTAGGGCAGAGAGCTGGTTGCAGTGTGCGATTGCATTTTGTGTTTTTACATTCATATCTCTATTTCGCCACAGCAATCTGCACCTGCTAAGGGTTGTGCGGGCTGAAATTTTCCATATTTTTCTCCTTGTAGATATTTGAGCTAGTATGGAGTCTATATTGAGTGACCTTTGCTTCCACACCCAGGATCCCAGGGATATGAGCTCGCCTCTGATAAATGCCTTATGGGCTTCCCATATTATGGCCTCATCCATAAGGGGGGTGTTATTGAAATCAAAAAAGGCAACAAGCTTCTCTTCCAACCTAAGTCTGTCTTTTTCATTCTCCAAGAGGGTGTCATTTAATCTCTATGACCAGGCTTTTGGGGGAAGGCCCATTAGCTGAATCACCAGAGAGACAGGGGCATGATCAGAGATAGTGATCTGTCCAATGTTAGATGATACTAGCCTGTCTAATACGTGATTGGATATAAATAGGTAGTCCAAACGCTCATAGGATCTGTGGACAGCTGAAAAATTTTTAAAGTCCTTGTCACTAGGGTGGGACAGCCTCCAGGTGTCTGATATCTGGTGTGCAGCTAATGCCTTACGTAATTTACACAGCTGAGTAAGGGAATATTTAGGGGAGTTAGAAGTAGAGTCCATGGGATGGTCAAGTGTTAGGTTCAGGTCACCACCTAGGATTACCACACCTTCTTTAAAGTCCTGTAGTGAACGTAGCATCTTGATTAGCCAAGGTATTTGTCTAGTATTAGGGGCATATACGTTGACAAGGGTCAGTTTACTATTATATAGAGCAGTGTTTCCCAACCAGTGTGCCTCCAGCTGTTGTAAAACTACAACTCCCAGCATGCCCGGACAGCCTTTGGCTGTCCGGGCATGCTGGGAGTTGTAGTTTTGCAACAACTGGAGGCACACTGGTTGGGAAACACTGATATAGAGCACCTTTTAGGAACAAGTACCCACTCTCGGGGTCTATATATTGTGCCTGCACTTGAAAGTTGACACCAGTTCTAATCCCAATGGAAACACCTCTCGAGGCTGAAGAATGAGTACTGTGGAACCATTTAGTGTAATGTTTAGTGAAAAGGGCAGGGATACGGTTGTGCCTGAAATGTGTCTCCTGCAGGAACAGAAGGTCTGCCCTCTCCCTCCTTAGCATGTGGAAGACCTGACTCCTTTTTTGGGGAACATTAAGCCCATTTACATTTAGTGACGTTACCTTTAGAGGATCAATAAATTTTAGAAGATTGCATAGCAGAATAAAAAGTTGCATCCCAGTGAATCAAATATTTTCGGACATAGGACCCATCTTGACGAACTACAGTACAGACCAAAAGTTTGGACACACCTTCTCATTCAAAGAGTTTTCTTTATTTTCATGACTATGAAAATTGTAGATTCACACTGAAGGCATCAAAACTATGAATTAACACATGTGGAATTATATACATAACAAAAAAGTGTGAAACAACTGAAAATATGTCATATTCTAGGTTCTTCAAAGTAGCCACCTTTTGCTTTGATTACTGCTTTGCATGCTCTTGGCATTCTCTTGATGAGCTTCAAGACTGAAATGGTCTTCCAACAGTCTTGAAGGAGTTCCCAGGCTTATCTTTGTTGAGTTTCCCCATAGTAGAGTGAGGTGGGAACCCGTTAAATAGCTGTTAGCTAACGCTGGTGTGAGGAGCTCTCTGGTCAAGCAGCCATTTACTGACGCGGCTAGCTCCGCCCCCCCCCCCCCCCAAAGTAATTACTATTTTTGGAGGTATTTCTATCTATTATAAAAGTGAAGAAATTGAAATTTGGACATTTTTCAAAATTTTGGGTAAATTTAGTGAATATGATTTATTTTTACTCATTTTTACCACTGTTTTGAAGTACGATGAAAGTGATTTAAAGTTATCACCACATAACGTGACAAATGTGAGATCTGCAAAAAATGGCCTGGGCAGGAAGGTGAAAACAGGCCCAGGGTTGAAGGGGTTAAAACTTCATATCACCCCATTTCCAAATTTTACATATTAAAATAAACAATAAAAACTACTGGTATCAATGCATCAGAAATTGTCCAAAACTTAAAATTTAAAATTAAAAACATGCATGCAGAAAGCTGTAATGAAAAGAAAAATCAATATGGTCGATTTTTTTTTTTTGTGTTTAGTGTTTCATCTACCCAATACAAAGTGATACAAAGTCATATGCACCCTAAATTTGCACCAATAAAAAATTACATCTAATTTCACAGAAACAAATCCTTAAAGGATAACTGTCACATTTAGACCCTAATTTCAATTTTCATATATGTAGTTACTAATAACATGATATTCCAGAATCAGTTACTATTAGACTGACTTACCCCATATTTGATAAGATTCAGCCCTTAGCAAACAGTCTGCATAAAACTGCAATTTCACTATTCAGTTAAGATGGCCGCCACTGCCCTCACCCTGAGGCTAATCCCGCCTGCCCTCACTAGCCAGTAACAATAGCCCCCCAAAAGTGCCAGTGACCAGAGCCCTCCCCCCTAAAGGGTTAATCTCCTGCAGCACAAAGGGGGTCCTCTTACCACCTGTTGCTTTCATTTATACACTGAGCAGATGGCAGATCTCCCTTCCCTGTTGTGCGCTGGTTCAACACTGCATCCTCCAGCTCTGCTGAGTGAGGGATCTTCTGCCAAGCGCAGGGACAGGGAGAAGTGCACACAGCCCAGGCACTGTTATCAGCTGCTCAGGAGGACCTGGCTTTAATCATTTACTTACAGTGTCCCTGGATGTCAGTAATGTGACCTTGCACGCTGTGTGCTCCGTCCTTCAACACTTCAACAGATAGACGGACGATGCCTAGCAACCCTATTTTAAGCACGTGTAAAAGTAGGCAGTACAGGGAACAAAAATGTGGAATTAAGGGGTAATTGAATACACAGTGAAAAGTTGATATAGGGCCACCAAGGTGATATTAATCACCACAATCCAATAATCCCCCCCCAAAAAATATGACAGTTATACTTTAAACGACGCTATATATGGAAATAAAAAAGTTTAAATACAGAGATGCTGAATTTTTTTATTGTTTTTACTATTTTTAAAGTATTACAATATAACAAACTATATACTGTAAGATTTGCATTACCGTATATTCCATGCAGAATACATTTATTGTAGATTTATTGAGATGAGCAAACCTGTTCAGGTTTGACAAAAAAATGTAAAAGTTTGGTTCGTACATGAAGCAGTTCGGGCTGAAACATATTGGCTGCAATTGCACTGGAAATTGGTATATAACATCCTATTGTCTCGTTTTAGGAAAACATGTTATGTCTTTTTGTTCATATTTTATGAATTTTTGCTTTTTTGCTTTCCTCTCTAAGCTCAATAGCAGCTCCAACGTCTGCACTGCTCAAATGCCATGGTCGCATTTTCCATGGCATCTTTTAGGGGTCAAATGTATATGCAATCATCCTTATGGCTGATTGCATACATTTGCGCCCTTTCTACCGCAGAGTTTTCTTTTTGTGCTCCCTGCCTTCCCAGAGCCATAACTTATAACTAGGGTTCAGCGAACCCGAACTGTAAAGTTCGGGTTCATACAGAACTTTAGGATTTTTGGACCCCAGAGCCGAACCCAAACATTTCAGTAAAAGTTTGGGTTCGGTGTTCGGAGCTTTTTGAAAGGCTGCAGCCAATCAACAAGCGGTCAACTGTCTGACCTTAGAAGCCATCACAGTCATGCCTACTAATGGCATGGCTGTGATTGGCCAGAGCAGCATGTGACCCAGGCTCTATATAAGCTTAAGTCACGTAGCACTGCATGTCACTCTGCTGTTACAAGTGTAGGTAGAGGATGCTGCTGGACTGGTCATTTCAGGGAGAGAATAGGAGATAATCTAACATAGAAATAGTTGTGTGGGTGCAGGCACAATCATTTTACCCTGCCCTGAGCCCATTGACCAAAAAAATATAACTGTTATCCGTCTGTTTGTTAGGTGGACTGCGGCGGAGGCCATTTTATGCAAGCTCAGTGCACCAGCACTGCATCTGAGCTTTTGGGACATTGTAAATCACAATTTTTTTTGTAATATACAACATCTGGATTAGTTAGTGTGCAATTTAAGCTAGAAATACAGCCATAATTTCCTGGGGTTTTAAAAACACATTTTTTTTTTTTGCCAAAAAACAGTATTTTCCTGATCTGCAAGTGTTGGGTCCCTTTCACACGGGCGAATATTCCGCGCGGATGCGATGCGTGAGGTGAACGCATTGCACCCGCACTGAATCCCGACCCATTCATTTATATAGGGCTGTTCACATGAGCGGTGATTTTCACGCATCACTTGTGCATTGCGTGAAAATCGCAGCATGCTCTATATTCTGTGTTTTTCACGTAACGCAGGCCCCAGAAATGAATGGGGTTGTGTGAAAATCGCAAGCATCTGCAAACAAGTGTGGATGCGGTGCAATTTTTACGCACGGTTGCTAGGAGACGATTGGCATGGAGACCCGATCATTATTATTTTCCCTTATAACATGGTTATAAGGGAAAATAATAGCATTCTTAATACAGAATGCATAGTACAATAGCGCTGGAGGGGTTAAAAATAAATAAATAAATAATTAACTCACCTTAATTCACTTGATCGCGCAGCCGGCATCTCCTTCTGTCTTCATCTTAGCTGTGTGCAGTAACAGGACCTGTGGTGACGTCACTCCAGTCATCACATGGTCCATCACATGATCCATCACCATGGTAAAAGATCATGTGATGGATCATGTGATGACCGGAATGACGTCACCACAGGTCCTGTTACTGCACACAGCTAAGATGAAGACAGAAGGAGATGCCGGCTGCACGATCAAGTGGATTAAGGTGAGTTAATTATTTATTTATTTTTAACCCCTCCAGCGCTATTGTACTATGCATTCTGTATTAAGAATGCTATTATTTTCCCTTATAACCATGTTTTAAGTGAAAATAATACAATCTACAGAACACCGATCCCAAGCCCGAACTTCTGTGAAGTTCGTGTTTGGGTACCAAACATGCACGATTTTTCTCACAAGAGTGCAAAACGCATTACAATGTTTTGCACTCGCGCGGAAAAATCGCGTGTGTTCCCGCAACGCACCCGCACCTTTTCCCTTAACGCCTGTCTGAAAGAGGCCTAAAATTCAAGTTTAATATATACAGCTTTCATTTTCTGTTACCAAAAAAACCCACTTTTTTGACAATCTACAACATCTTGATTAGTCAGTGTCCAATTTAAGCTAGAAATACAGCCATCACTTTCTGGGGTTTTAAAAACACTTTTTTGCCAAAAAACACTATTTTCAGGTCTTGCAGCATCAGCACATGGCTTATATGCTGCTGTCAAATTCAGTTGTTAAACAAACACTTGTTTGGGCAAAAAAAAAATTGTTGGCAGCCTTTGATGCAGATGTCATTGTGAGATAAACCCTTAATACATTTGGGTTAGATTCAGAGATTTGAAATACCGCCATTTGGTGCACCAATATTGAATTCAGGCCTACAGTGGGTCAGACCGTGTGAGATGCACCCTGTATATACAGGGCTTATATTATTTCATTAATTAAACACCCTTTTGGGGGCAAAATACACAATATTTCAGGCCTTGCAGCATAAGCACGTTTGGAATTCCTGGGTTATATACTGCTGCCATATTGAATTATTAAACAAACAGTCGTTTGGGCAAAAAAATAAAAAATAGAAATTGGCAGCCTTTACTGCATATGTCATTGTGAGATACACCCTTAATACATTTGGGTTAGATTCAGAGATTTTAATTACTGCCATTTGTTGCACCAGTATTGAATTCAGACCTACAGTGGGTCAGGCCGTGTGAGATACACCCTGTATATACAGGCTTATATTATTTCATTAATAAAACACCCTTTTGGGGGCAATATTTCAGTACTTGCAGCATAAGCACGTTAGAAATTCCTGGGTTATATACTGCTGCCATATTTAGTTATTAAACAAACACCCGTTTGGGCAAAAAAAAGTATACAGTGGGATGCGAAAGTTTGGGCAACCTTGTTAATCGTTATGATTTTCCTGTATAAATAGTTGGTTGTTACGGTAAAAAATGTCAGTTAAATATATCATATAGGAGACACACACAGTGATATTTGAGAAGTGAAATGACGTTTATTGGATTTACAGTAAGTGTGCTATAAATTGTTTAAACAAAATTAGGCAGGTGCCTAAATTTGGGCACCACAAAAAAGAAATGAAATCAATACTTAGTAGATCCTCCTTTTGCAGAAATTACAGTCTCTAAACGCTTCCTGTAGGTTCCAATGAGAGTCTGGATTCTGGTTGAAGGTATTTTGGACCATTCCTCTTTACAAAACATCTTTAGTTCATTTAGGCTTGATGGCTTCCAAGCATGGACAGCTCTCTTTAAGTCACACCATAGATTTTCAATTATATTCAGGTCTGGGGACTGAGATGGCCATTCCAGAACGTTGTACTTGTTCCTCTGCATAAATGCCTTAGTGGATTTTGAGCATTGTTTAGGGTCGTTGTCTTGTTGAAAGATCCAGCCCGGGGCAGCTTCAGCTTTGTCACTGATTCCTGGACCTTGGTCTCCAGAATCTGCTGATACTGAGTGGAATCCATGCGTCCCTCAACTTTGACAAGATTCCCAGTCCCTGCACTGGCCACACAGCCCCACAGCATGATGGAACCACCACCATATTTTACTGTAGGTAGCAGGTGTTTTTCTTGGAATGCTGTGTTCTTTTTCCTCCATGCATAGCGCCCCTTGTTATGGGCAAATAACTCAATTTTAGTTTCATCAGTCAACAGCACCTTATTACAAAATTAAGCTGGCTTGTCCAAATGTGCTTTAGCCCACCTCAAGCGGCACTTTTTGTGCTGTGGGCAGAGAAAAGGCTTCCTCTGCATCACTCTCGCATACAGCATCTCCTTGTGTAAAGTGCGCCGAATGGTTGAACGATGCACAGTGACTCCATCTGCAGAAAGATGATGTTGTAGGTCTTTGGTGCTAGTCTGTGGGTTGACTCTGACCATTCGTCGCTTCTGTCTATCCAAGATTTTTCTTCGTCTGCCACTTCGAGCCTTAACTTGAACTGAGCTTGTGGTCTTCCATTTCCTCAATATGTTCCTAACTGTGGAAACAGACAGATGAAATCTGAGACAGCTTTCTGTATCCTTCCCCTAAACCATGATGGTGAACAATCTTTGTCTTCAGGTCATTTGAGAGTTGTTTTGAGACCCCCAATGTTGCTACTCTTCAGAGAAAATTAAAAGAGGAGGGAAACTTACAATTGACCCCCTTAAATACTCTTTCTCATAATTGGATTCACCTGTGTATGTAGGTCAGGGGTCTCTGAGCTTACCAAGCCAATTTGAGTTCCAATAATTAGTTCTAAAGGTTTTGGAATCAATAAAATGACAACAGTGCCCAAATTTATGCACCTGCTTAATTTTGTTTAAACAATTATAGCACACTTTCTGTAAATCCAATAAACTTAATTTCACTTCTCAAATATCACTGTGTGTGTCTCCTATATGATATATTTAACTGACATTTTTTTATTGTAATAACCAACTATTTATACAGGAAAATCATGACGATTAACACGGTTGCCCAAACTTTCGCATCCCACTGTATTTGGCAGCCTTTGCTGCATATGTCATTGTGAGATACACCCTTAATACATTTGGGTTAGTTTCAGAGATTTGAAATACCACCATTTTGTGCACCAATATTAAATTCAGGCCTACACTGATTCAGGCCATGTGAGATACACCCTCTACATACAGGAGTTTGATTCAGGCATTTGAAATACAGCCATTTTGAGCAAATAAATCTTAAATTCAGGCCTACACTAGTTCAGGCCGTGTGAGATACAACCTCTACATACAGGGGTTTGATTCAGGCATTTGAAATACAGCCATTTTGGGCAAAGAAATATTTAATTCAGGCCTACACTGGTTCAGGCCATGTGATATACACCCTCTACATACAGGGGTTTGATTCAGGCATTTGAAATACAGCCATTTTGTGACAAAGAAGTCTTTAATTCAGGCCAACACTAATTCAGGCCGTGTGAGCTACACTCTCTACATACAGGGGTATGATTCAGGCATTTGAAATGCAGCCATTTGAAAAACTGCAGTTTTGGGCAAAGAAATCTTTAATTGAGGCCTAGTCTGGTTCAGGCCGTGTGAGATACACCCTTTGCATACTGTCGTTCTGTTCTACTATTAATTAAACATGTCAAATAAGGGTCGTGGCCCAGGTCGTGGTGCTGCTGGTGGAGATCCTGTTGCAGGGAGAGGACGTGGTAGATCTGTGCCAGCTACACGCACAAGTGAAACCCCTTCCTCAGGTGCGAGTAGGCGACAGAACCTACAGCGGTATTTGGTCGGGCCTAATGCGGCTCTACGAATGGTGAGGCCTTAACAAGTACATGCAATAGTAGATTTGGTTGCTGACAGTGGATCCAGTTCCTTCACATTGTCTCCCACCCAGTCTCCTGCTGAAAGACCACAGTTGGCACCTGCAGCCGATGTCCTGTCCATCAGTCTTTCACCTCACCGCCTTACAAATCAGCCAAGCAGTCTGAGCCCCAAGTCATGCAGCAGTCTCTTCTGCTTTTTGTTGACTCTGTTAGCAGGGTTTTCCAGGGCCATCCACCTAGCCTTGCCCCAGAAGTGGAAGAGATTGAGTGCTCCGATGCCCAACCACTTATCTTTTAAGATGAGTACATGGGAGGACCATCGCAGTACGTCTCGGATGTGTGACCGCCAGATCTCTGAGAAGTTCTGACAGACGTTCTTCAGTACCTCCTGCATGATGTTCTTTTGTTTTAGTCTTGCTTTGACATCTCTTCTCCCTCTTCCAGCTGTCATCTATTAGCAGTGATTGCCTCCCTTTATATCCCCTCCCATACTGCCTCACTTTGCGGTTTATACTACTTCCTGGATTGTGTTCACTGCTAGATGCTACTACTGCTGGTTTCTCAGAAAAATCTATTTCTGTATTTGTGTTTTCCTGTTGGCTTGATTCTAGGTGACCCTGATTCCCTCCGTATTTAGTGCAGGGAGCCAGTGGTCGTGTCCCCTCACTATTATAGGGTTTGCAGGTGTCACTCAGTCTAGGTACGTGGATATGCAACTTTCTATCATAAAGATCTTTGCATGGGCTGAGCAGTCAGGGAGAGCTCTAGGGCTTTTATAGGGCTCACCTATTTTTTCCTTAGTTTGGAATCAAGTCAGTCTTTATTTGTTACTTCTTGTTTTCTGCAACACCATCCGTGACAGGATGATGACGAAACACAGGTGCCAACTGCTGATCCTTTCAAAAGTGTGCATACCGACATAGAAGGCAGGGGTGAAGATTGGGTGGAAGATGATGTGGAGGACGATGAGGTCCTCGACCCCACATGGAATCAAGGTCTTGCGAGTAACCTACGTATTTCGGAGAAAGAGGCGGTGGTCGCACAGAGCCACTAGCACAGCAGAAGAGGGAGCAGGATGCAAAAGCGGAGCGGCCGTCCTCTAGACAGTATGCCTGCTACTGCCCACCACAGCAAGGGACTGAACACAGACAATGTCCTGACGACAAGACATGAGTGGTTTGCACACTGTGCAATCAGAGCCTGAAGGGAGGCATAAACGTTCTCAACCTGAACACAACTTGCATCTCCAGGCATTTAAGTGCAAAGCACAAGCTGCAGTGGAGTAGACACCTCAAAAACCAAGAAAGGTTTCTGGCTCCTCCTACTTCCTCTTCTGCTACAGTTTCGACTTCTTCATCCACCTCTGGATTGACAGTGCCACCTGCCACCCCGCAAACAGAGGATCTGCCAGCAACACCAACACCTGGGTCACCAAGCATCTCTACAATGTTCCACGGAAGCGTTCAGCTCTCCATCTCCCAAACGCTGGAGAGGAAGAGGAAGTACCCCCCTACCCACCTGCGATCCCTAGCCCTGAATGCCAGCATTTATAAATTACTGGCCTTTGAAATGCTGTTATTCCGTCTGGTGGCTGTCCCACAGTACGTCATGCCCAGCCGCCACTACTTTTCCAGGCGAGCCATCCATTTTCTGCTCAACCAAGTAGGGGAAAAATCAGGTGTGCACTGCGCAACGCCATCTGTGGCAAGGTGCACCGGACTACGGATACGTGGACCAGTAAGCATGGTCAGGGCCGTTATATCTCCATAACAGCACACTGTGAAAATGCAGTGGCGGCAGGGCCTGAGGCGGAAGCAGTTTGGCGCATGCCCTTCCACCACCGAGGATTGTAGGGCTCTTCAGTTTGCCTCCTGTTGCTTCCTCATCCTCTACCAGCTCCTCATCCGGTCAGCATAACACCTTCACCACCAACTTCAGCACAGCCAGGGGTAAACGACAGCAGGCAGTTTTAAAACTTATCTGTTTGGGGGACAAACACCACACTGCGCAGGAGCTGTGGACGAGCCTTGAGCAACAGACTGATGAGTAGTTTGTGCCAGTCAGCCTCAAGCCTGGCTTGGTGGTGTGCGATAATCGGCGAAATCTCGTAGCAGCTCTGGGACTAGCCGATTTGACGCACTTCCCTTGCCTGGCGCATGTGCTGAATTTGGTGGCGCAGAGATTCCTTAAAAATTACCTAAAATTTCAAAGCTGCTGCATAAAGTGCGGGCCGTCTGTGAGCGCTTTTGGCATTCTCACCCTGCTGCTGCTCGCCTGTCAGCGCAGCAGCGTAACTTCGGCCTTCCCGCTCATCGCCTCATATGCGACATGCCCAAAAGGTGGAACTCCACCTTGCACATGCTGGCCAGACTGTGCGAGCAGCAGCAGGCGATAGTGGTGTTTTAGCTGCAGCACGCATGGGTGAAGTTGCTGGGCAGAACAGCACCACTTCACCACCAATGACTGGGCCTCCATGCGAGACTTGTTTTCCTTGTTGCGCTGTTTTGAGTACTCCACCAACATGGCCAGTGTTGATAACGCTGTTCTCAGCTTTACTATCCCACTTCTATGCCTCCTTGGAAAAACGCTCCTGGAGATGATGGAAGAGGATGTGGCACAGGAGGAGGAGGAGGAGGAGGAAGAGGGATTATTTCGTAAGGTTTCCGGCCAGTCATTCCCAAGTGACTACGAGGGTGGGTTCTGGAGGAGGAGGAGATGGAGGAGGAGGAACCATGTTCACAGCAGGGTGGCACCCAGACCAGCTCATGGCCATCACTGGTGCATGGATAGGGGGATACACAGTACACAGACGATACACCACCCACAGAGGACAGCTTTACGTTGCCTCTGGGCAGCCTGGCACACATGAGCTAAGTTAGTAACAACTAACTGAGCAAAACAACAAAACCTGTATTACCCGTGATATGCTGGACCCAGAGTGTGTGACTAAAAGCTGCACCTCGACGTACGTTTCACCTGGAGAGGCATCGTCAGGAGGTCTTGTTTTGCTCAATTAGTTGTTACATTTCTTTTTATATCTCTATTACCACCTGCACTTGGCACACTTGCCTCTGTCTGTATTGTACAGTTCAATGGCTATGTGCATACCTTATGCGACCATCCCAGTTTTTTGGGTGGGCTAGTTTGCCTTGTGCTATTTGTACATTTTTTTCATTTATCTTTCTGTGCATGCAACATACATACCAGTACATGTTACTTTCAGTGAACCTACAGTTCTCACAATTTTCATGCTGATGTATACCTAGGGCTGTGACATATTTTTCCTTGCCACTTGGGTGTTTGGGAGAGAGGTTGTATCTGACCTCCTTACATGAGGTCTCCCCCCTCCTGTACACTTGTGCCTTATGTTTCATATATTGTTTATGTGATCATGTCTTAATAAATTACATATATTTTATATGTGTGTCTCCCACTTTTCTTTGGGGTTATTGGCTTTGTTTTTGGGTTGGCTCACATATACACAATATACGCTATGCAGTCACTGCCCCCCCACTCCTGCATACACACAGTATCACTGCCCCCCCCCGTGTTACATAAACACAATATACACTATACGGTCACCCTCACTGTCACATATACACACTATACACTATGCAGTCACTGCCCCCCAACTGTCACATATACACAATATACACTATGCCGTCACTGCCCCACCCACTGTTACATATACACAATATGCACTATGCAGTCACCCCCACTGTCACATATACACATTATACACTATGCCGTCACTAACCCCCCCACTGTCACATATACACAGTATGCACTAAGCAGTCACTGCCCCCCCCCCCCCCACTGTCACACATACACAATATATACTACCGTAGGCTGACTGCCCCCCCCTTCCCCGTCACACAAACACAATATACATTATGCAGATACAGTCAGTAATAGAAGACAGAGGGTGGTTATTAACGGTACACACTCAGATTGGGTCACTGTCACTAGTGGGGTACCTCAGGGGTTAGTACTGGGCCCTATCCTCTTCAATATACTTATTAATGATCTTTGTAGAAGGCTTGCACGGTAAAATATACATTTTTGCAGACAACCCTAAACTGTGTAAAGTAATTGACACAGAAGAGGACAGTATACTACTACAGAGGGATCTGGATAGATTGAAGGCTTGGGCAGATAAGTGGCAGAAGTGGTTTAACACTGACAAATGTAAGTTTTAACATACTAAATGGTAAAACCCTGGGTACCACTGACATGGAACAGAACCTAGGAATTTTAGTGAACAGCAAACTAAGCTGCAAAAACCAGTGTCAGGCAGCTGCTGACAAGGCCAGTAAGATAATGATTGCATTAAAAGGGGCATAGATGCCCGTGATGAGAACATAGTCCTACCACTTTACAAATCACTGGTCAAATCACACATGGAGTACTGTGTACAGTTTTGGTCTCCTGTGAACAAGGCAGACATAGCAGAGCTGGACAGGGTTCAGAGGAGGGCAACTAAATTAATAACTGGAATGACGGAACTACAAAATTAGGATTATTCACTTTAGAAAAAAGACGACTTAGGGGAGATGGTCGCTACAAACATCTCCAGGGGGAGGGTGGTTCGGCTCCAGCCTCCCCGTCCTTCCTCCGTCTTGTCCTTCCTCTCCCAGCGAGGCGCCTACATCACCCGGCCACCGCTCCGTCCATCTCACGCCCGTTGCCCCTCTCCCATCTCACCTCGGCCCGATGCGCTCCAGGGGCCGGCCGGCCCGGCAGACGGCGTGCTTCGCCTCCTCCACGTCAGATCCCGCGTCATTGCGCCCCTTCTCAGCGTCAAAAGTGCACCAATCTACATATCATTATAAAAACGCTGCTATGTTGCCCGTTTTACGTTACAGAACTACCTGTCTGTTTTCCTTCTGACAGAGCTGTTGCACGCAAACCGCATTTAATACGAAATTTTCCTGACCTTTTGTCTGTCAAATTCTTTATCAACAGGTTGGTATTTTGCTTTGCTCTCACCATTGTCTCAATTCGTTCTCTGGGTACGGTAGTCTGGACACATCTGCTCATCTATGTCCATGCCTGTTTTCATGCTTCAGCCTTCGTTTGTCAGTCATGTCTCTCACCTGTTTGCGTTATTCAGGCCATGTTTTTTGTCCACATTCCATGCCTGTTTTTCGTTATCCAGTTCACATCTGTTTTTTCACGTCTCTTGTGTCATTCACGTCCCAACCTGTTTTCGTTATTCAGGCCACGTCTGTCATCACGTCTCACGCCTGTTTTTGCTATTTAGGCCAAGCCTGTCATTTACGTCTCACGCCTGTTTTCGTTATTCAGGCCACGTCTGTCATTTACATTTCACGCCTGTTTTCGTCATTCAGGCCACGTCTGTCATTTACGTCTCACGCATGTTTTTGTTATTCAGGCCATGTCTTGTCTTCTTACGTCCCCCTCATGTTCACGTTTCAAGCCACATCTCTTCTTCTCGTTCCATCAATGTATTACATCCTCATCTTCAATCAGGCCACTCCGTTTCACACACACGCCCTGGTTTTTATCATTCTGGTCACGCCCCTGTTATTCTTGGTCTCACGCCTGCCACGTCAGTCAGGTCATTACGGTCCCTCATCCATGTTCGTCTGTCTTCATGACGGCCTTCCCAATCATCAGGTTAATTCATTTGCAATCTTGCTCACTGGCCATAGGCCCCTCTGCTAAAACTTTTACTTTTATCTTAGTCAAAGACCCGACTTTCGTCTACGCCGCCACGAACCTTCAGGACCTGAGTCCTCGTTAGACCAGGTGTGATTTTCAGGTACTGATCCTCTCTTTATCTAAATTCATCCGGTTACGAAGCCTCGTCACGTCTTCTTCAGGTCACTCCAAAACGTTCATTTGGGGGCAGCAAACACAACGCACCTCCCCGGGTTCCAGGGCCCTAATGATTCCGAGGCTACTTCACGGCTAACCCCAAAAGAACACTAAATCTTGCTCTCTCTTTCAGCTTTCCAACATGTCACGTCGTTCTGAAATCGATGATACCGCTTCCCTTCTGGATTCCCTGGTATCCAGCCATGCCAGCGTGGGGTCACTTCGTAGCTGGACGATCCCCAAAATCATAGCTGAGTTAACCAAAAGAGGGATTTGTTACCCAGCTTCGGCCAGGAAGGAGGAGCTTTATCGAATCCTGGTGTCCGATTCCTCTCACTCCGAAGAACAGGTGTCAATGTCAACAATCCAGAATTCCGCCTCCCAGCCTCCCCGTCCCTCCTCTCCCAGTCGCTTCCACGTCCCAATCCACATCCTCAGGTAGGGTTCTCGCCTTGTCCGAGGTAGCCCCGTCCTATTTCGTGACTGACACCCTCAAACTAGACATCTTGGAGGGCAAGGACGTCAATTTGGCCGCCATCCTCAGTGCCACCCACTTTCTATCCCAGAATTCGTCCTGGCTTTCAGCCTGTTCAGGGACATAATCTGCTCCACCTTCCCAGAAAGGTGCAAGGAGCTAGATTTGCACCTGTACAGGGTCACGGATCTGGGGCACAAGTAAGGGGGGTACGCATTTTATGACTACCATCGCTCCTTCTGGGCCAAAGCTGCGGCGGCCCTCGCCCAGTTCCAATGTGTCACCAATTGGGCATCACTGGACATGGAGCTGTTTTGCCGACATTTCGCCGGCCTCAAAGCCCCCGCTTGCTCATCATGCCAACCCATTCTGCATGCTTCACATTGGTGTCCAAATCCCAGCCTTCCATCGTCCCAGCCTAGGTCTGTGGAAGGCACCTCGGGGTCCCAGCCTAGACACAACTCAGGCACGGATAAGCTGGGACGCCCCATAGTTTTCCTAGGAAATAGTCAGATATGCAACAATTACAACTTTGCAACCTGCAATTGCAATCAGTGCAGAGCGCTCCACGTCTGCTCCACTTGTTTCAGGGCCCACCCCTATCGGTTTGCCCAAACAGATCGGCCAGAAACAAGTGACTAGGCGTGGTCAACGTGGACCTGTTAGCCACACTTCTCCGCGATCATCACAACCCCCACCAGGTTCGCTTCCTCATCAAGGGTTTCAAGGAAAGTTTCCACACTGGTCTCGTGGCCCTACCTCAGTCATTTTGGGAAGGCCCCAACCTCAGGTCTGCCATTTCCGATGCCGCTTCGGTGGGTCCTCTGGTCCCGGCGGAAGTGGAGAAGGGTTTTCTCATCGACCCTTTCTCTAGCATTCCCTTTGATTACTGGAGGATAAACCCTATCGGCATCGTCACCCAAAAAATTACCAATAAAAAAAGATTCATTTATGACCTCTCTTATGACCAATTTCATCCGCCAATCCCTCATAAAAAAAATCACTATCAGCCAACACAGCTAGAATCTATAAAACCGGTTGGAACAGCTTCCAAAAATTTTCTCGTCTACATCCTATGAGCAGCACGGATAGGACGACCTATTTGATGGCTTTTTTAGCATATTGTCACCATCACCTCAAGTTTGGCTACAATTCCATTAGATTGTACATGGCAGGGGTGCAATACTACTTCACTCTCAAACATCCAGGTAGTAAGGCCATATTTGCGTCCCCCGCCATCAGGGATATCCTTAGGGGTATTCAAAAAAGCAGCCTGCCATGCACTCCCACCAGGCAACCAGTCTCAGGGGATCTGTTTAGGAAGCTTTCCAATTCCTTTATTTATTTATTAATTATTTAGGTTTCTAAGGGGTTTTGCAGCCAGGGGAATTCACAGGTTTCTCCCCAAAATCCAAGGGTCTGACCAAGAGCCAGTTAGCTTGGAGTCACGACTATTTCATCCTGCTACTACCTTCCACCAAAACGTCGCAATCAGGGCCCCCAGTTCAAGTCAAGTATTTCAGGTCCTTCAACAAATGGTGCCCAGTCCGGGTTTTCAACCAGTTAATATGCTCCTTGGGTCATTCCTCCCCAGACAGCCCGCTGGTGCTCTTCAAATCCAAGCCCCCCCACGACCGCGCAATTCATTTCCCACATTCTCCTATTAGTAGCTGGCCTAGGTTTCGATCCCAAAACCATTTCAGGTCACTAGTTTCAGATCGGGGCGGCTTCTGCAGCCTCCAAGCACAACGTTCCCAGTCATATCATCCGCAAGATGGGACGTTGGGAGTCATCTTGCTTCACCAGGTACATTCCCAATCCGCATCAGGAAATATCAGACGTTTTCTGCAAACTGGCATTGTAAACAAGGTACCCTTAAATAAAATGCTAAATCTACCTTTTGCCTTGCTTTTTGGCCCCTTATAGGCTACCTACGTTTCACAGCTATGGGCACAATCCAGGCCTACTTAGTTAATGGTACATTTAGGTTTCCTGGGCTCACTACGCTAGCACCAGTATCCGTAGCCACGACCATAATTGTCAAGGCTGTTGCAGCCTGTGATTGTGGGAGGGGCGTAGGCTTTATAAGCTCCCCTCCCACGGTCATCCGACGCTGGCGTTATTCTGTGCCCCACCCTCCCTCCCCTTTTCAAGGGCTTCCTCAGGGTATGCCCCCTTATAGGCAACCTACATTTCACGGCTATGGGCACAATCAAGGCCTACTTAGTTAATGGTACGTTTAGGTTTCCTGGGCTCACTAAGCTAGCACCAGTATCCGTAGCCACGACCATAATGTATAAATATATCAGGGGTCAGTACAGAGATCTATCCCATCATCTATTTATTCCCAGGACTGTGACTGTTACAAGGGGAGATCCTCTGCGTCTGGAGCTTCTCTGTTTCATGAAGAAGGATCTGTAATATATGTTGATCCGAAACATGTTGATGAAATGAGCCTGATGTTTGGTTTTTAAGCACTTTTTCTAATACAATACGTACTGCGAGGTGAAGCTGGACAATCTACTTTTTTCTGGAGGAAAGAAGGTTTGTACACAAACATAGAAGAGGATTCTTTACAGTAAGAGCAGTGAGACTATGGAACTCTCTGCGTAAGGAGGTGGTGATGGTGAGTACAATGAAAGAATTCAAAGGGGGTCTGGATGTATTTCTGGAGCTTAATAATATTACAGGCTATAGCTACTAGAGAGGGGTCGTTGATCCAGGGAGTTATTCTGATTGCCTGATTGGAGTCGGGAAGGAATTTTTTTCCCCTAAAGTCGGGAAAATTGGCTTCTACCTGATATGGCTCTGATTCTGGATCTGACCCAATAGTCAGGAAAGGTTGATGTACTGCTCCGAATAGTATGAAATGATAGGCATACGTACGCCACGAGAGATCACACACAGACTGTCACAGAGAAGTCAATGCTAGATGTTCCGTTTATTATTCAGATTACATGATTTTTTATAGCAGGAAAAGGGGAACTTTATGACTCACTCGGCTAATTTGATCTAATTGTCACATTACTAAGTCCCATGATAACGTGTCACATTATCACTCCATACTTTAGCAAAAGTCAGCATTATGTCAGCAATTTCAATATCATAAAGTGATTAGTAAGGGATTATTAAGGGAGCTGGCTGCTACTTCAGGGGCCATTTTGTTAAGCAAACTGTTAGATATAATACAAGCAAGTATACATTTGATACTAGATATATGATTCCACAACAGTCCCCCCTTGTAGACTTGATTGTAGACTTTCCCTAAACCTAGCGAATCCCCTGGCATACCATTCGTATCCTCTTCACCCACAGTGGCGACAACTTATCCCTTGTGAATAAGTTCCCGATTGAGCGGACTTCTGGTAATACCCTGGGATTCATTTGTCCCTAATTCTCATCATCTCTTGGATCTTCAGGCCTGGGTAGAGGAGCTTCATCAGCGGGAGTTGGAGAAGGCGGGGGTGTCGGGAATGCAGGGATCACATCCACATCTATTGCGGTGCTAGCCATTTGTTCATAGAGAAGTAGTATGGTTTCCTCAGCAGGCTTCTTTCTGTTGGTGATGCGGTTAATGCAGGAAACAACAACTTTGATAAATATGTAGATTACCATCAATATTAGGGCTATCTGTAATATTCCCTGAATTATTCCCATCGTCCATCCACTAATTCCCTTGAACCAGTTACTGGGATTAAGGAATGAGAAAGTGTCAGACCACCATGTTGACTCATCTGCACTGTGAGCCTCTAGCCATTCATCACGTATCTCACTCATCTTTTCCAAACCAGCTTTTACTTGTAGATTACCTTGTGGATCGATATAATGGCAGCATGCAGTACCTACTACCTGACACATACCTCCATCCTTTGCAGTCAAATAGTCTAATACTAAAGTGTGTTGATTAGTGACTATGATGAGCTGATTCTGGACAACATTAGATGTATTCATCAGTTTCATAATTTCCCAAATCTGATCATCCAAGTAGTCGGTAGCCATTACTAGTTTGTCATATGTTTGTGTAAGCATAGGATAGATTAATAGAGTACTAAAGAACTTGTTGGCACCACTCATTTCTACAAGATGGGGTTTTCCATTTGGTCTAGGAATGTTATCTGCGGCTCTTTTATATAAGGTGTGTTTGGGGATAGTATTGACATTTAATTTTCCATGAGGCAGTGTAAAAGTGGCTGGTGTGAGCCTAGCAATTGTACATAAACCTTTGAAATCCGAAGGGAGCCATTTATATGCCCTGTGTCCACATACTAGGTATATATTTTTTGGGACCGAAACCACTGTACTATTGAACAAACGAGTGATTAAGTGGGCTAATATGATACCTTCTGCTAGTTTTTGACCCTTTTCTTGACCCTTTTCTTGACCCTTTTCTTGACCCTCTGTGGTTTTACTAGTTATCCCTATTGTCAAGTCCCTTACACTGCGCCGGGCGCAGGCCAGATCACCACTTGCTTCAGCATATATACCAATGCACTGTACTGGACTGTCTGGGTTGGAATCATTACAGCCTGATCTGTTATGGGAACTGAAAACCATACCATGGGTTTGTACCTGTAGGCAGTAACAGTGGGTCCAATTTGGGAAGCAGGATACATTGCTCCACATATAGTCATTCCAGGGCATATTGCTATTCTGAGCTGAGGGTCCTGTTCTGTTTATCATTAGCCATGGGGACCCATCCCATGCTACTACTATTAGGGAAGCTTTTCTGTTGCCATTTTTGGTATTAACCTCATTTATGCTAGAAAGGAAAACAGCTGATCCTGCCAAATCTTTTATCTCTTGGAAGGTTAGGGGCACAGCTAAATAAGGCATAGCTCTAGCATTTACTGGGCCATGTGTACATATCCAACAATCTTTTAGTGAAGAGGTGGTGGTGTCAGAATCACCTTCCTTCAGGCTTTTATACAACACTTGATGATGTTTGACAAACTTATTGTCCCACCCGTCATCATCCATTTCTGCCGGGGGAGGAATGTATGCACTGGTGAGTGTCACCAGTGCTAGCAGATAAAAGAAAATCATTGTGTTATTTCTGAATCTGGCGGGTTCCTTATCCTTTTGCAGTGAGAGGCGTGGATCCAGGTGGATCTCCCTTCGAGCTTTACAGAAGTTGGAGTGGTCAGTAGTACTTGGTAAGGCCCCTCGAAGCGTGGTTCTAGGGTACTTCTGACGTGTTTCTTGACCACTACCCACTCTCCTGGTTTCAGAGTGTGGCTGCCTTCTAGGGAGTCAGGATCTGGAATGGAAGAAAAGACTTGTACATGGATGTTAGACAACTGTTTGCTCAAAGCTATCACATACTTTGCAACAGATTCATAATGCATTTGCAACTGTTGAGGGAAGTACAGCCCCATCCGGGGTCCCGACCCAAACAATATCTCATGTGGAGTCAGCTTATGGGGAGGTTTGGGAGTGTGTCTGACTGCAAAGAGTGCTATTGGTAAACACTGAACCCAATTGAGCCCTGTCTCCCTAGTCATTTTCAGCATTTTTGACTTTAATACCCCATTCAGTCTCTCGACTTTGCCGCTACTTTGGGGTCTGTAAGGGGTGTGGAATGCCAGGTGTGACCCTACCATCTTCCAGACCTCTTGGGTTAGGTTAGCAGTGAATGCTGGGCCCTGATCACTCTCAATGACCTCAGGTACCCCGTACCTACAGACAGTTTCCTGTATCAATTTTTTAGCAGTAGTTGTTGCTGTCTGATTCCTGACGGGGTAGGCTTCTGGCCACCCAGAGAACATGTCTACCACTACTAACACGTATTGAAACCCTTGGCACATTGGCATCTGGATATGATCAATCTGGATCCTCTGGAAGGGGTATAAGGCTTTTGGGAGACATTTTTTGGGCGTGGGCTCAGTCCTACCTGGATTGCATTGGGCACAGATTAAACATGACTGGACATATTTCACTAGTACAGGAGTGATTCCTGGGGCTACCCATATTTTATCGATGAGTTCTTTCATTATTGTCTTAGATTGATGAGTGGGCCCATGGGCCACAGAGGCTATTACAGGATAGAGTGCTCTAGTCAAGCACACTTTCTTCCCTTGTGTCCAAAGTCCGGATTCTTCTTCCAGGGCTGACTCCTTTAGCCAGGTTTCCTTTTCTGAGCGGGTGGCTTGCTTCTGCATCTGTTTCAGTAGATCCCATGATACTTCTTGTTGCTTGACATCCGGTTGTGCTAACATGATTTTATCTGGCTGTGCTCTTTCCTCTTCCATTGCTGCCTGTTTGGCTGCTTGGTCAGCCAATGCATTTCCTTTGGCTTCTGGTGTGTCAGCACGGGTATGTGCCTTTACTTTGATTACTGCTACTTTGGTGGGCAGGAGTACTGCAGTCATCAAAGCCTCCACTGCTAAAGCATGTTTAATTGGGGTTCCTGCTGCTGTAATGTAATCTCTGGCCTTCCATATTATTCCGAAATCATGAACTACTCCAAAAGCATATCTGGAGTCTGTGTAGATGTTAGCAGTGGAGTCTTTTGCTATGAGGCAGGCCTCAGTAAGGGCTATGAGTTCAGCCTCTTGTGCTGACTGGTCTGGGCGCAATTGCCTTGCACACAGTACTTCATACTCACTAGTAACTGCCATGCCTGTATGGAATTTCCCTTTGTCATCAGCATACCTTGAACCGTCTACAAAGAGTGTCCAGTGTGGGTTTTGCAAAGGAGTATCCTGTATTGATGGAGTTCCTACTTCAGCTTCCATCATTGTAATGCAATCATGTTCTTGTTCTTTGTAAAGAGAGTCGGTTGAGGCCCATAGTTCTTCTTCCTGAAGATCTTCTTCAGCACGTAGATCAATAAAATCTTCAGAATCTCCATCTGCAGTATACTCCCCCCTTGGGAGAGGAAGGAGTGCAGCAGGATTGAGGATGTGGCATCTCTGGATGGTGACATTATCTGGCAGAAGCAGACTACACTGGAGCCTGAGGTGGCGTTGTGCAGTGAGGTGTTTAGGTTGTGTTTGTTGCAGGATAGCTGAGATGTCATGGGGAGCCATGATGGTGAGTGGGTGTCCCAGGACGATGTCAGCGGTAGCGTTCAGGAGAGAACTAGCAGCATGAACGGCCCTAACACAGGAAGGGGTGGCTCTGGCTACAGGGTCTAGACGTTTTGAGAAGTAGCCTAGAGGTCTACTACGACCCCCATGGCTCTGGGTGAGAACTCCAGTGGCATGACCCTGACGTTCCATGACATAAAGGCGAAAGGGAAGCTGATAGTTAGGGATGCCAAGAGCTGGGGCAGTGACAATGATTTGTTTGAGAGATTGGAATGCTTTTATGGCTTCTGCAGTCATTTGGAAAGGGACAGTAGCAATACGGGGTATGCAATCAAACAGTGGCTGCATCAGAACGGATGCATCAGGGATCCATGGTCTACAGTATGAAATTAGTCCCAGAAAGGTTTGCAGTTGGTGAGGGGTATCTGGCAGTGGGATGTCTGAGACTGCTATCTTTCTGGCATCCCTAAGATGCTTACTGCCTTGTGAGATGCAGTGACCTAGGAAAACAACTTTTGGAAGACACAACTGTAATTTAGAACGTGAGACTCTGCACCCAGCATCCGCCAGGTAGGCAAGAAGTGAGGCAGATGAGTTCAGGCAGACGGGGTGTGAGTCAGCACAGAGGAGTAAATCATCGACATATTGTAAGAGTTCCACCTCTGGGTGATCTGCTTGCCATGGTTGTAAGATGGATGCCATTGCTTTGCTAAAGCAGGAAGGACTATTATGAGCTCCTTGAGGCAACACCGTCCAGGTGTATTGTTTTCCATCATGTGTAAAAGCAAAGAGAAATTGGGAGTCTTCATGTAATGGGACAGAGAAAAAGGCATTTGCTAGATCAATGACAGTAAAGATAGCAGCCACAGGAGGAATGCTAGCAAGCAAAGTGTGGGGATTTGGTACAATGGGGGTTTCAAAGACCGTAGCCTCATTAATTGCTCTGAGGTCTTGTACCATGCGATATACAGGAGGCTGTCCCTTCACACTCTTCTTTTTAATTGGGTATAAGGGAGTGTTACATGGTGAGGTGGTAATTTTAATAGCTCCATTTGCAAGAAGAGCCTGTATCTGGAGGGTGATAGCATCTCTCTGGGAAATGGAGAGAGGGTATTGTGCTTTATATGGCAGTAAGTTAGGATTCTTCAAGGTTACAGTGACTGGCGGGACTTTGAGACGCCCAATGTCTTGGGGACCTTTGGTCCAAAGGGTATCAGGGATGAGGTGCAAAATGCTTTGCAGCGAATCCCCTTGTTCATGTGATTCAAGTGACTGGGATTTTAATGCCATTAGGAGGCAGGTTTCTTCAGGACTCAACGCCGTACCTAAAACAACTGTACCATTTTCTTTGAACTGGATGTTGGCCCGTATTTTCTGAAGAAAATCTGAGCCTAATAGGTTATAAGGACATGTCTGGCTTACAACAAATTGTGACATTACTCCAGTGGGCAGATGTAACTGTGGAGATTGGCTTTGGGACTTAGTGGAGGGAGTAATCAAGAGAGGCTTAGTAACAGGGTTGTGCTGGGTGACCCCTTCTAAACCAGAGCAGGGTAAATGCATATCTGTGAGCCAGGAAGGGAGTATGGCGGTCTCACATAACACACTGCGGGCTGCACCAGTGTCTACAAGGAATGAGAGTTCCTTCCCTGCCACATCGAGGGTGATTCGAGGGGCGGGGCCTGCAGGAGGGGCAGAGACTGCCATACACGGGGTGTCCCCTCCCAGCAACACTGGTTTGCCAACGTCCTAGTGGGATGGAGCTGGCCATGGAGGAGGAGTTCCTCTTTGGCTCTGATCTGCTGGCCACAGATGTTTGGAGCGACAGTTTCTCTTAATGTGCCCTGGTTTGCCGCACCCATAACAGACACGGGGCGGGGGTCTTTCCTCTCTTCCTTCTCCCGTCATGACTGCCATGACTGATATGCGGGATTTCTTTGTACTACTCTCCAGCCCTTTTGCAACTTGTTCTAAGATTTCTAATGTTAATGATTTCCATTCTGGGCGACAGGTTACAAGAGATTTGTTCAGATCTGGCCTAAGGCCATCTACAAATGACCGTGCTAGGAGTCTTAGGTGCACAGGTTCATTTGGACTGAATCCCATATCTTTATAGTTTTGTTTAACTCTTTGTACAAACTTTTCTACTGACTCTGCTTTATCCTGTACCATGTCCTGCAGGGTTGTGGACTGCTCTGCTAGTCTGTCTTTCGCCCACTTATATAATTGCTGAATGAAATCACGGCCAGATTCTGAATCACGAGTGTCATAATTTGCTCCAGGGAGTTCTGGTTGGCGTATGTGATCCATTATAAGTGAAGAAAATTCACCAGTTTTATTTTGTACAATACTTTGCAAGTCTGACCAAGTACACCCGTAGGTTTGATATACTTGTGCCAATTTTCTGTAAAAGGGCATAGGGTGAGTATCTGGGTCAGGCATGAGGTTCACTATGGTGAACAACTGCTGGGGGGTAAAGGACACATACTTAGGTGGCCCGACTGGGAGAGTGTTCAAGTATATTTCCCTTAAGGCTTCAAGATTTCCTTGTCCTATGTTATGGATCTCTCTTTGCAGCTCTGTAATTTGGTTTTGAAAAGACTCATTCACTGCTCTTGCTGCACCCTGCTGGCTACTTAGGGTAATATCAGAAAATCGTCCAAGGTGCGGTGGGCTGCGATATCCCGGGGTTTGTGCTGCAGCACCAGGTGCATAGTCCACTGTCTGCTGTGAGTCTTCCCCTGCATCTTCCTTTTGTTTCTCCCCATCCTCATCTTCCTGATCTACAGCACCACTACCTCCTACCATTATATGAGCTGGAGCTATGGGCTGACTGGGTAGCATGTAGGTGCCGTCAGGATTTACAAGTGGGTATATAGTAGTGACTTGTGGCATGACAGAAAGAGCAGGGTTTGGGGAGATTACAAGTCCAGCCTTGGGCGTTGGCTGAGGACAAGATGGCGTCATTGCTGGGACTGGTGAGACGTGCTGGGGGGCTAAAAGAGCATGATTATGTGGGCGTGGAGCACCACAGGCTAAGCACGTATCACGGGGGGCAGGGTTCTGCTGACCACAATGTGTACAAGTCCAACTTCCCCTTTTTCTTTCAGCTGCGCCATTATAGGGCGGTGGCTGTTCCTGTACTAAGACTGGGCCAGGCCGATAGTAATGGAGTCCTGATTTTTCATCAAACATTACTTCTCCTTTTGTCTGTTCAAATTCTTTGCTACAGTCCAGCCATACCCTAACTGTATCTATCAACTTATCATCATTCAATTTGCCTCTCTTCTCAGTCAACAATGTCTGCCATATAGCAGAACACAATACACCTCCTTTTGCAATATCATAACTCTTTTCTAACTTGCTTAGTCCTTTAACATAACCTTTTCCTCTCCGGTCCGCCACGTACTGTTCAGGTGAACAATAGCCCTTCGGGACACTATTTCGGTTACCCATTTTTTTTTCAAAACACCACGTTCTGGAGCCTTCAACACGTTCTGGAGCCTTCAACACGTTCTGGAGCCTTCACTTACTGTCTCTGATAGTTGGATTAGCACAGACACTGACAAACAAACACCTTGAGCTTGAGATTAACACACCACTGGGTTATCAGCAAGCTGTCTCCTTCCCTTCCACTATTTCTTGGGGTCACACACCAGGGTTACCCCTCAATGTAGGCACTTTAGGAGACTTCTATTGTTCTGTCAGTCTATGCCTCTCCTTTCTCCCAGAGAAACCAACCATACACAAAAAAATAATAAAACACAATACATCAAGCTTATCAATACAATGGGGTTCTTACTTTCATGCCCCTGAGGATGCCTCACTGTCGGTGCACCCCTCCCTAGAACAAATATGGATAGACTAAGCCAAGGGACACAGAATAGGTAAGATGAATATATTTTCTCACCTCTTATTACGGGCCGCGGTCCCGGTGTCCGTTGGCTTGTCTCTCTGGGTCCAGTCTCTGGGGGTACGCCAGCAGGAGGTCCAATCCTCAGGCCCCACGTTTGGGCGCCAACTGATATGGCTCTGATTCTGGATCTGACCCAATAGTCAGGAAAGGTTGATGTACTGCTCCGAATGGTATGAAATGATAGGCATACGTACGCCACGAGAGATCACACACAGACTGTCACAGAGAAGTCAATGCTAGATGTTCCGTTTATTATTCAGATTACATGATTTTTTATAGCAGAAAAGGGGAACTTTATGACTCACTCGGCTAATTTGATCTAATTGTCACATTACTAAGTCTCATGATAACGTGTCACATTATCACTCCATACTTTAGCAAAAGTCAGCATTATGTCAGCAATTTCAATATCATAAAGTGATTAGTAAGGGATTATTAAGGGAGCTGGCTGCTACTTCAGGGGCCATTTTGTTAAGCAAACTGTTAGATATAATACAAGCAAGTATACATTTGATACTAGATATATGATTCCTCTGCGTCTGGAGCTTCTCTGTTTCATGAAGAAGGATCTGTAATATATGTTGATCCGAAACATGTTGATGAAATGAGCCTGATGTTTGGTTTTTAAGCACTTTTTCTAATACAATACGTACTGCGAGGTGAAGCTGGACAATCTACTTTTTTCTGGAGGAAAGAAGGTTTGTACACAAACATAGAAGAGGATTCTTTACAGTAAGAGCAGTGAGACTATGGAACTCTCTGCGTAAGGAGGTGGTGATGGTGAGTACAATGAAAGAATTCAAAGGGGGTCTGGATGTATTTCTGGAGCTTAATAATATTACAGGCTATAGCTACTAGAGAGGGGTCGTTGATCCAGGGAGTTATTCTGATTGCCTGATTGGAGTCGGGAAGGAATTTTTTTCCCCTAAAGTCGGGAAAATTGGCTTCTACCTTACAGTTTTGTTTTTTTTTGCCTTCCTCTGGATCACCTTGCAGGTTAACAGGCCAAACTGGATGGATAAATGTCTATGTTACTATGCAGTCACCCCTACTGTCACATATACGCAATATACACTATATAGTCACCCCCACTGTCACATATACACAATATACACTATGTAGTCACCCCCACAGTCACATATACACAATATACACTATGTAGTCACCCCCACTGTCACATGTACACAATATACACTATGAAGTCACTGACCCCCCCTACCCCATACACACAATACACACAGTGCAGTCTCCCCTACCGTCCTCTTCCTGTCAAACCTAAGAGCCCAGGCAGAAGCAAATGTCTTTACTCTCTGGTATAAACTGCAGAGGGACAGGGTCTTCCCTGTGATTAGCTGTCCTGACTTACCCTCTCTCTTTTATTGGCTGAGCTGCTCGTCTTTCATTCCTGCTGCCCTCGATCACAACATTACAGTGAGTGGCAGGGCCTGGGTAGCCCTTTCCTTTTCAGACCAGAGCTGTCTGGTTAACTCTTTCAGTGCAACACAGGAGCTTCTAATGACCTGTTTTGCACAGTTATGCTACCAATACTATCTGCCCTGCTGCGCTGTCATTGCCATACACTTTGTATAGTAAAGACAGCCTGGTCAGCCCTGCTGGGCTATTGTTATGATAATGAGAGACAGGGTGGATTTGATTTAAATCAAACCGATTTAAATCACGATTTAAATCACTAGTCAGTAAGGCTTGATTTAAATCATAGTTTTTTACATAAAAATTCATATTTGGACAATTTTTCTGTTGTACTTAGGAAGGAGAAAAATAATCATTACCTTAATAATAGCAATTTAAATAGGATTTATTCAACTGAAACAATAACATTACAGCATGTTATTTGCTTAAACATCCATGTTTGTTAACTAATTTGGCTAAAAAAAATATATATATTTTAAGAAACTTAGACTGTCAGCCCAGCCTACACAAGAAAAGCTTAATAATGTCCTCTGTAGCTCACTCGTCATCTTCATCTTCTTCTTTGTTCATAATCTGGAAAAGAAAAACAAGCTTTCCTGCTTTATCGGGACCCAAACAATTTCTCAAATGTGATAAACCCCAGGTCATACACACAAAAAGATCCAAAGACTTGTCTCTCTGTGGCTGTGCAGTACTGTGCTCAGAAAGTTTCACTTTCATTTTGTAGTACTCCTTGTCTGCTTGCCTTTTCCTCCTTACACTTAGTTTCACTTTCTTCTTGTGCAGATCTATTCCACTCCAAACAATCAGAAAAATATTGTTTATATTCTATTCACTGAACTTTAAACTTAGCGCTGAAGGGGTTGATTCTGCATTTATAGGTTTGTAGAAGTTAGGATTAAGATCTTTTTCTCAACTCTTTTCATGTTATAAATTCAGTTTTGAGAACTCCAAAATTAAACCAAGCATCTGTGATAATATCTTGTAGGCAGAGAAACTACCCAGTAATCTTACAAAAACCTCTGGAAAAGCATGACATTGTGAATGGATTAATGGAATTTAACAAAAAATTAAACATATACAGCCTTATTCTACATAATTAAAAAAGTAATCTTTATTTCATAATGAAATAACCTTTGGATGGTAATATATTTTCCTCAAAAAGCATTTTATATTAAAAAATCTGATTTAAATAAAAAAAATCTGATTTTTTTTTAATTAAAAAAAAATCATTGATTTTTATCCACCCTGATGAGAGAGCAGCAGGGCCAGCAGCCTGCAATGTGTATTACAGACTGTAGCACTGTCATGGTCTTACCTTCTCACTGTTCTCCTTCGTTTGACATGTGCTGGCGGCCATCTTGGTTTCTGGGTTTCTTGTAGCCTCCCACCCTGCGGCTTCTCCTTCCCACTGGGAGGAGCTGGATGCCTAGCTCATATATATAGGAGGTCTGTGGCTTCAGTTCCTTGCTTGGTCCTCCTGTGTTCACATGCTTCTAAGACTGCTGCTGCTTCTGGTTCCTGATCCTGGCCTCGTCTGACTACCCCGTTGGTTCCTGATCCCGGCTTCGTCTGACTACCCTGCTGGTTCCTGATCCAGGCTTCGTCTGACTACCCTTCTGGTTCCTGACCTCTGTCTACGCAAGACCCTGCTTCGGTTCAGCCATCCGTTTGGACTTTTGCTTACAGCTTGATTTTCAATAAAGCCTTCTTATTTCCACTTATCTCTTGTTGTACGTCTGGTTCATGGTTCCATGACATTAGGACCAAGCCATGAATTTTGACGGTACAGGGCCATCCTCGCTACCTACGCTGGTTGCCAGACTTGATCAGCAGGATCACCTGTTGGGTCGGTTCGCTGTGGCGTTGCAAACCCTGCTTGAACGCACGGCTCATTTCGCTTCCGTTGCCGATGGGTCGGTTGTCGCTCCTGGGCCCGCTCCTACTGCTGCTCCGGTTGTTGCGCCAGAGTCTACCCCGACACCTGTTGCTGCGCCTGCGGTGTCTCGGGGTATGACCGGTTCTGCCCCCCTTCCACAGCGCTTTGGGGGAGAGCCAACTCAGTGCCGAGGTTTCCTTAACCAGGTGGGCATTTATTTCGAGTTGCTGCCACATGCCTTTCCTACTGAGAGATCAAAGGTGGGCTTCTTGATCTCGCTGCTCTCGGACAAGGCCTTGGCCTGGGCCAGCCCTTTATGGGAAAACAACAATCCGGTGGTTGCCGAGTTTTCCGGTTTTGTTGCTTCTCTTCGGAAGGTATTCGATGTGCCGGCTCGTGCTGCCTCTGCTGCGAAGCTCCTTATGTCCATCAGACAGGGTTCACGATCCGTAGCTGAATACGCCATTGAGTTTCGTACCCTGGCAGCAGAGGTGGGCTGGAATAATGAGGCTCTGGTCGCTGCTTTCTCTCATGGTCTCTCGGATGCCTTGAAGGATGAGGTTGCAGCTAAGGACCTACCAGTGGAGCTCGAGTCTCTTATTTCTTTCCTGATTTTGATTGACACCAGACTCAGGGAGAGACCTTCCTTTAAGGAGAGCCTGCGGAGGTCTTCTAACAGATTGGCGCCTACGTTTGCTGTCCCACCCGTGCCTCCCTCTCCTCCCACGCCTCCTGGGGATGACTCGTCTGGGGGTGAACCCATGCAGCTGGGGTTTGCTCGCCTGTCCGAGGGGGAGAGGGTACTCCGGAGACGCGAGGGCCGATGCATGTACTGTGGTCTCGGTGGGCATTTTCGGTTGGCATGTCCGAACCGTCCGGGAAACGCTCGCACCTGAGATCCTGTCGGGGGCAGATCTTGGGTGGAGTCTCCTCGTCCCCGGTTTCCCGTGTTGACAAACCACTGATCACTGTTGTCCTCTCCTGGGTCGGGGGCTCGGTGACGACCCAGGCGTTGGTGGACTCTGGTGCTGGTGGTTTGTTCATTGATAGTGTGTTCGCTGCCGCCAATTCCATTCCTCTGCAGCCTCGAGGTTCCCCACTGGCTCTTGAGGCGATAGACGGCAGACCCCTTCTGCCGCCACACGTGACTCGAGACCCTTCCAGTGGGGATAGCCATTGGTGCCGTTCACAGAGAGTCGGTCTGTCTCCAGGTGATTTCGTCTCCACACTACTCGGTGGTCTTGGGGTACCCCTGGCTCCAGAAGCATAATCCGACTTTCGATTGGAGATCGGCCGACATCCTCTCGTGGTCACCGCAGTGTGGGGCTAGTTGCATCCATGGGCCTGTCAAGTTGCTGTGTACTTCCTCGGACTCTCTGTTGCCTCCTGAATACGAAGAGTACCGGGATGTATTCGATAAGGTGCGCGCGGTTGCCCTACCTCCGCACCGCCCATACGATTGTGCCATAGAGTTACAATCTGGTGCCGTTCCTCCTCGTGGCAAAGTCTATCCACTGTCGGTAGCGGAGAATGAGGCCATGGAGGAGTACGTGAGGGAGGCGCTTTCACGCGGACACATTCGCAAATCCTCGTCCCCGGCAGGGGCTGGATTTTTCTTTGTGAAAAAGAAGGGCGGTGAGTTGAGGCCTTGCATCGATTACAGGGGTCTCAATCGCATCACGATCAAGAACGCTTACCCGATACCCTTGATTTCCGAGCTGTTCGATCGCCTCAAAGGGGCCACGGTCTTTACCAAACTCGACCTGAGGGCGGCATATAACCTGGTAAGGATCAAGGCGGGCGATGAGTGGAAGACCGCGTTTAACACCAGGACCGGTCATTATGAATCCTTGGTTATGCCCTTTGGGTTGTGCAATGCGCCCACAGTCTTCCAGGAATTCATCAACGATGTTTTCCGTGACCTGTTGCAGCAGTGTGTGGTGGTCTATTTGGATGACATCTTGGTATATTCTGAATCCATGGAGGCCCACATTATGGATGTCAGACGAGTGTTGCAACGGTTACGAGAGAACAGGCTGTTCGGTAAGCTTGAGAAATGCGAATTTCACCGATCCCAGGTAACCTTCTTAGGTTACATCATTTCCGCTGAGGGGTTCTCCATGGATCCTGAGAAGGTTTCGGCTGTCTTACAGTGGCCCCAGCCCAGTGGTCTCCGTGCCCTGCAGCACTTTTTGGGCTTCGCCAATTATTATCGGAAGTTCATCAGGGACTTTTCTATGCTAGCCAAGCCTCTCACGGATCTGACCAGGAAGGGCAGTAATTTCCAGGTCTGGCCGCTCGAGGCCATCCGAGCTTTTGAGGCTCTAAAGTCCGCCTTTGTGTCGGCTCCGATTCTGTCGCATCCCAACCCTGGGTTGCCCTTTGTCCTCGAGGTGGACGCGTCTGAGACAGGAGTAGGCGCCCTTCTGTCTCAGCGTAGAACACCAGAGGGTCCTCTGCTTCCTTGTGGGTTTTACTCCCGGAAACTGTCTTCCGCGGAGTGCAACTATCAGATTGGTGACAGGGAGTTATTGGCCATCGTGCAGGCCCTTAAAGAATGGAGGCACTTGCTTGAGGGTTCGGTGGTTCCGGTTCTCATCCTGACGGACCACAAGAATCTGACCTACCTTTCTGAGGCCAAGAGATTGACACCACGTCAGGCCAGATGGGCTCTGTTCTTGTCACGTTTTAATTACGTGGTCTCCTACCTACCCGGTTCCAAGAACATCAGAGCGGATGCCTTATCACGGCAGTACTCCGAGCTGTCCGGGGAGGAGTCGATTCCGACTTCGGTCATACCTCCGAATCAGATCCTGGCCGCCATTCGCACCAGCCTGACCTCTCCCCTGGGTGAGCATGATTTTGGCGGCTCAATCTGGTGCTCCCTCTGGGAGACCCAACGGCAGGTGTTTTGTGCCTGAGGAGTTGCGCACTCGGTTGTTGCGAACCTACCATAACTCCAAGGCCGCGGGGCATCCTGGAAAGAATCAGCTGTCCTGGGCTGTTTCACGTCTGTTCTGGTGGCCTTCTCTACGTTCCGACATCGCCGCATATGTAGCGGCATGCTCCGTTTGTGCCCAGAGTAAGTCCCCTCGGCACCTTCCGTTGGGCCTTTTGCAACCCATAGCCACCGGGGAGCGCCCATGGTCACACCTGGGGATGGATTTCATTGTGGACCTCCCTGCATCCCGAGGCCATACGGTCATTCTCATGATTGTGGATCGGTTTTCCAAAATGTGCCACTGTGTTCCTCTCAAGAAGTTACCCTCTGCACAAGAGTTGGCCACGATTTTCGCCAGGGAGGTCTTCCGGTTGCACGGTTTGCCCAAGGAGATTGTGTCGGATCGGGGGAGTCAGTTTGTGTCCAGGTTCTGGCGCGCCTTTTGCTCCCAGTTGGGGATTCATCTCTCTTTCTCCTCGGCCTACCACCCTCAGTCCAATGGGGCCGCAGAACGATCCAATCAGGCCTTGGAGCAATTCCTTCGTTGCTATGTCTCCGATCACCAAGACAATTGGGTTGACCTCCTGCCTTGGGCTGAGTTTGCCAGGAACACGGCGGTGAACTCTTCCTCTGGGACGTCTCCCTTCATGGCCAATTATGGGTTCCAACCTGCCGTGTTACCGGAAGTATTCTCTCCCCAGGATATTCCGGCTGTGGAGGATCACCTTTCCGTCCTACGTGCTTCTTGGGTACAGATCCAGAGGTCCCTTGAGGTCTCTGCGCAGCGCCAGAGACTCCAGGCTGATCGCAGACGAGCGCCCGCCTTCTACCAGGTCGGAGACCGTGTATGGTTGTCCACCCGCAACCTCAACCTTCGAGTGCCCACTCCCAAGCTGGCGCCTCGCTTTGTTGGTCCCTTCCGAGTGCTTCGCAGGGTAAACCCGGTAGCCTATGCCCTTGCGCTTCCTCCTGGCATGCGGATCTCCAACGTGTTTCATGTCTCCCTGTTGAAGCCATTGGTGTGTAATCGTTTCACTTCCTCGGTTCCTCGGCCCCGTCCGGTCCAAGTGGGCAATCGTGAGGAATATGAGGTGAGCAATATCCTGGACTCACGCCTGGTCCGCGGTCGGTTGCAGTTTTTGGTCCATTGGCGTGGTTATGGTCCAAAGGAGCGTTCCTGGGTTCCCTCCGCAGATGTCCATGCTCCTGCTTTGCTCCGAGCCTTCCACGCACGCTTCTCTCAGAAACCGTTCCTTACTCCGCGGAGGAGGGGCCCTTGAGGGGGAGGTACTGTCATGGTCTTACCTTCTCACTGTTCTCCTTCATTTGACATGGGCTGGCGGCCATCTTGGTTTCTGGGTTTCTTGTAGCCTCCCACCCTGCGGCTTCTCCTTCCCACTGGGAGGAGCTGGATGCCTAGCTCATATATATAGGAGGTCTGTGGCTTCAGTTCCTTGCTTGGTCCTCCTGTGTTCACATGCTTCTAAGACTGCTGCTGCTTCTGGTTCCTGATCCTGGCCTCGTCTGACTACCCCGTTGGTTCCTGATCCCGGCTTCGTCTGACTACCCTGCTGGTTCCTGATCCAGGCTTCGTCTGACTACCCTTCTGGTTCCTGACCTCTGTCTACGCAAGACCCTGCTTCGGTTCAGCCATCCGTTTGGACTTTTGCTTACAGCTTGATTTTCAATAAAGCCTTCTTATTTCCACTTATCTCTTGTTGTACGTCTGGTTCATGGTTCCATGACAAGCACACAGTGCAAGCCAGGTCTGTCATTATCATACACAGTATATGGTAATGATAGCACAGCAGGGCAGGCAGCCCACTGCATAGTAGAAGGGCAGTCGGCCCACTGGGACTTTTTCCCTGGATGTGGTGACGAGTACCTAGGCTACAGCCTACTACACATGTCTCTGCTCTCCGGTACTGCTGAGAAGAAAGGGGGATTTTGTGGGACAAACACGTCCCTATATCCTCCCATGTATCTCAGTTTCCTTCCTTGGTTCTCACAGGAGAAGTTTGGCACAAGTTTAGCAGAAGTTCCTACCATTAATCACAAGTTCCTTCTTTTTCTACAGGAGCTGCTTTGTGACGTGCAGCCTTGCGGCACCAGTTTCTAAAACATATGGACCTAAATTTACCACTAAAAGGAAGTATGTGTCAGAAAAAAATTACCGGTTGGATAAGCAAAGTTATTACCACATAAAATGACACATGTCAGATGCAAGCAATAACAGCATATGCCTTTTTATACATTTGCATTGTGGTTTTCATTATGAATGTAAACCATTATACAGTGACCAATCCATTGCATGACAGACACTTGATGGACCTCATTGACTTTTAATGGGGTCTGTCAGTTTCTGCCGAGGTATCTGTCTCCTTGATGAAAAAATAGAGCTAGATATACAGTAGTCTTACAGTATGTTATATATAAACATCTGGCTCCAGTCATGTGAAGTATGTCACTTTGCCAGATTAAATAGTGACATTTAAATTATCTAAAACACTGCTAAATTTCTTACGTTTGTTTTTAGATTATATGCAAAACTATTTTTCTTTATTTTACAGAGATGGCTAGAACACAACAAACCAATTCGAAAACAACTGAAGGGTGAGTCAAACCATTACATACAGTAGTCCTAGTTGTCACTCTTTGATTTTGTTTTTCTCCATTATTGAAAAAATATATTTTAGAAAACTTAAAATGTTTGCACTTTATGCTTCTTATTACTGAATCTGTTTTTGTGCATCTTAATTCCAGGAGGTATTCCTTGTTGTCTTATCTTTAGAGTACGATTTTTTGTACCAGACCCAAACACTCTACAGCAGGATCAAACAAGGTAATGTATTTTTGTTTTGTTTAACCCTTTGACTTTACCCCTACAAGACCAAGCCAGTTTTCATCATAAGGATTAAGCTGCATTTTGCAAATTTGACATGTTTAACTTTATGGGTTAATAACTCTGGAATGCTTTTAGTTTACCAAAGCGACTCTGAGATTATTTTTTCATGACTTATTGTATTTCATTTTAGTGGTAAATTTGAGTCAATATGTCCGAATTTTATTTATAAAAAATCCCAAATGTATGGTAAATTTGTAAAAAATCACAACTTTCTAAATTTGAATTTCTCAGCTTTTTTTTTATTAGGGCAGATGGTGATACCTAATAAAATAGTTATCACCTACCATTCCCCATATGTCTACTTCATGTTGTCATCCTTTTGTAAATGTAATTTTATTTTTTAGGACATTAGAACGCTTTGAATTTTAGAAACAATTTATAAATTTTTTAAAGGAAATTTCCAAACCCACTTTTTCAAGGACTAAAGCAATTCAGTTATGAAGCCATTTTCTGGGGCTTACATAGTAGAAATCACCCATAAATGAACCCATTAGAATCTATTCCCCTCAAATTATTCAAAACTGATTTTACAAACTTTGTTAACCCTTTAGGTGTTCCATAAGAATTAAAGAAATACATTTTTTTTGCGGGTTTTCCAGTTTCAGAATTTTTTTCCCTGTAACATAGCAAGGGTTAACAGCCAAACAAAACTCAATATTTATTGCCCTGACTCTGCAGTTTTTTACAAAAACACCCCATGTGTGGTAGTAAACTGCTGTATGGATAATATGGCAGGGCGCAGAAGGGAATTAGCACCATATAGATTTTGGAGGGCAGATTTCACTGGGATTATTTTAAGTTGCCATGTCGCATTTGAAGGCCCCCTAATGTACCCTACAGTTGAAACTCCCCAAAAATGTCCCCATTTTGGAAACTGCTGGATAGGATGAGTATTTTATTTACTTGAAACAGAAGAAACATCCAGGACGTAGTATGTTAAAACGCTGCATCATCTTTATTCAATCGTAAATACAGTCAATGTACAAAAGCAGTGGTCATCACTTTGTTGATGTTTATTAAGAACTGTCTGGTTCAAAACATGTCGGTCTGACGGGAGGTGATGGGAGGTGATGACCACTGCTTTTGACTGTATCTACGATGGAATAAAGATGATGCAGCGTTTTAACATACTACTGTCACCGCCAGTTCTGTGAGAAGGTCTGGAAGACATTCTTCTCTACCTCTTTTATGATGTTCTTTGTTTTGGTTTCACTTTGTCATCTCCTTTTCTTCTGCCAGGTATCACTTATTTATACTAATCGTCTTCCTTTATATTCCCTCCCATACTGCCTCACTTTGCGGTTTATACTTCTTCCTGGATTGTCTTCACTGCTGGAGGCTGCTTCTCCTGATTCCTCAGATAAGTCTGTTTCCTTTATTTGTGTTTTCTTGCTGGCTTGATTGTAGGTGACCCTGACTCTGTATTAAGTGCAGGGAGCCGGTGGTCGTGTCCCCTCACTATTGTAGGGTTTTCAGGTGTCACATAGTATAAGGTACGAGGGCATGCAATTGTCTACCATAAAGATCTTTGCATGGGCATAGCAGTCAGGGTGAGCTCTAGGGGTTTTATAGGGCTTACCCATATGCTCCTAAGTTTGGGATTAAGCCAATCGGATGTTTATTAGTTCCAGTTTTCTGCAACACCATCCGTGACACATAACCGTCTTAAGTATGGATCCGGTCTCAACCTTGATTGACCGCATGCAAGGTCTTTCGCTAGAGGTAGCAGATCTCCGTAAAACTGTGTCTCAGTTTCAGGTGACCGGTTCTGCTGGCTTTCATGGAGTTTGTTCCGAGCCTAAGATCTCGCTTCCGGATACGTTCTCCGGGGGTACTGAGAATTTTGTTTGCTTTAGAGAGGCTTGTAAACTCCATTTTCCATTCCTCTGGTGATGAGGAGCAGAGGGTGGGGATCATCATATCATCATCTCGCTGCTCAGGGATAACGTTCAGTCTTTGGCCTTCTCACCGCCGATTGGGGCACGGCCCCTCCGATCGGTGGATTTTTTGTAGCCCTGGGGCAGATATATGATGACCCGGATCATATTGCTCTGGCTGAATCTAAACTGCATCTTTTATGCCAGGGTAAACAGTCCGCAGAGATATATTGTTCTGAATTTCGGAGATGGGCAGCTGATACTGGTTTGAATAATGCTGCACTCCGAAGTAAATTTTGCCATGGTCTTTCGGAAAAATTTAAAGATGCATTTGCTTTTCATGAGAGACCAGCGTCGTTAGAGTCTGCCGTGTCTCTAGCTGTTAGTATTGACAGGCGACTTAGAGAGAGAGAGGAGACTACTCTTTCCTGTCATATTCAGCCCAAGGACAGTGGGGCTGTCTCATTCAGTGTGCAGGGGTCTCCGGCTGTATCAATCCCCTCTGAGGAGGAGGCCATGCAGCTGGGTTTGCTTGCCTTTGATAGTAGAGGATTCAGCTCTCAGAGGAGGGTTTGTTTCTCTTGTGGGGGTATAAATCATTTGGCAATGTTTGCCCCTCTAGGAGATTCATGGAGTTTTCTGAGGGTAATAAAAAAAAAAACTCAAAAAAATTTCCATTTGCTACTATTGGCAAGGTTGATGCGGAAATCGACCAAGTCGACCATGTCGGAAATCGACCAAGGTGGAAGGTTTGCTGTTTGCTTGTAGTTCCTGTTTTCTCCTACCTGCCAGGGTGACGCTATACAGCAAGAACATGGTTTGTGAGATTTTTGTAGATAGTGGAGCAGCTGTCAATCTCATTGATAATCAATTTGCAACAACGCATGGTTTCCAGGTATGCACTTTGGAAAAGGATATACCTGTTTTTGCTATTGATTCCGCTCCACTTTCTCAAAGATCGTTAAAAGGCATAGTTCACAATATCCATTTGACTGTGGGTGACACTCATGTTGAGGATATGTCATGTTTCGTCTTAAGCGGATTACCTACTCCACTAGTGTTGAGGCTACCCTGGCTCACTAAACATAACCCCACCATTGATTGGCAAGCTAGGCAAATAAATGGTTGGAGTGAGTATTGTAGCGAGAATTGCCTCACTGCGTCTCTTTCAGAGGTTTTTACCAAAACTGTGCCATCTTTTCTCTCTGAATTTTCGGATGTGTTTTCCGAGAATGGTGTCCAGGAGTTGCCCCCTCACAGGGAGAACGACTGCCCTATTAATCTCATCCCAAGCGCCAAGCTGCCAAAATCACGGCTATACAATCTCTCCCAACCTGAAAAAGTCGCTATGCCTACTTATATCTCTGAGAGCCTGTGAAAGGGACACATCCGACCCTCAAAGTCACCTGTTGCTGCTGTTTTTTTTTTTTTTTTTTGTTAAGAAAAAAGATGGTTCTTTAAGACCTTGTCTGGATTTCAGGGAGCTGAACCGTATCATGATTTGTGACCCATATCCGCTTCCTCTGATCCCAGACATGTTTAACCAGACTGTTGGGGCTTAAGTTTTTTCTAAGTTGGATTTAAGAGGGGCATACAACCTAGTCAGGGTCAGGGAAGGGGACGAATGGAAGACAGCCTTCAATACCCCTGAGGGTCATTTCGAGAATATGGTTATGCCCTTTGGTTTGAATGCTCTGGCGGTCTTCCAACATTTTGTGAACAGCATTTTTTATCATTTATGGGGAAACTTTTTACTGGTGTATCTAAATGACATTTTGAGTTTTTTCTCCTGATTTCAAGACTCATCGGGACCACCTATGTCAGGTCTTGCTGATTCTGTGAGAGAATAAATTGTACGCTTAACTGGAAAAATGTGTGTTTACGGTTCCGGAGATTCCATTTCTTGGTTTTCTTCTCTCCGCTTCTGGTTTTCGCATGGACCCTGAGAAGGTCCGCGCTTTGCTTGATTGTGAGCTTCCTGAGAATCAGAAGGCGCTGATGCGGTTTTTGGGTTTTGCCAATTATTACAGAAAGTTAATTTTGAATTATTCCTCTGTTGTTAAGCCACTCACTGATATGACTAAAAAGGGGGTGGATTTTTCCTTGTGGTCGGTAGATACTCTTAAAGCCTTTTCTAGTATTAAAGAGAGTTTTGCTTCCGCTCCCATTTTGGTACAACCTGATGCCTCTATACTTTTTATTGTTGAGGTGGATGCTTCTGAGGTGGGTGTGGGTGCAGTCTTATATCAGGTTTCCTCTCCTGCCAAATGGCAACCGTGTGCCTTTTTCTCAAGGAAACTCTCCTCTGCAGAGAGAAATTATGATGTGGGAGATAGGGAGTTGTTGGCCATCAAATTAGCGTTTGAAGAATGGCGCCATTGGTTAGAGGGAGCCAGACACCCTATTACCGTGTTTACCAACCATAAGAATCTGGCCTACTTGGAATCGACCAAGCGTCTGAACCCGAGACATTCCAGATGGTCTTTGTTCTTTTCTAGGTTCAATTTTGTTGTTACGTTCCGCCCTGGGGTTAAAAATGTGAAGGCCCTGTCACGTTGTTTTCCGGGAGGGGGGAACTTTGAAGACCTGGGTCCCATTTTGGCTGAAGGGGTGGTCGTCTTTGCTCTTTATCCTGATTTGGAGGCAGAGGTTCAGGCAGCCTAGGCAGAGGCTCCTGATCTTTGTCCTCCTGGGAGGTTGTTTGTGCCTCTCGCTTTACGACACAAGGTTTTTAAGGAGCACCACGATACTGTCCTTGCTGGGCACCCGGGGAGTAGAGCCACAGTGGGTCTCATTGCTCGGAGATTCTGGTGGCCGGCTCTTCGTAAGACGGTTGAGGGTTTTGTTGCAGCCTGCGAGACCTGCGCTCATGCCAAGGTCCTTCAGTCACGGCCATCGGGTTCTCTCCTCCCGTTACCCATTCCTTCCCGTCCTTGGATGCATCTGTCCATGGACTTCATTACGGACCTGCCTCGTTCCTTTATATTTCTTTCGCATACTGCCTCACTTTGCGGTTTATACTACTACCTGGATGAAGTGTTTACTGCTTGAGGATGCTGCTGCTGTTTGCTCAGATAAGTTTTTCACTTTATTGTATCTTCTTGCTGGCTTGATTCTAGATGACCATGACTCCATCCGTATTAAGTGCAGGGAGCCGGTGGTCGTGTCCCCTCACTATTATAGGGTTTTCAGGTGTCACAAAGTCTTAGGTACGTGGGCATGAAATCGTCTACCATTGAGATCCTTGCATGTGCATAGCAGTCAGGGAGAGCTCTTAGGGTTTTATAGGGCTCACCTATATGCTCCTTAGTTTGGGATCAAGCCAGTCGGTCATTTATTTATAAGTTCCAGCAATCTGCAACTTCACCCGTGACAACTACGTGCTGGACGTTTCTTCTGTTTCAAGTGTCCATACTGCGCCAGCCTTGGCTTGTCTGTGCACTGTGGATTACTGGTGAGCTGGACTTTTACTCTTTCTATTGGACAATTTTATTAAATTTTACTATTTTGAGGTTCATATGTCACGAATAATGGGGAGATGAGGAACACCAGAAAGACAACAGAATGGAGAGGACAAAGAACTAAACCTCAAGGATAGGGAGAAGGGGAAGGTCACCTCCTAGGAAATCCCTATATCTGACCCTGACTCCTGTCAGTATATATAGACCCTGAAGGTGGGAAAATACATACTTTAGAACCTAAACCCTAATAGCCCCGAGATGCCCTAAAGTTAGTGAAACGGAATGAGACTACTGGTTCCTTCCCAGGTGAATGAAATAGTGTCTCCTTGAGGCCTGGTAAAACACGCATAAGGGAACAACCAAATACAAGAGCAGTACAACTTATTTTAAAGAAAATGGATGAGCAGGAACACAAGCAAGGTCCACACACCAACTCCTTCAAATCCATGCAGAGAATATCAACCGCATGGTATGAAGTGTGAAACAAACTAAATAGGGAAGCCGTAATGACCACCAGCTGCACCTGACAAGAGGTGTGGTCATTACCAAACAACAACCCTGAGAATCAAGACACTGTCAGTTAACCTCACGTGCAGTCAGTCTCTCTGATCTTCTAACCTCTGTCACAGAAGGTACCATGACAACATATGATTTTTGATCATTCAATATTACCCTTTTGTAAGGCAAGGTAACCACAAAATGGTTGTTCGGACACAATTTCTTTTTTATTTATTTTTTTACGGTGTTCTGACACAGGATATATCATGTGTTTTTATAAAGCAGGTTGATACAGATGCAACAATACCAAATATGTCAATTTTTTATAATTTTTTTTGCTTCAGTTTTACGTAATAAAGCATTTTTGAAAAAAAAAATCATGTTTTTGTATCTCCATTTCCTGAAGGAATCTATATGGGGAAAAAGTGAAACTGTGGTCAGTGGCTCAAACTCAGCCAGAGCAGGGAATGGATGCTCACTCCAAAGAGATGTACCCAATGCTCAGAAAAACATTTGAAATTGTATATAATGACTAACACTCACTATTCACTATTTAAAATATTTATTAGTGCATTTAAAACAATATCAGAACAATAATGGATAAAATAATAAAAACTATTGTGTTTCAGACCAACACGGATTATTGGTAGTTGAGTATCTCAAATAAACGTACACAGAAGACTGTATGCCATCACTTCATCCTTAACCCCTTAGGGACATAGCCTTATTTCACCTTAAGGACCAGGCCATTTTTTGCAAATCTGACCAGTGTCACTTTAAGTGCTGATAACTTTAAAACGCTTTGACTTATCCAGGCCATTCTGAGATAGTTTTTTCGTCACATATTGTACTTCATGACACTGGTAAAATGAAGTAAAAAAATATATAATTTTTTTGCATTAAAAAATACCTAATTTACCAAAAATTGGGAAAAATGTGCAAATGTCAAAGTTTCAGTTTCTCTACTTCTTTAATACATAAAAATACCCCAAAAAATTGTGATAACTTTACATTCCCCATATGTCTACTTCATGTTTGAATTATTTTGGGAATTATATTTTATGGGGATGTTACTAGGCATAGAAGTTTAGAAGCAAATCTTGAAATTTTTCAGAAATTTACAAAAACCCAATTTTTAGGGATCACTACAGGTCTGAAGTCACTTTGCGAGGCTTACATAATAGAAACCACCCAAAAATGACCCCATCTAAGAAACTACACCCCTCAAGGTATTCAAAACTGATTTTACATACGTCGTTAACACTTTAGGTGTTGCACAAGAGTTATTGGCAAATGGGGATAACATTTGAGAATTTCATTTTTTGCCTAATTTTCCATTTTAACACATTTTTTCCACTAACATGGAACCCATGTACAAGTGCTGTCCACAACAACACAAAGGACACAGCACACACCACACAACAACGGGAACCCAGGAAACCATAATGCAATAAATAAAGAGACCAAAGAAACATCTTCATAACACCATACATGAACCTATGACCACAAGGGTGGCCCCCACTGGCAGATGTTATATCACAGGAGGATGACTCCAGCTAGCCATGGCTGAAGTACCCCTCAGACTACTGATCACAGCAGAGGCTAAATAGCCCATGTAGCCACACCCACACACAGACACACCCAGTGCACACACACTAGGAAGGAAGTTAACCCTTCCAACACAAGGCAAGAGGGAATTATACAAATAAGCACACACTTCACCTGTTGCCGCGGGCAACGGCATGTGTGGCAACCATGTCCTGGGGATCAGCCAGAAGGCCGAGACACTGGCACCACATGCATACAACACCAAACGTAGTCACGGGCAAGTGAAGGAAAGTGTCACTAAACACACCATAGGCCGTGACAGTTATAGTACATAGAAACATAAGTGTTACAATTCTTGCGGATCCACAGTATTCCACAGTACAATTTCAAAGCTGTTTGTAATTGCCAAATTACTGCATAGGAACACCAAACGTGTTTCGGAGACACATTTTTCTTCTTCAGTGGTGAACAGCATTGGCACATTAATTGCTTTATATAGGGTGGTTGACCCCTGAGGGGAGGAGTTCAGATGCTATATAGGTATATTCAAACCATGGTCTGGGATTTATGAATCGATTATTCTTTTAGTAATATATACTAAAATACATATTTGTGTCCAAAAAGTAACAAATATATATTTTAGTATATATTACTGAAAGAATAATCAATTCATAAATCCCAAACCTCAGGTGTCAACCACCCTATATAAAGCAATTAATGTGCCATTGCTGTTCACCACTGAAGAAGGAGAATGTGTCTACAAAACGCATTTGGTGTTCCTATACAGTAATTTGGCACTTACAAAGAGCTTTGAAATTGTACAATACTGTGGATCCGCAAGAATTGTAACATTTATGTTACTAAGTACTATAACCTCTATACTAACATTGCACAGAGGACGACACTCCACCCGCTCTAGGACCCGGTGAGAAAATACAGATACTGCTTTCCGGGGACGCTATCTGACTAAGGCTCCATTCAAACTTCCGTTGAATGGGTCTGCATCCGTTCTGCAATTATCCGCAACAGGTGTGGACCCATTCATTCTCTATGGGGCTGGAAGAGATGCGGATAGCACACTATGTGCTCTCCGCATCCGTATTTCCGGAGCGCGGCCCCGATCTTCCGGTCTGCAGCTCCGCAAGAAAATAGAGCATGTCCTATTCTTGTTTGCACATGCGGACAAGAATAGGCATTTTTATGGGGGCGCCGGCCGGGTGTATTGCGGATCCGCAATTTGTGGATCCACAATGCACTACGGAAGTCTGAATGGATCCTTAGCTGGCAAAAGCAGCGGGGAACAGACTCCGCTACAGCGCATACAGCAGGAGCGGTAATGTAATGAGAACATTGACTATATTTATCTGCCATATGGGGAGCTCCATGTGATATGAAGAAAGACTGCTATACCTTCTTAACAAATACCAACTGCCATTAACAAGCAAATTAAGGGCAACTCACAACTGATATATGTTTGTTACTGAACTAAACATTACTATAAGACGCAAAAATTGTGATATATATATTACTTAAGGATGCTGTGATGGTATATAGTCTTCTGTGTACGTTTATTTGAGATACTGAATTACCAATTATCCGTGTTGGTCCGAAACACGATAGTATCCCAAATAATTAGGTTTAATAGATTTTTATTATCTTTATTTATTTGTATCCGTTATTGTTGCGATATTGTTTTATATGCACTAATAAATATTTTAAATATTGATATATGATTTGTTATATGTCCCATGCAGCACTAGATAGTTGAGTGCCAGACATTATATACAATTTATTATATTTTTCTGCCAATCGCCTTGTGTAGGGGCTCATTTTTTGCAGGAAGAGCTGACGTTTTTATTGGTACAACTTTTGAGTACTCTTTTTTGGGGCTTGGTGATCAAAGATGGCTATTTTGGAACATTTTTTTTTTAACAGCATTCACTTGGCGGAGTAGATCATGTGACATTTTTATAGAGCTTTTATACAGTAAAAGCATTTTTGAAAAGACTGTGAGACTTCAACTTTTCAGGGTTTGATCCCTGTTTCAATGCAATACAAGGAATAAGTGGATGCAATTGAGCTTTTACATCTGGTGGCAATAGAGGCAAAGCTTGTCCAGAGCTAATTTGCATCCCTTTCTTCTCAGAATTCCAGAGGAGCATGTATGGCCTTTAAGTCTCCTCACACCAATTAAGGCGCCTTGTACTGCATTGAACTCAGTGTAGCACAGTGACAGTTGCCTAGGAGACCCAGGCTGAGTGCTGGATCTTCTAGGCTTCCATAGCTGGCAGGCTCCAATGTCTGTGTAAGAGAGTTAGAGAGGGAGCCCCCTCCCTCTGTAAACCCTGCATGTGACGCAGTCAGCATTGACCTCGGAATGTGAAGGTTAAGCCGCCAGCGTTCTTAGCAATGCTGGCGGATACAGCAGGCTGTCAACAACATCAACATCCATCCGATCAGATGCAGCAGGAGACCACATTTCCCCACGTACATGTACGTAAAAAATGTGTGAAAGGTGTAATGGCCAAGTCCTATTTTTCAATTCTGACATGTTTCACTTTATGTGGTAACTTTGGAATAGTTTTACTTATCTAGTTGCCCATAGAAACCAATCAGATTCCACCTTTCATTTTCCAATGATGCTGTCAAAAATGAAAAGTGGAATCTAAGCCATATATTGGCAACTAAGCCAGTCATACTATACACCACTTTGATAAATGTCTCCAATTGTATTTCACTTTAGTGGTGAATTTAAGTTGGTATGTTTTACCTTTATTTATTAAAAAAAATCAAAAATTTACAGAAAATATAATATTTGAAATATTCAAAATTTGAATTTTTCTGCGAGGCGAGGTGACCAAAAAAAGCTGTTTTGGTGTAATTTTTATTTATTTTTGACGGCGTTCACCTAGAGTAGATCATGTGACATATTTATAGAGTCGATTGTTTTGGACGCAGCAATCCCCATTATATCTTTATTTAACCACTTACCGCTAAGCTAACGCCGAAAGGCGTCATCTTCGCGGCGCTCCCAGGCTACGCTAACGCCGATTGGCGTCATCTCGCGTGAGCCGAGATTTCCTGTGAACGCGCGCACACAGGCGCGCGCGCTCACAGGAACGGAAGGTAAGCGAGTGGATCTCCAGCCTGCCAGCGGCGATCGCTCGCTGGCAGGCTGGAGATCCGAATTTTTTAACCCCTAACAGGTATATTAGACGCTGTTTTCATAACAGCGTCTAATATACCTCCTACCTGGTCCTCTGGTGGTCCCTTTTGTTAGGATCGACCACCAGAGGACTCAGGTAGGTCAGTACAGTCGCACCAAACACCACACTACACTACACTACACCCCCCCGTCACTTATTAACCCCTTATAAACCCCTGATCACCCATGATCACCCCATATAAACTCCCTGATCACCCCCCTGTCATTGATCACCGCCCTGTCATTGATCACCCCCCTGTCAGGCTCCGTTCAGACGTCCGTATGATTTTTACGGATCCACGGATACATGGATCGGATCCGCAAAAAGCATACGGACGTCTGAATGGAGCCTTACAGGGGGGTGATCAATGACAGGCGGGTGATCACCCATATACACTCCCTGATCACCCCCCTGTCATTGATAACCCCCCCTGTAAGGCTCCATTCAGACGTCAGCATGCGTTTTGTGGATCCGATCCATGTATCCATGGATCCGTAAAAAATCATGCGGATGTCTGAATGGAGCCTTACAGGGGGGGTGATCAGTGACGGGGGGGTGATCACCCTGATTACCCTGATCACCCCTGTCATTGATAACCCCCCTGTAAGGCTCCATTCAGACGTCCGCATGCGTTTTGTGGATCCGATCCATGTATCCATGGATCCGTAAAAAATCATGCGGATGTCTGAATGGAGTCTTACAGGGGGGGTGATCAGTGACAAGGGGGTGATCACCCTGATTACCCTGATCACCCCCTGTCATTGATAACCCCCCTGTAAGGCTCCATTCAGACGTCCGCATGCGTTTTGTGGATCCGATCCATGTATCCATGGATCCGTAAAAAATCATACGGACGTCTGAATGGAGCCTTACAGGGGGGTGATCAATGACAGGCGGGTGATCACCCATATACACTCCCTGATCACCCCCTGTCATTGATCACCCCCCTGTCATTGATCACTCCCCTGTAAGGCTCCATTCAGACGTCCGCATGATTTTTACGGATCCATGGATACATGGATCGGATCCGCAAAACACATGCGGACGTCTGAATGGAGCCTTACAGGGGGTGATCAATGACAGGCGGGTGATCACCCATATACACTCCCTGATCACCCCCCTGTCATTGATAACCCCCCTGTAAGGCTCCATTCAGACGTCAGCATGCGTTTTGTGGATCCGATCCATGTATCCATGGATCCGTAAAAAATCATGCGGATGTCTGAATGGAGCCTTACAGGGGGGGGTGATCAGTGACAGGGGGGTGATTACCCTGATCACCCCCTGTCATTGATAACCCCCCTGTAAGGCTCCATTCAGACGTCCGCATGCGTTTTGTGGATCCGATACATGTATCCATGGATCCGTAAAAAATCATGCGGATGTCTGAATGGAGCCTTACAGGGGGGGTGATCAGTGACAGGGGGGTGATTACCCTGATTACCCTGATCACCCCCTGTCATTGATAACCCCCCTGTAAGGCTCCATTCAGACGTCCGCATGCGTTTTGTGGATCCGATCCATGGATCCGTAAAAAATCATGCGGATGTCTGAATGGAGCCTTACAGGGGGGGTGATCAGTGACAGGGGGGTGATCACCCTGATTACCCTGATCACCCCCTGTCATTGATAACCCCCCTGTAAGGCTCCATTCAGACGTCCGCATGCGTTTTGTGGATCCGATACATGTATCCATGGATCCGTAAAAAATCATGCGGATGTCTGAATGGAGCCTTACAGGGGGGGTGATCAGTGACAGGGGGGTGATTACCCTGATCACCCCCTGTCATTGATAACCCCCCTGTAAGGCTCCATTCAGACGTCCGCATGCGTTTTGTGGATCCGATACATGTATCCATGGATCCGTAAAAAATCATGCGGATGTCTGAATGGAGCCTTACAGGGGGGGTGATCAGTGACAGGGGGGTGATCACCCTGATTACCCTGATCACCCCCTGTCATTGATAACCCCCCTGTAAGGCTCCATTCAGACGTCCGCATGCGTTCTGTGGATCCGATCCATGTATCCATGGATCCGTAAAAAATCATGCGGATGTCTGAATGGAGCCTTACAGGGGGGGTGATCAATGACAGGGGGGTGATCAGGGAGTCTATATGGGTGATCACCCCCCTGTCATTGATCACTCCCCCCCTGGTAAGGCTCCATTCAGACATTTTTTTTGGCACAAGTTAGCGGAAATTTTTTGTTTATTTTTGTTTTTTCTTACAAAGTCTCATATTCCACTAACTTGTGTCAAAAAATAAAATCTCACATGAACTCACCATACCCCTCACGGAATCCAAATGCGTAAACATTTTTAGACATTTATATTCCAGACTTCTTCTCACGCTTTAGTGCCCCTAAAAAGCCAGGGCAGTATAAATACCCCACATGTGACCCCATTTCGGAAAGAAGACACCCCAAGGTATTCCGTGAGGGGCGTATTGAGTCCATGAAAGATTGAAATTTTTGTCCTAAGTTAGCGGAAAGTGAGACTTTGTGAGAAAAAAACAAAAAAAAATCAATATCCGCTAACTTATGCAAAAAAAAAAAAAATTCTAGGAACTTGCCAGGCCCCTCATTGAATACCTTGGGGTGTCTTCTTTCCAAAGTGGGGTCACATGTGGGGTATTTATACTGCCCTGGCTTTTTAGGGGCCCGAAAGTGTGAGAAGAAGTCTGGGATCCAAATGTCTAAAAATGCCCTCCTAAAAGGAATTTGGGCCCCTTTGCGCATCTAGGCTGCAAAAAAGTGTCACACATGTGGTATCGCCGTACTCAGGAGAAGTTGGGCAATGTGTTTTGGGGTGTCATTTTACATATACCCATGCTGGGTGAGAGAAATATCTTGGTCAAATGCCAACTTTGTATAAAAAAATGGGAAAAGTTGTCTTTTGCCAAGATATTTCTCTCACCCAGCATGGGTATATGTAAAATGACACCCCAAAACACATTCCCCAACTTCTCCTGAGTACGGCGATACCAGATGTGTGACACTTTTTTTGCAGCCAAGGTGGTCAAAGGGGCACATATTCCAAAGTGCACCTTTCGGATTTCACCGGCCATTTTTTACACATTTTGATTGCAAGGTACTTCTTACACATTTGGGCCCCTAAATTGCCAGGGCAGTATAACTACGCCACAAGTGACCCCATTTTGGAAAGAAGACACCCCAAGGTATTTCGTGAGGGGCACGGCGAGTTCCTAGAATGTTTTATTTTTTGTCACAAGTTAGCGGAAAATGATGATTTTTCTTTTTTTTTCTTTTTTCCTTACAAAGTCTCATATTCCACTAACTTGCGACAAAAAATAAAAAATTCTAGGAACTCGCCATGCCCCTCACGGAATACCTTGGGGTGTCTTCTTTCCAAAATGGGGTCACTTGTGGCGTAGTTATACTGCCCTGGCAATTTAGGGGCCCAAATGTGTGAGAAGAACTTTGCAATCAAAATGTGTAAAAAATGCCCTGCAAAATCCGAAAGGTGCACTTTGGAATATGTGCCCCTTTGCCCACCGTGGCAGCAAAAAAGTGTGACACATCTGGTGTCGCCGTACTCAGGAGAAGTTGGGGAATGAGTTTTGGGGTGTCATTTTACATATACCCATGCTGGGTGAGAAAAATATCTTGGTCAAATGCCAACTTTGTATAAAAAAATGGGAAAAGTTGTCTTTTGCCAAGATATTTCTCTCACCCAGCATGGGTATATGTAAAATGACACCCCAAAACACATTCCCCAACTTCTCCTGAGTACGGCGATACCAGATGTGTGACACTTTTTTGATGCCAAGGTGGGCAAAGGGGCACATATTCCAAAGTGCACCTTTCGGATTTCACCGGTCATTTTTTTACAGATTTTGATTGCAAAGTACTTCTCACACATTTGGGCCCCTAAATTGCCAGGGCAGTATAACTACGCCACAAGTGACCCCATTTTGGAAAGAAGACACCCCAAGGTATTCCGTGAGGGGCATGGCGAGTTCCTAGAATTTTTTATTTTTTGTCGCAAGTTAGTGGAATATGAGACTTTGTAAGGAAAAAAGAGAAAAAAAAAAAAATCATCATTTTCCGCTAACTTGTGACAAAAAATAAAAAATTCTAGGAACTCGCCATGCCCCTCACGGAATACCTTGGGGTGTCTTCTTTCCAAAATGGGGTCACTTGTGGCGTAGTTATACTGCCCTGGCAATTTAGGGGCCCAAATGTGTGAGAAGTACCTTGCAATCAAAATGTGTAAAAAATGGCCTGCAAAATCTGAAAGGTGCACTTTGGAATATGTGCCCCTTTGCCCACCTTGGCAGCAAAAAAGTGTGACACATCTGGTATCGCCGTACTCAGGAGAAGTTGGGGAATGTGTTTTGGGGTGTCATTTTACATATACCCATGCTGGGTGAGAGAAATATCTTGGCAAAAGACAACTTTTCCCATTTTTTTATACAAAGTTGGCATTTGACCAAGATATTTTTCTCACCCAGCATGGGTATATGTAAAATGACACCCCAAAACACATTCCCCAACTTCTCCCGAGTACGGCGATACCAGATGTGTCACACTTTTTTGCTGCCAAGGTGGGCAAAGGGGCACATATTCCAAAGTGCACCTTTCGGATTTCACCGGTCATTTTATACACATTTTGATTGCAAAGTTCTTCTCACACATTTGGGCCCCTAAATTGCCAGGGCAGTATAACTACGCCACAAGTGACCCCATTTTGGAAAGAAGACACCCCAAGGTATTCCGTGAGGGGCATGGCAAGTTTTTAGAATTTTTTATTTTTTGTCGCAAGTTAGTGGAATATGAGACTTTGTAAGAAAAAATAAAAAAAATAAAATCATCATCATTTTCCGCTAACTTGTGACAAAAAATAAAAAGTTCTATGAACTCACTATGCCCATCAGCGAATACCTTAGGGTGTCTACTTTCCGAAATGGGGTCATTTGTGGGGGTTTTCTACTGTTTGGGCATTGTAGAACCTCAGGAAACATGACAGGTGCTCAGAAAGTCAGAGCTGTTTCAAAAAGCGGAAATTCACATTTTTGTACCATAGTTTGTAAATGCTATAACTTTTACCCAAACCATTTTTTTTTTGCCCAAACATTTTTTTTTTATCAAAGACATGTAGAACAATAAATTTGGCGAAAAATGTATATATGGATGTCGTTTTTTTTTGCAAAATTTTACAGCTGAAAGTGAAAAATGTCATTTTTTTGCAAAAAAATCGTTAAATTTCGATTAATAACAAAAAAAGTAAAAATGTCAGCGGCAATGAAATACCACCAAATGAAAGCTGTATTAGTGAGAAGAAAAGGAGGTAAAATTCATTTGGGTGGTAAGTTGCATGACCGAGCAATAAACCGCTAAAGTTGTGGAGTGCCGATTTGTAAAAAAGGGCCTGGTCACTAGGGGGGTATAAACCTGTGGTCCTTAAGTGGTTAAGTTTTACACAAAAAAATAACATGTTTTTGTTTTGCCATTTTTTTATTTTCTATGGTCTTGAGTGAGGGGTTCTTTTTGTGGGATAAGGTGACGTTTTAATTGGCACCTTTTTGGGGTATGTACAACTTTATGATTGCTTGATATGTGAGGTGACAAAAAAATAGCTTGTTTGGCTAATTATTATTTATTTTTCTTTATACTGTTACCTGATAGGATAGATCATTTGAAATGTATATAGAGCTGGTCATTCCGAATACCAAATATGTATATTTTAAAATTTTCTTTTTTCAATTTTTTTAAAGGACATGGGGAAAAAGGTGTTTTTTTACTTGTGAAACGTATATTTTTTATCTCTATAAAACACTTTTTTATTATTTTCTTTTCTTATTTCCTCTGGGGAACATTTAATATCACTTGTTTTTTTATTTTTTTACTATTTCTCCTGCAACTAGGGCTGACATAGTAGCCCCAGTTACAGGAGGAATATACTCCCCAGAACGGCTGTACAGCATTGTACAATGCTGTACAGCCTCACTGCAGGGCTGACCGAGGTCTAAAGAAGACCTGCGGTCTCCCGATCCTGGTGGTCACATGACTGCTCGGCTGGGACAGGAAGCTCAATGATAGTAACATAAAAACATATAACATAGTATATAAGGCCAAAAAACTACATTTGTCCATACAGTTCGGCCTGTCAACCTGCAAGTTGATCCAGAGGAAGGCAAAAAAAAAACTGAGTTAGAAGCCAATTTTCCCTATTTAAGGGGAAAAAAATTCCTTCTCGACTCCATTCATGCAATCAGATAACTCCCTGGATCAACGACCCCTCTCTACTAGCTATAGCCTGTAATATTATTACACTACAGAAATACATCCAGGCCCTACTTGAACTCTTTTAGTGAACTTACCATCACCGCCTTCTCAGGCAGAGACTTCCATAGTCTCACTGCTCTTACCGTAAAGAATCCTCTTCTATATTTGTGTACAAACCTTCTTTCCTCGAGGCGCAGAGGATGTTCCCTTGTCACAGTCACAGTCCTGGGAATAAATAGATGATGGGATAGATCTCTGTGCTGACCTCTGATATATTTATATATAGTAATTAGATCTCCCCTCGTTGTCTTTTTTTCTAAAGTGAATAACCCTAATTTTGATAATCTTTCAGGGTACTGTAAGTCACAGTCCTGGGGATAAATATATGATGGGATAGATCTCTGAGCTGACCTATGATAGTAATTAGATCTCCCCTCGTTGTCTTTTTTCTAAAGTGAATAACCCTAATTTTGATAATCTTTCAGGGTACTGTAATTCCCTCATTCCCGTAATTACTTTAGTTGCCCTCCTCTGAACCCTCTCCAGCCCTGCTATATCTGCCTTGTTCACAGGAGCCCAGAACTGTACACAGTACTCCATGTGTGGTCTGACCAGTGTTTTGTAAACTGGTAGGACTATGTTCTCATCATGGGCATTTATGCCCCTTTTGATGCAACCCATTATCTTTTTGGCCTTGGCTGCAGCTGCCTGACACAGTTTTTTAGAGCTTAGTTTGCTGTTCACTAAAATTCTTAGGTCCTTTTCCATGTCAGTGTTACCGAGTGTTACCATTTAGTATGTACGGGTGACTTGTATTATTCCTACCCATATGCATAACCTTACATTTGTCAGTGTTAAACCTCATCTGCCACTTCTCTGCCCAAGACTCCAATCCATCCAGATCCATTTGTAGCATTATACTGTCCTCTTCCGTGTCAATTGCTTTACACATTTTAGTGTCATCTGCAAAAATTGACATTTTACTGTGCAAGCCTTCTACAAGATCATTAATAAATATATTGAAGAGGATAGGGCCCAGTACTGACCCCAGAGGTGCTCCACTAGTGACAGTGGTGACCCATTCTGAGTGTGTACCATTATGAACCATCCTCTGTTTTCCATTACTGAAGCAGTTACTTACCCACATACAGACATTTTCTCCCAAGTCTGAACATTCTCATTTTATATACTAACCTTATATGCGGTACAGTGACAAATGCTTTGGAGAAGTCCAGATATAAGACATCCATTAATTCGCCGCTGTCAAGTCTAGAACTTACCTCCTCATAGAAACTGATTAAATTAGTTTGACATGACCGATCATGAGGTGCTCCAAGATCACATCTCTTAGAAAACCTTCAAACAATTTGCCCATGACAGATGTTAAACCTACCGGCCTATAGTTTCCGGGCTCTGTTTTTGGACCCTTTTTGAATATTGGCATCACATTTGCTATGCGCCAATCCTGTGGAACACTCCCTGTCAGTAACGAGTCCTTAAATATCAGAAATAAGGCTCTGGCTATGACATTACTTAATTATCTTAGGATACAGGGGTGTGTGCCATCCAGTCCTGGCGATTTGTCTATTTTAATCTTTTTACGACGCCACTGTACTTCTTCCTCGGTCGGACAAGGCACTTTTAATGGGGAATTTACTTTTACATTCTGCATTTCATCTGACAGTTTATTTTCTCTCAGTGAATACAGTGAAGAAAAAAATGTTTAATACTGTAGCCTTGCTTTCTCCTCATTGCTCTCTGTAACTCTCCACTGCCATGTGCTATCCTGTCAGTATAGCGTCTGCAAATATCAGAAATAAGGGTCTGGCTATGACATTACTACATTTCCTTAGGATTCGGGGGTGTATGCCATCCGGTCCTGGCGATTTGTCTATTTTAATGTACTTCTTCCTGGGTCAGACAGGACACTATTAATGGGGAATTTATTTTTACATTCTGCATGTCATCTGACAGTTTATTTTCCTCAGTGAATACATTGGAGAAAAAAATATTTAACAGCTTTGCTTTCTCCTCTTCGCTCTCTGCGACTCCCCCTCATTACTCTTTAAAGGGCCGACACCTTCAGATTTATTTTACTCTGTTTGGCAATTAATCTCTCGGTCTCTAGTTTGTCCGCTTATATTTGTTTTTTACATGTTTTTTTTTTCCTTATAGTTTTTTAGTGCTTCCGTGCTAACCTCCTTTTTTAGTGATTTATATGCTTTCTTTTTGTCATCAATTGCTTTCTTTACAGTTCTATTCATCCACATTGGTTTCTTTTTGTTCCTTAAGGATTTATTTCCATATGGTACGTACCTGTCACGGAAGGTGTACAGAAAACTAGAAGACACAAAATGAAGATCCGACTGACTGCATCCAAAACTAAGGAACCAAAGGATAAGCCCTGCAAAAGACCTGGCTCTCTCCCTAACTGCTCAGCCTATGCAAAAATCTCAATGGTAGATGATTGCATATCCTCGTTCCTCGACTGTATAACACCTGAACACCCTATAATAGTGAGGGGACACGACCACCGGCTCCCTACACTTGATACGGAGGGAGTCAGGGTCACCTGGGATCCAGCAAACAGGAAAACACAAATGAATGAACAAAATGTATCTGTAGAAGACTCAGTAGTAGCATCCAGCATGCACACACACACTCCAGGAAGTTGTATAAACCGCAAAGTGATGCAGTATGGGTAGGGATTTAATGGGATGCAATCAGTGCAACTACATGACAGCTGAGAGAGGCTAATGAGATGAGAAAATGAAAGCAAAACAAAAGGAACCTCAAGGAGGAGGTTCGGAAGAACGTCTGACAGAGCTTCTCAGATGTCTGGTGGTGACAGTACCCCTCCTTCTACGAGTGGACTCCGGACACTCAGAGCCCACCTTCTCAGGATGGGACCTATGGAAAGCCCTGATGAGACGAGTGGCCTTAATGTCCGTCACTGGGACCCACATCCTCTCCTCAGGACCATAACCCTCCCAATTAACAATGTACTGGAGAGAACTGTGGACAACACGAGAATCCACAATCCTAGAGACCTGAAATTCAAGATTACCATCAACCACAATCGGAGGAGGAGGCAAAGACGACGGTACAATGGGTTGGACGTAAAGTTTTAATAAGGACATATGGATCTTCCAAGTCTGAGGAAGATCAAGACGGTAGGCCACAGGATTGATGACGGACAAGATTTTGTAAGGCCCAATAATGTTAGGACCCAACTTCCAGGAGGGAACCTTCGATTTGATATTCTTAGTAGACAACCACACCAGATTACCAACATTCAGTTCCGGACCAGGCACACGTCTCTTATCCGCCACACGCATATATCTCTCACTCATGCTCTTTAGATTATCCTGAATCTTTTGCCAAATAGGAGAATCTGTCCTCATCAGGTAAACCAGAAGACCCCTCTCCAGAGAATGTCCCAAACTGCGGATGAAACCCATATGCACCAAAAAATTGTGACTTATCAGAGGACTCCTGACTATGGTTATTTAAAGCAAACTCAGCAAGGGACAAAAAAAAACACCAATCCTCCTGATTCTCTGCCACAAAACCGCGCAGATATGTCTCCAGATTCTGATTGACGCGCTCTGTCTGGCCATTCGACTGCGGGTGGAAAGCAGAAGAGAATGACAACCGAACCCCCAAGCGAGAACAGAAAGCCTTCCAGAATCTGGAAACAAACTGTGTGCCCCTATCAGAGACTATGTCTGAAGGAATACCATGCATTTTGACAATGTGATCAATAAATGCCTGCGCCAGCGTCTTAGCATTGGGCAAGCCAGGAAAAGGAATGAAATGCACCATTTTGCTAAAACGGTCCACCACCACCAGAATCACAGTCTTTTTTATTTTTTTATTTATATTTTTATTGTAAGTTTCAAGGTATAACAGGAGGTAACAGGATACCAAGGCATAGGCTCGCAGGCCACGCTAATGTAAAATAATATTAAGTACAGAGTAGGCACACATCAAACACAGCAGTGATGCGCCGTCCGACGTTTGGCGCATGGGACCATCACAATCAGTCCAGAGCTAGACATAATATGGAGAGGACAGAAACCGAACTGAGAAGACAGGTAGAGCTGTCGAGGAGATATTTGAGCCTGTAATGTGAGGTTGGGATGCCTCCTGTAAGGAGTGTGTAGCGTGTGGTTTGGGGTTACTAAATCATTACAGATGCGTGTTGCAACCTAAGTAAACATCAAAAGGGTACACTACGGTTTGGGAGATCTATACTTAGACCATAAGGACAATTTTTTTAGAAATAACATGTGGGTGCGTGATTCCCAAGATGACAGTTCCTCAAACCTATGGATCTGGTCAACTTTTTGGATCCATTGTTCCAGGGTTGGGACTGCAGGACGTAGCCAGAATTTAGGGAGTAGAAGGCGGGCTGCTAGTAACATCTGTGTAAATACAAATGGGGGTTTAGCGTCCTCTTTAGATTGGGAGAAAGACAGAAGGGCCATTTGGGGGGACGGTAGAATTGAGGTGTTGCAAACTTTATTGGCAGCTGAAAAGACCTCACTCCACCATTTATGAATAAGGGGGCAGGTCCACCAGGTATGGAGAAAAGTCCCTCTCTCCCCTAGGCATCTCCAGCAGGCGTCAGAAGCAGACCTAGTGTACCTTGATGTTTTATCTGGCGTATTGTACCACCTGGTTAGGATTTTATAGCCATTTTCCTGAATTCTGACGCAGCGGGAGGCCCCATGGGGAGATTCCAGTAGTTTAGGCAGGGATTCAAACGGAATTACGGTATTTAGGTCTAATTCCCATTGTGATATAAAGGATGGCTTAGCTATCATAGGAGGTAGCCGCAGTTTACTGTAAATCTGTGATATGAGTTTTCTGGGTATTGAGCACAGAGACATCAGAGATTCTAGCCAAACCCACGGACGAAGAAGGTCTCCTATTTTGATATGCTGTTTCAGATAAGCTCTGATGTAAGCAACTGAGAGAAAATCTCGCGGGTGAGGATTTAGCAAGGTATTTGTGTCTTTTGAATCCATCCACTCTCCGGTTGGGAGAGCTAGGGAGATTATAGGGATCGTGGAGGACAAGAGTCCTGGGGAGGTAGCCCCTCTTAGTGTGGAGGGGGCCGTGTTTAGGACATCTGTTACAGATAAAGTTGGAGAGGGGAATGGAATAGAGCAATGTGTGGAAGATAGCCACTTCCAAGCTTCCAATGTAGCTTTGAGGATTGGGTAGTGGGACATGGGACCAGGAAAGACTAGTTTGTGACCTAAAAGGAGCGCTCTGGCTGGGATGTTCAGAATGTCTAATTCCATCTGTACCACTATGGGTTGTGGGGAAGGGCGTAACCAGGCTAGTGCACGTGAGAGTTGAATGGCTCTCCCGTATATTTCAGGGTTTGGCAGACCTATTCCCCCTGCTTGTCTGGGCTTGGTGAGGAGGGCACAAGATAGTCTCGCTTTCCATCCGCTCCAGATGAAGAATCTGAACTTTTGCATGATTGAGTCGTAATAGTGCTTGGGGACCGGTATGGGGAGAACTTGTTGCAAATATGTGAGTCGGGGAAGTATTAAGGACGAGAGAAGGTTTTTGCGACCAAACCAGGACAACGTAGGGTTGGTTCGGGCTAGGTTATCGATAGCTTCAAAAAGTGATTGTTTTAGTGGGGTATAATTGAGGGAAAAAAGTTCAGATATTTCAGGGCTGACCTTGACCCCTAAGTAGGTGATAGTGGTTGAAGACCAGTTAAAAGGGGAGTCCATCATCAGTTGATGTTTAGTTGCCCGGGGAACACCTAGGCAGAGGACTAACGATTTACTGGCATTGATTCTGAAATCTGACAAGATGCTATACGCATTTAGGTGGGACTGGATTCGGGGCAGGGAAGTATTTGGGTTGACCTTCATCATCATGACGTCATCAGCAAAGGCGGCTAATTTCTGTTCCCTGCCTCCCAAACATAGACCTACTACCTCCTGGTCCAATCTTATGGTTGCAAGCAGGGGCTCAAGGGCCAAAATAAAGAGGAGGGGTGATAGGGGGCAACCCTGGCGTGTTCCATTTCTAATAGAAAATGGAGAAGATATGTGCCGTTGATTAGGACTGAAGCTGTTGCGTGTTCATACATCACAAAGGTTGCTTGAGCGAAGGAGTCAGGTAGGCTAAAATTCCGTAAGACGTGCCTTAAATATGACCATGCTTTTTTGGCATCCGTGCTGAGTAAAAGCAAAGGGGAGGAAATTTGTTTGGCATGGCACAGAGCATTGATCACCCTTGTGGTGTTATCTTTGCCTTCCCTATTACGGATAAAGCCGACCTGATCTCTATGAATCAGTTGAGGGAGAAAGGTAGCTAGCCTGTTGGCCAACATCTTGGCCAGGAGTTTGAGGTCTATGTTTAGGAGGGATATGGGCCTATAATTGGAACATAATTTAGTATCTTTCCCTTCTTTAGGGATGAGAGTGATGTTGGCCGCAGTCATGTCTCTTGAGAGAGGGATTCCCCGAAAATTCTGATTACAGACTTCTAAGAGGTGAGGTAGAAGAAGTTCATGGAAAGTTTTGTAGTAAGCCAACGGAAGAAATGTTGGGGAGTTTAGCGGCCTCCAAAAAGGAGGATATAGCAGAGGAGCAGCTTTCCGAATCTATATTTGAGGGAAGATTATAGAGATCATTATAAAAGGAGCGAAATTGGGCAGCATTCTGGGTGGCAGAGAAGATAGGAGTCCCATCTTGTGAGGAAAGTTGATGGACATAATTTGCAGACCTCCTCCCTTTGATCCTATTCATGACAAATTTGGTGGCCTTATCGCTGTGTGCAAAGAATTTATGTTGGGAGCTCATGTAATACTTGGCTACTCTAGCTGTTAGGAGGGATCTGAGTTTGGCTCTATATCTTGACAGTTCACAAAATTGAGGGTCGGAGGGCCTAATTTTGTGCAGGGACTCAAGTCTCTGAATATTTGTTAGAGTTTCGTCAATTTATTTTTCTCTAGCTTTCTTTTGGTGCGTGCCTATGCTGATGAACTGTCCCCTAATTACTGGTTTGTGAGTGTCCCAAATAGTATTAATCTGGAGTTCCGGCTTTTGTTCAGGGAAAAATATTCTGTGATGTGTTTGGATATCTTCTCAATTGACTCTTTGTGTCCCAAGAGGGATTCGTTTGGGCGCCAGTTGAAGCACGAGGGGGTTTCATTAGGGGCCAAAACTGTTATATAAAAACGGGGGAATGGTCTGACAAGTGGATAGAGCCTATAGATGACTCCCGACATAGGTGTATGTGTTCCTTAGATATAAATAGGTAATCTATTCTGTGGTATGTACCATGCAGGGGTGAATAGAACGTAAAGTCTAAATCATTGGGGTGATGAGAACGCCATACATAAATCAGGTGTAGTTCCCAAAGAGAGTTCCTAATTGCTTGTAAGGACTTGTTAGAGTGGGATGACTTGTGAGTGGAAATATCCAGTTGTGGTAGGAGAGCCACATTTAAATCGCCCCCTGCGACCACTATGCCCTCTTTGAAGGATTCCACTATGGGGAAAATATCAGAGAACCAACGGGATTGATTAGAGTTTGGAGAATATAGGTTGATAAAGGTGTAAGTCTGTGGCCCTATCGTACCTTTAAGTAACAAATACCTTCCACCTGGGTCTAAGATTTGACTGACAAATTTAAAGGGAATTTTCCTTTGTAGCCCTATACTAACCCCGCTAGAAGCTAAGGAACTACCCCCACAGTGATACCAGTTGGAGTAGTGAGAGAATCACATGTCGGGGTAGTGGTTAAAGCGATAGTGTGTCTCTTGTAGGAATACCACCCCAGCCCCGGCTTTTCTTAGAATGGCAAAGATTTGGCTCCTTTTTGAAGGGGAGTGAAAACCCTTGACATTATAAGAAGCTATCGAAAGGTCAGCCATTGGGTATGGTGTGTATGGAATTACCTTGTAGCCGGTGTGATCTTCCCCAAGAGAGCATAGCAGATTTGTGTGGGTCCACTGTCCTGTATGTCATAGGCGTTGTGTAGAGGATGGGCCTACTCCATGTCAGTGCAAGAAACAGATTCCTTGGGATAGAAATAGGGAAGGGGAACATAACATAACTAGTTAAGCAAACAATAAATGAAAAAACAGACATAACGGAATATGTCATACTCAGGAGGGGGTTATTTGGTCAGTTGACTGGTTAGAAGACCGTATAATGCCTCGAGAATGGCCGTAATTAGGCAAGAAAGGGGAGAGGTCCATTTAGAGAGTAGACCTCTTAAAGTCATTGTAGTGATGGAACCCTGACTTTAGGTGATGCAAGGGTTATTACTTCAGGTACCATCATAGCCTATAACTATCAGGTGAAGGTCACGTGAGTCCATCTAATGTTCTTGCGAGAGAATTCTTGGGGTAAGATGTTGGCCTCTTTTCTTGGAACGGGAGGATTTCGGCGTATGGAGCACTTCAAAAGGCAGAATGCCTAGATCTTGAAAAAGTTCCAAATTTTCGATCGGCATAGGAGGCACATTCAATAACTCGTACACTACTTTGAGATCTGTGAATGATGAGATGTTAACCCTCTTGCCCGCATATGAAAAGGTTAAGCCAAAGGGATAGGACCAACGATACAGGACCTTGTTGGACCGGAGCCAATCCTTCAGGGGCTTGAGGGCTCTGCGTTTCTTCAGGGTTGAAGGGGCTAGGTCCTGATATATGTCGACTTTGGAATCTTCGTAAAGCAGATCGCGTTGTGTGCGTGCAGACTCCAGGATGGCAGTTTTTACTTGGAAGTTGAGGAACCTACAGATAATGTCCCTGGGAAGTTCAGATGGCTTGGGCTTGGGTCTCAGGGCTCTGTGTGCCCGTTCTATGACGATTTCTTGCGGGTGATCAGGGCCCAATAGGGATCTGCAGATTTCAATGATGGCGGCAGAGATTTCACCCGGGGGGACTGATTCCGGCACTCCTCTAAATCTCAGATTGTTTTGGCGCCCCTTGTTTTCCTGGTCTTCCAGTGAGTTATGGAGATCATTCAGATATAGGGCGCAGCGGCGAAAGGAATCTGAAACTGCCGACTGGTGGTTCAGTATTTCCACCTGGTGCGTTTCTAAGGACTCCACACGCTCCCCAATATGTCTCACCTCGTGTCTGCATGCCGACAGTTCCGCAAGAATCGGCTCCATTACTCTTTTAAGAGCGCGGTCGAGGTACTTTCTTGTGATCGGCAGCTCAGTGCCGGGTTGGCAGGCCTCTGAGTCGCTCTCTCCATCCGACTCTGCAGGAGCGCGCTTCGTTGCTTTGGTTCTTTAGCAGCGATCGTGCTGGCGGCTTTTTTGAGAAATTTCTCCATCTCTCCGCTTGAGATTTGGTTCTTGGAGGGAGCAGGAGGGTCACTGTGTCTAGCGTTCCCGATCTTGACCATTCTTGCCTTTGTTAGCTTATTTTAGCTGGTGTTAGGGACGGTTCTTCTCACAGAGCAGAGAGCTATGCGACCATCTTCATCCGGCGCAAGCTCCGCCCCCAGAATCACAGTCTTCCCGAGGAACGAGGCAGGTCCGTAATGAAGTCCATGGACAGATGTGTCCAAGGACGGGAAGGAATGGGTAACGGAAGGAGAGGACCTGATGGCCGTGAATGAGGGACTTTGGCACGAGCGCAAGTCTCGCAGGCTGCCACAAAACCTTCAACCGACTTACGAAGCGCCGGCCACCAGAATCTCCGAGCGATGAGATCCACTGTGGCTCTTACCCCCGGGTGCCCAGCAAGGACAGTATCGTGGTGCTCCTTAAAAATCTTGTGTCTTAAAGCGAGAGGCACAAACAACCTCCCAGGAGGACAAAGATCAGGAGCCTCTGACTGGGCTACCTGAACCTCTGCCTCCAATTCAGGATAAAGAGCAGAGACCACCACACCTTCAGCCCAAATGGGACCCGGGTCTTCAAAATTACCACCTCCCGGAAAACAACGTGACAGGGCATCCGCCTTCATATTCTTAACCCCAGGGCGGAACGTGACAACAAAATTAAACCTTGAAAAGAACAAAGACCATCTGGCCTGTCTCGGGTTCAGGCGCTTGGCTGACTCCAAGTAGGCCAGATTCTTATGGTCAGTAAACACGGTAATAGGGTGTCTGGCTCCCTCTAGCCAATGGCGCCATTCCTCAAAAGCTAACTTGATGGCCAACAACTCCCTATCTCCCACATCGTAATTTCTCTCTGCGGAGGAGAGTTTCTTTGAGAAAAAGGCACACGGTCGCCATTTGGCAGGAGAGGGACCCTGAGACAAGATCGCACCGACACCCACCTCAGAAGCATCAACCTCAACTATGAAGGGTAGAGAAATATCAGGTTGTACCAAGATGGGAGCGGAAGCAAAACTCTCCTTGATATTAGAAAAGGCCTTACGCGCCTCTACCGACCAGGAGGAAAAATCTACTCCCTTTCTAGTCATATCAGTGAGTGGTTTATAATGTCACGGAAGGTGTACAGAAAACTAGAAGATCCGACTGACTGGATCCAAAACTAAGGAACCAAAGGGTAAGCCCTGCAACAGACCTGGCTCTCTCCCTAACTGCTCAGCCTATGCAAAAATCTCAATGGTAGATGATTGCATATCCTCGTTCCCCGACTGTATAGCACCTGAACACCCTATAATAGTGAGGGGACACGACCACCGGCTCCCTACACTTGATACAGAGGGAGTCAGGGTCACCTGGGATCCAGCAAACAGGAAAACACAAATGAATGAACAAAACTTATCTGTAGAAGACTCAGTAGTAGCATCCAGTATGCACAAACACTCCAGGAAGTTGTATAAACCCAAAGTGATGCAGTATGGGAAGGGATTTAAAGGGATGCAATCAGTGCAACTACATGACAGCTGAGAGAGGCTAACGAGATGAGAAAATGAAAGCAAAACAAAAGGAACCTCAAGGAGGAGGTTTTGAAGAACGTCTGACAGAGCTTCTCAGATGTCTGGTGGTGACAGTACCTCTCACAATGAGATTTCAGATGCTTTTAAAAATATCCCATTTTGTGGCTGTATTTTTTTTATTTTTGAGGACTTTGTCCCAGTTAGTCCTATGGCCTCTCTTAGTTTGCTAAATTTAGCTTTTTGGAAGTTTGGTATTTTTGTTCCTCCCTGTAGAAACGCTCTTTTAAATGATAATTGAAAGGTTATTACTTTATGGTCACTATTTCCCAGGTGTCCCCCAATCTGCATGTCTGTTGTTCTGTCAGGCCTATTGGTTAATACTAAGTCCAGTATGGCCGTTCCTCTAGTCGGGTCCTGAACCAGTTGAGAGAGGTAATTTTTGGTTATTTCCAAGAACCTGTTTCCTTTATGAGATATACAAGTTTCAGTTACCCAGTCTATATCTGGGTAGTTGAAGTCCCCCATAATAACCACCTCATTATGATTTGCTGCCTTGTCTATCTCGTTTAGTAGTAGATTTTCTGTGGACTGTGGTATATTAGGTGTTTATAGTAAACTCCTATTAGTAATGTATTATTGTTTTTAGCTCCATATTATTAAAGGGATTGTCTCACTTCAGCAAATAGCATTTATCATGTACACAAAGTTAATCCAAGATGTTTACTAATGTATTGGGATTGTCCATATTTGTTCCTTCGCGGGCTAGATAATCTTTTTTTATCATATTATACATTATTATAGTTCCATGGTTATGACTACTGTAACGGGGTGCCGAAGGCGCACTCGGTCTCCCATCAGCCGCAGACCTGCTGCTTAGCTTCTGGAGCGAGGATCTGTGTTTGACCTCGTTCCCAGGGTGGATTTGCTAGCTGGGAGGCTCCCTGCTCCTAGGTCTGCCTTGAGCGCTGAGCTAATCACTCGGTGCTCGACTGGTCGATCTGTCGGTCATGTGACGCTGGCCACGTCACATGACCCTCACAACCTGCTGGCCACAGGTTGCCTGTTAATTTCTAGGTTCCTGGCTATTTGTTGGACTACTGAATACTTACCTGATCCTGTTCCCTGACGATCCTTTGCCTCCTCGTCCTGTACTGCGCATTCGTCCTGGTATTGTGACCTCGGCTCCCACCTGACTATTCTTTGCAGACTCCTCTGGTACTACTCTACTCTCCTGGTATTTGACCCCGGCTTCTCCTGACCATTCTTTGCTTAACCCTTTGTACTGCGTAGCTCTCTTGGTTCTGACCCGGTCCGTTCACATTCCGTATTTTGTTTTGTCTGTCTTCCCTGCACATATCCTAAGTAAGGGACTGTCGTCCAGTTGTCCCCTGTCATCAGGACTCATGAGGCAAGTAGGCAGGGCCAGGGGTGAGGGTGGAGTGCAGTGGTCACTATCCTTCCCCCTGTGTGTGTGTGGACATGACCGTTACAACCTCCCTGCAATCCAGCAGCAGTGGCATGCTTGCACACTATAGGGAAAAGTGCTATGTGAGCTCCCACAGTCCAAACCACCAGAAAGGCTGGCACCTCTTCCTATAGTGTGCGAGCACAGCCAATGCTGATGGATTGAGGGTGGTCACAACCATAGAAACAAACAGTGTATAATGTGATGGAAAAAATAATCTAGCCAGCAAAGGAGGCAATATGGACAGTCTGTATTGACACACCTGCCCACTCTGCAACACCACCAACACCAAAGGCTGTTGACATCAGTGGCTGATGCATTGCTGTCTCTTTAACGTCTCCAACATCATTGGCGGCCATCATTTTTGCTCAGTGTGAATCAACGTTCATCAGTGAACAGCACTGAGGCCAACTGGTCCCTCGTCCAGCGTAGATGCTCCGTGTCCCATGCAAGGCGATGACGCCTGTGGTCAGGTACCCTTGCAGGTCATCTAGCATGCAGACCACGCTGGTGTAAACAGTTTTTAATGGTCTGACGTGACACTTGGGTGCCTCCCACCTCCCATAACTGTGCCTGAAGTTGTGTGGCATTCATCATCTGGTTCTGCATGGCATTTTTCCTAATTAAGTGGTCATCAGTGTGGGATGTTGCCAAAGGACGTCCACTTCTATGCCTTTCTGTGACTCTTCTAGTCTCTCTGTATCTCTGTTGCAACCTGCTGATGACCACTCTGTGACACTCTAAGCTCAGTTGCCATTTCCCTCTGATAACATCCTGCTTGAAGCCTCACAATGGCGAGGTACTGTGGATCGATCATTAGGTGTCTTCTTGGTCTCATGATGTCAAAATGTGAACAGCATGATGAGGAGGACTGTTTAAATACCAATTCTATTTCAACCAGGAAATTTATTTGGCGATTTATGGATCAAACACCTGTTGTGAATTTTGCTCTTAAGCGCCTTGTTAGAGAACAGCAAGTAGTGCAAAAAGTACTGAAACATTGAACAGTTGGACATATGTATTCAAAAGTTTAGAGACGGTCACATTAAATTCACCTGTAAAGGTTAGAGTACTTTTTAGGTTCATCCTGAGATTTTAATCACAAGCCAAATATCCCTAACTTTTTGTGAGTAGTGTATTATGTGGCAAAATATATTAAATATCATTGAACATTATAAAAATAAATTAAATACAAATAAAATAAAAAGTACAAAATAAGAGTATTCACTGTACCCCAATTGTCTTTTTATGATCTCTTGGGGGACTATTATGTGGCAGAAATATGTTAAAAATGAAGTAAAACAAAAAAACTTTAAGAATAAACACACTAAGAAAATCTGTCACCATTATCACCCCATTCAAGTGAAACTATACATATGACCGACACAAAATAGGGAACTAATTTTAATAATTTATTTTTTTCAATGTTTTGCAGTTTCCCCCAAATAAAGCTAAGTAGATAAGGCTGATGCTCAGGCTGCATTTGTGGGAGGAGCGAAAGAGGCCTATTTTATATCGCCCCACTCATTCTCGTGGACGCCGCACACTCACGTGATGTCCCATCTACTTCCGGGTCAGGTGCGCTCGCCGCCACTCCAAACTCGACGCCGCTCCGAACTTTCCGCCACTCCAAACATCGGTCCTCTCAGTTGTGGTAAGCTTGCGGCGCCTTGAGCTTCTCTCCATCCTGGGAGCCTTGGCGCCTGTTCCTCTTGCGCCTCCAGCTTCGCTCAGCCCTCGGCGCACGTCCTCCCGCGAGACTTGGCCGGCCTTCCTGCACTGGTCTCCTGGGCAAAGCGCGTCTTCTGGTAGATCGGCAGCAAATACTGTTCACCATCACACAAATGTTAATTAAGAGGTGGCATAGTATATCATATCTCATGAATCAGAAGGCAGAGATGGTTGCAGGGGGTAAAATCTTTATTTGTACTGCTAGTTCAGTCACTAGCCACTGCTGACGTCTCCTGTAGAAGCTCCAGCCCCTAGGTAAAACGCTTCATAGATCACTGGGGAAAAAGAAACAAAAAAAAACTTCAACATATTAAGATCTTGCTTCTTATTCATACTTATTGTGACGTCTTCAAGAGGGAAGCCATTTTAACATAGTTCCTGTATAGTTGAGCTGAGTTTGTTGACAAGCTACCTGGTCCGCACAAGTCACACCGACTCGCTATCACCTCACAGTTCCATTTAAATCCATAGCTTACACCAGGAGCGCTGACTTTTGCCATACACATTACGTCTTTTCTGAGTTTGCCTGACACCCATCAGGTACATTATTTGTACTATTTCCTGACACGCATCAGAATCACGTCGTTACATGTTTTTTGTTCTGACACGCATCAGATTCAAGTGGTCACCTGACCAGGCACTCTTCAAGTACAAGTTGTTTTCTTTCCTGACAGGCATCAGGTCCATGTCTTTCTTTGCCTGACACTCATCAGGTCCATCCGGTCACTTGTCTGCCACGCAGCAGATTCATGTTATTTTATTTTGCCTGACACGCATCAGGTTCATTCGGTGGCCTGACACACCTGATGTGTGTCAGGCCACCGAATGAACCTGATGCGTGTCAGGCAAAATAAAATAACATGAATCATGCTTGTTTCTCAGCAGGTTTTATTTTTTATTTATTTATTCATTTTTTTCCTGACACGCATCAGGTGCTTTCATCACGGACCTGCCACACAGCAGGTACTTGTCATTTATCTGGCCTGACACGCATCAGGTCCATCGGGTTGCCTGACACGCATCACGAATCAGGTGCATTTTTGTCACTGGCCTGACACGTAGCAGGTACATGTTACATTTTTTTGCCTGACACGCATCAGGTCAATCGGGTCGTCTGACACGCATCAGTTATATGCTCATTCATTTTTATTTCATTATCTGTTCGTTTTGCCCTGGTACACATCAGGTGCAGTTTGCCACTGGCCACGCAGCTGGTACATGTGTTTTCTTGTCCTGCCTGACACGCATAAGGTAATTTCATTTTCTAACTCCTGGTATCAGGTACGGTTTGTTTCCTTGACGCCCTCGGGCTTCCAGCTCCCTGATCCACGTCGGGTTCTACGTTGTCTTCAGCATCTCTCAAGCCTCACCCCATGTTTTCCTGGGTCATCCAAGAGGTCTGTCCGGTTCGGGTTTCATTTAAGTGGTTTCCTCTTAGGTACCTGGCCATCCTGATCATTCCAGTTCCACGGTATCATACGCCAAGTCCAGGTAAGTTTCAGCGTTTTCACTACTTTGTCATTTCGGGATCTTTTCCGGAATCACGTATGTCGTCTTTCATTTAGGTTATCTAGGCCAGCTCGCCAGGTGGGTCAGCCCTCTTGCCCCTCTTTCTTGGTGGCGGCTTTCTCTCTCACGCTTCAGTTTTTGTGTTCAGAGGTTTCCGCAGGTTCACTTGAGGGCGTCAGGTTGCTCTACCACCCTCCTCAGTTCCTATTTTCATTTTCACGTAATTTATTTTACAGCCACGATGTCCCACGCTTCCGATATTGCAGAGACTCGCTCCATTCCGGAATCCCCCGGTTCTGCCCATGGAAGTAATCTTTCTTTCAGACAGTGGACCATTCCAAGGCTAATGACTGAATTAAATAGGAGAGGCATTCGCTATCCTGCTTCTGCTCGCAAAGCAGATTTGTACAGGCTTCTAGGTGTTGAGCCTACCTTAGCTGCGGAAGAACAAGTGTCCCTGTCCACAATCCAGACTTAGCTGACCCAGCTTCACTCAACCATCAACAGTCTTTCTAGTTCAGTTTCCGACATCCAGATCAGGCTTCTGGCTGTGGAAACCAGGCCATCAATGCCGGATCTACCTACCTCTCCTGTCCCAGGCCCCTCCACCGTCTGTGCTCCAACCCCAGGTAGGGCTCCCAGCTCCTTTACCATTGCCCCGTCACACTTCGTTCCGGACAACATCTGGAAGGATATTTTGGCAGGTAAAGACGTAAACCTGGCTTCTATCCTCATTTTCACTCACGACTCCAATAAAAATAAGACTATCGCATGTGGAGACGTGTCCGTGGTTCTCAAGTCCAAAGATGCCGGCTTACACAAAAAACTCTTTATTCCAGAATTTGTGCTGGCCTTCAGCTTATTCCAGGACATTTTATGCTCTGCCCAACCATACCGTAGGGAAGAGCTAGATACCTACCTGTACAGAGTAACTGATTTGGGCCACAAGTATGGAGGATATGCCTTTTACTACTATCACCGCTTTTTTTCTGCCAAAGCCGCTGCTCTCTGTCACAGTTTTAGCACGTCTCAGATTGGTCCACACTACACATGGAGCTGTTCTGCAGGCATTTCGCGGGTCTTAAAGCACCCACCTGTGCCACCTGCCAATCCATCTCGCATTCCTCCAACTGGTGTCCCAATTCAGGATCTCTGGTTCAAGGTAGGCCCCCTGCCATTCCTTCCGGGTCCTCAAGTTCAGGCCAGAATATTGACAAGTGGGGTAGGCCCATAGTTTTTCTGGGCAGGAGTCAGGTCTGCAATAATTTCAATTGGTCAGACTGCTATTTTTCAAAATGCAAGGCCTTGCACGTTTGCTCCATTTGTTTCAGGGCTCATCCCCAGTCTTCTTGTCCGCAAAGATCAACCAAAAATTCATGACTAGCCAGGGTCAATACCGAGTTACTAGCTGCTCTCCTCCAGCATCATCAATACACCAACTTTGTGCAGTTTTTGGTGTCTGGATTTTCACAGGGTTTCCACACAGGGCTGGTTTCCTCCCCGCTGGCCACATGGGAAGGCTCCAATCTCTGTTCGCTTTGGCAGATCCGGAGTCAGTTGACTCTCTCATCCGGTCCGAAATTACCAAAGGTTTTCTCCTAGGCCCATTCACTGCCCCCCCCCCCCCTTCCTTTGACATCTGGAGGGTCAACCCCATTGGTTTGGTTACAAAAAAAAATTCCAATAAGAAAAGGCTGATTTTTTTACCTCTCTGCTCCTCATGCTTCCAGCACACCCAGTTTAAATTCTTTAATTCCCTCGAAATGCAGTATTTTTCCTTGGACAAAGCCATTTGGTTGATTCTCTAGCTGGGACCAGGCACTTGGCTTTCCAAGGCAGATATTGCAGATGCCTCCAAATTACTTCCAGTTTCACCTCAATTATGGAAGTTCTATGGCATCAAATGGAGGGACCTGTATTATTTTTCAGATTGACATTTGGATCCAAAAGCAGCCCTTGGATATTCGATCAATTCGCCTAAGCTCTCCACTGGGTCTTGGTCAATCATGGCGGGTGTTCCAGGGTCATTCACTACCTGGATGACTTCCTGCTGATCGAAGCCTCAGATCAAGCACCCAATCAGCTCCAGGTACTCCTCGATTTATTTTCAAAATTGAATGTACCGGTTGCCCCAGCGAAAATTGAAGGCCCATCTTATTTTTTTAAATCAGTAACAATAGAAGAAGCCACGGCACTCAGAAGGATAAATTCCAATTTCTTTTATTTCACCTCTTGTGGCAACGTTTCGACCAAACGGTCTTTATCAAGCACAATACAATCATGGTATAGTGAACATATAAATACCTCCCCCTGGCCTCACATTGGCCACAATTCAGACATTCCCCTTTAACCCTCTATGCACATTCTGTACCATTTCTAATATATACTACAAAACACAAATCCTCATTAATTCAACTATTCAGGGCTTAGCATACCGTGCCTCCATGCTGTTCGAGCTCTGACCAGATCTACATCGCTCCAATGTGCTGATAAACTGCATACACTGTGTATTTTCCTCACCTGGCGTCCCTCAGTACAAGCTGCGCCTGCGCCGGCCGCGCCACTTCCACCCTTCTGAGTCACTTCCGCCAGTCCCTCTGATATGCGACGGAGCTCCCGATCACATGACTAGAGGTCTACAATGACGTAGTATCATTGCTCACAGTTGCTATGTTAATGTGGGCGATCAAGAGTATACCAGGACATTAGTTATACCAGTTATTTTATTATATAAGGAGCACTGTAATATGGGAACTACAGATGTCATTCAGGGTCCATTTTCATGTGATATTCCGGGTGAACCACATGGTGCTATTAGGTCACTACCAGGCCTATCCACCATTCAATCTACAGCTGTTATATAGACCATAAGACCTAGGGGAGTCAGCCCCCAGTTCTCATGGCCACCCAGCCCTATGCTCACATTCATTCTTATGGAATCAAGGGGATGGAGGACTACAATCCAAAGATTGGATAAATCATCTCCCTTACCCCTTCTCCTGTTTAGTTTTTTATGGATAAGATGCCTGTTTCATTAATCAGCCCAGTCACCATCTCACTCCATTTCCTTTCCTATCAATCCCTAGAACGACAGCTGCAGATTCCCCCACTCGCAGTCTCCAATTATTAAATCCATTTTATCTGGTATACGTCTGGACAGCACCACACTACCTCCCAGAGACTCTCCAGATAGATTTTTTCACTCCACTAGTAAGTCTTTAATAGATTCCAGGTACGGTTCTCGCACAGCATGTGCACGACTGCATCTAAAAATCAAGATAAAAATCAAGATAAAATGTAAATATAAGTAAAAAATGAGGATACATAAAAATCTGTACATATATTACATATACAGAAGAGGTCAAATTATATAAAAGGGAACACACATGGCTTTTGGCCAAGTGTATATATCACACATCCTGACTTAGGGTTCAGAAGAGTGAGCCCACCTTAAATTCCCTATTCAGGCCCTTTGGCTCCATGGTATCCAATTCATAGATCCATCGTAGCTCTTTCTTTTTTAATAGCTTCTCCCTATCACCTCCCCTCCTCAACCTAGGAACACTATCTATTATCCTATACCTTAGTTGGGAAACATTATGCCTACATTTCCAAAAATGCTCTGGTACCGGCAACTCAACCTCGTCCTAACAATCCTGATTTTGCTGGCTTTCTTTTTTAGCAAATAGCTTGCGTATTGTGTACCTGTGTTGGTTTATTTTATTTTTACATGGTTGTGTTGTTTCCCCAATGTAAAGAAGGCCACACGGGCACTGCAGGCTATAAATAACAAACTCTGTATTACACGTATAGTGCTCTCTGATGTCATATTTTTTCCCGGTTCTCGAGTGGAAGAAGGAGTCGCCCTTGATTAGGCTGCCGCAATTGCAGCAGCCCAAGCAAGGGTAACATCCCCTCTTCCCAACCTCCTTCTTTTTGGTTTTTGCATCAGCCGTCACCAGGCTGTCCCTAAGGTTTTTTGGTCTTTTATATGACATTAGCGGGGGAGATTGGAATTCTACTACCTTCGGGAAGGACTGTCCCAATATATGCCAATTCTGGCTTATTACATTGGAGAGCTTATTAGTTATCTTAGTGTATGTAGATACAAAAGGGATTCGACTATCTTTTTGTTCCTTATTTTTCTCTGTTGTACCTAACAGCTGTTGTCGATCTTGATTCCTCACTTTTTCAAGATGTCGATCTATCAATTTTCTGGGATATTTCCTGTCCTTAAATCTTTGTCCCATTTTTTGTAGCCTATCCTCAACCATACTCTCATCCGATATTATCCTTCTTGCCTGTAAAAACTGGCTCAAAGGCAGAGATTCCACTGTCCTCCTTGGGTGTGCACTGTCAAAACAGAACATGCTATTTTTGTCCGTTGGTTTAATAAAGAGGTCGGTTTCAAGTTTACCCTCCCTAACATAGACCATTGTGTCTAGGAATTGTAAGGATTCCATCGAGTATACTATGGTAAACTTTAACTGGTCATGCAACTGATTCACAAAGTTATGAAAACCATGTAACTCTACCTCTGTGCCATTCCAAATGAAGAAAATGTTGTCTATATACCTCATCCACCCCCTTACATTCAAGAAGAAGGTGGATGGGTATATAGACAACTCCTCTAAACAAGACATGTATATATTTGCATATGTCGGGGCCAAGTTGGACCCCATCGCGGTACCCTGACATTGCACGTAATACACATCTTCGAACAGAAAGTTATTATTGTACAATAGAATTTCAAGGAGGGAGATTAAAAAGGAACTGATTTCAAGTCCAAAGTCAGATCTCTCCAAGGCCCATTTCACTGCCTCTAACCCCAACTCATGATCGATACTAGTATACAGGCTAGTGACGTCAAACTATACCAATAAATCTCCCTCCTGAAATTCCAGTGCCGCAAGTTTGGATAAAAAATCCGTAGTGTCCCTGACATAGGATCTGGCCTCCATTGCATATGATCTGAGAATTTTATCCAAAAATGTCGCAGCATTTGAGAACACAGATCCTATGCCGGACACTATAGGGCGTCCTGGGGGGTCCTTTAGCCCTTTGTGTATCTTTGGGAGGGTATACAAGAGAGGAGTCACTGGGTTTTGTGGAACAAGATAGGTATGTAGATTTGCATCAATAAGATCCTCCGCAAAAGCGTTATCTGCTATTAACCTGATCTTACGCATAATGGCCCATTTTGGGTCCTGACTTAGTGGTTTGTAGACTGCTCTATCTTTTACCTGTCTCATCACCTCAGCTTTATACCTATCCGTGTCCATCACCACAGTGGCTCCTCCCTTGTCCGCCCTCTTGATGGTAATTTCCCCCCTATTTCTTAGTGCCGTCAATGCCACTTTCTCGCCCCTAGTCAGATTGGTGATATCAGCACCCACTTCAGTTTTCTTAAGTTTCTCTATCCCCTAAACAGGAGAAGGGGTAAGGGAGATGACTTATCCAATCTTTGGATTGTAGTCCTCCATCCCCTTGATTCCATAAGAATGAATGTGAGCATAGGGCTGGATGGCCATGAGAACTGGGGGCTGACTCCCCTAGGTCTTATGGTCTATATACCAGCTGTAGATTGAATGGTGGATAGGCCTGGTAGTGACCTAATAGCACCATGTGGTTCACCCGGAATATGACATGAAAATGGACCCTGAATGATATCTGTAGTTCCCATATTACAGTGCTCCTTATATAATAAAATAACTGGTATAACTAATGTCCTGGTATATTCTTGATCGCCAGCATTATGCCACAGAAGGACTTTCTCCTGAATTTTTATATGTATAACTAGAGCCTGGCGTCCGGTAACATAGCAACCTGTGAGCAATGATACTACGTCATTGTAGACTTCTAGTCATGTGATCGGGAGCTCCGTCGCATGTCAGAGGGACTGGCGGAAGTGACGCGGCCGGCGCAGGCGCAGCTTGTACTGAGGGACGCCAGGTGAGAAAAATACACAGTGTATGCAGTTTATCAGCACATTGGAGTGATGTAGATCCGGGCGGAGCTCGAACAGCATGGAGGCACGGTATGCTAATCCCTGAATAGTTGAATTAATGAGGATTTGTGTTTTGTAGTATATATTAGAAATGGTACAGAATGTGCATAGAGGGTTAAAGGGGAATGTCTGAATTGTGGCCAATGTGAGGCCAGGGGGAGGTATTTATATGTTCACTATACCATGATTGTATTGTGCTTGATAAAGACCATTTGGTCGAAACGTTGCCACAAGAGCTGAAATAAAAGAAATTGGAATTTATCCTTCTGAGTGCCGCGGCTTCTTCTATTGTTATTTATCACGGGAACCCCCAGACCGGGATCCAACGCTGCAGGCACCCCCACGAATTGGAAGATTGGGATTCCAGTGAGTAGTGCTGACCTAACAATTTTCTTAGTTTTTTTTTTAAATCAGGTTATTTTTCTTGAAAGATTCTTTTATTTTTTTTTCCAACAACAGAAAAAAGACAGAACATTCCCCCCCCCCCCCCCCTCCTCCCTTTGCTGTTCCCAGAAGTCCCTCAGCTCTTTGGATAAATAGTGAAGTCCGATCCGGAAGAGCAGAAACAAAAATCAAGTTTGAATTATTGCATTCAAATACATATTCTACAATAGTATGGCATATCCATCAAATCATACAATTGACTCTCATGACAGCATATTACAAATATATCAAAAGAATAGATAGTGAATCACATGTATCAGAACGGCTTCCCATAAGGAGACTCCCCTTCGCCCAGAAACCCCAGCATCTCACTTGTTACCCCGAACTATGGTCTCCTATATTTCTGAAAAATAACGCTCAAAAGCCTGCATGATATCGGGGCGTTGTGATACAGAAATCCTACTCCCATGCGACCACACCCTCCAGCTCAATCCTCAATGTTATAGCACTGTTTCCACCTGCCCCAAATCTTTTCAAACTTTTTAAGGTTATTCCTCTTTTGATATACAAAGCTCTCCATTTGCAGCAGGGTATGAACCTTGTTAACGAGCATAGGTATTTCCATTCCATGTTGTCGAATGCTTTGGCCGTGTCAAGAGACGCGACCGCCACATTCAAACCACGATACCTTCCTGCCTGTATATTTAAGAATAGACGTCTGATGTTAACTGCAGTCAACATATTTGGTATGAAACCTGCCTGGTCTGAATGTATAAGCGACGTTATTACTGTATTAAGCCTATTCGCCAAGACTTTTGCGAATAACATCACGTCTGCCTGGAGAAGAGATATAGGTCTATACGATTCTGCCTTTAGGGGATCTTTGCCCTGCTTGGGAATGACAACTATGATCACCTCAGTCATACTAAGCGGTAACTTATTCTGACGCTGTGCCTCCTTAAGCACTTCCAGCAACTGAGGATGTTAGATAGGGGCAATTTTTTTATAAACTTCGGCAGGCAGGCCATCACTCCCAGGGGCCTTAGTATTAGACATATCGCTCAGGGCCATTTCTAATTCCTTGATTGTTATGGGACCATCCAGAATTGACACTTGATCAGAGCCCAATGAAGGGAGCTGGCGCCCTTCCAAGAAGTGTGCAATCTCAGGATCTTCTGCAGTAATTTTTGATTCATATAAGGATGAATAGATCATATGCATAATATCTAACAATTTGTCTTGAGCTGTACACACAACCCTCACCGTCACGGAGGGCTGCAAAATAAACAGTGGGCTGCTGCGCTCTGGAGAGCAAAGCCAGTAATCTACCTTGGTACGTGCTAGAGTAGCAAGAGTACTGACGTACCCGCGGGTTGTGCAGTCTCCAGAAATCCATCAGGGATGCTTCTTCCAGAAGTCTCCCAAAGGGGGTAAGCAGCCCCTCCGATTGCGACACAGCAGTGGACAATCTATCCCACGTAGGGCATATTACATTGTTAAAGTCCCCCACTATCAGTGCTGGAGTATCAGGATAATCAGACAGGAAAGCCAACAGCTTTTTAAGTACAAGCGTGGTGTATGGCGGTGGTATGTACATCCCACATATTATGCATGGGACATTAAAAAGTTTTCCATAAAGGAAGACATAGCGTCCCTCTGTATCAATCCTCTTATCTATGCAGCTAAAAGCTAGCTGTATATGGATCAGTATACTTACTCCCCTGGCATAGGAGGAGTAAGTAGCATGATAACAATCACTCGCCCACCTAGAGGTAAGCAAGTGGGATGGCTCCGCAAGAAGGTGTGTCTCCTGTAGGCAGCAGACCGTAGGGTGGTATGCCTTAACACTTTCCATTATCACCTGTCTTTTAACGGCATCCTTAACCCCTCAAATGTTCCTGCTCAAAAAATTCACAGGGTTACCCATAATTACCTAGATGACACCATAGCTGAAACAAATACATGGCGCCTCTTCCTCTCAGCGGTACAACCGCATGTTTACCTTCACACTGCGTCCACACCTGCGTCCACCATTGTTACCCTCGGCACTTCAAGCGGCACTAGTCTGATGAAGGCACGGATGTGCCGAAACGTCACTGACCTCACCGTAGCAACTACCATTGTGTGCTAAATAAAACAAAAATTGCACTTTATACAATTTCGGCTGGAGTCTTTGTATCTACTAATGACAGGGGTGGGAACCCTACTCCAGCAACAAATCCACTGCGTGCTTCAAGGGCTCTGCTTGAAAAAATAAATAAATACAAAAATAAAAATGAAACAAATACAGCAACATATATTCTATAAATTCCATTCCCCTTTGAGACAAGTATCCGGATCCAGGACCATTACTCCCCCCCCCCCCCATCTCCAACCTAGAAAACATCCCTCTCCTTATCTAAATAGCACCGGGATTTACTCTTTCCAACAGATCCCACCAATACACCTTAATACTGAGGCCTGTGGGCAGTTACACTGCCTATTGGCAGATCAAATTCCTTTAACCGTCACAATCCCTGGTAGGGCGGAAAATTCACAACTGGAAAAATAAACTGTTAAAACAGTGAAAAGTAGTGATATGAACAGTATGGATAACATCCTGCATCAAACCTCAGTTATTATTGCTATGGGCAGTATTAGCAATGTAAGAAATTCTATGCATTTTTTTATTTTTGGGGGGGCATCTGAGGTCCAACCAATCACTTAACGCTGGAAGGGGCTGAGTACAGACACCAACAACAGACTGTATAATCCTACACAACTGGCAGTTAACATTCAGGAAAATACAATGCCAGCATGTATCAAACACCTCTCAGTTGCCCTGATTCTTCTCCGCCCGAATTTGTCTTTCATGACGGTCCAGCCATTTAGATGCCTCCTTCGGGTCCTCAAAGAAGCTTGTGGATCCAAGGGCCGCTATCCTAAGCCTGGCCGTATACATCATAGAGTACGTTGCTCCCAGCTCCCGCAGATGTCGCTTCACATCCAGGAATCTTGACCTTCTCTTTTGAACTTCCATAGAGAAGTCGGGGAAGAATGCCACCTTATGGCTGTCAATGGAAACATCAGACAAATCTCTTGCCTTTCGCAGAATAGAGTCACAGTCCCTGTAATGAAGTACTTTCACGAGAACCGGTCGTGGTGGCGCCCCTGGTGGTAAAGGCCTGGTGGGAACTCTGTGCGCACAATAGCAAATAATGGGGACAGGACACCTCCTGTAAATTGATCTTTGAGACAATTTTCTAAAAATTCTGTGGGGTTAGAGCCTTCCACTTTCTCAGGCACTCCAACTAGCCTCACATTATTTTGTCTCAGCCGATTTTCCAGATCATCTTGCTTAGCAGCGATTACATCAATTCTGCGGGAGTGATCTGCAGAGTCTCTTTTAAGAGGATGCACTGCATCTTTTATTTCACCCATACGATCCTCCAGAGACGTAGTGCGGTCTGCCAATTTTCGCAGATCGTGCCTGACAATAGATATATCCTCCTTAATGGCTCCCATCTGCATGGACATATCATTAAGTGACTTGCCCCACTTAGAGATGGCCTGGAGAACGTCCTTAATAGTCGGCTCCTCCATATCAGATCCAGGGACATCTGGGTCCTTAGCCCCCTCTTGATCCTGTATAGCAGCAAATCTATTAGGATGCCTTTTCAGCCCATCACCTCCTCAGCTTCCTCTCCGTCTAAATCCCTTCCCCCATCCATCAGGGAGGGTTCACAGCTGGCCTCCAAGGCATGTCTCACTCTGGGGGGTGCCGGGGTGTGCGCATACTGACTCAGCCTCTCGGCCGCTTCTTGTTGCAGGTCACTCCCGCATTCCCAACGCCATCTTGCAGGCTCTTTCCGGCACCTCTCCCGTCTCTCCTCCTGGACATGGCAGCAAACCACCGGTGCGTACAGGTAGCAACGAGATCCCTGAACCTTCAGATACGACTAGGTCCACAATGTACCCCAAATTCTGGCTGTTTATACGGATAAATGACTGAGGCTGTGCAGGAGCTCCACAGCTCACGTCTGCTCACATGTCCGGCTAGCCACGCCCCCCCCCCCTCCCCCGAAGGCCCATCTTTAATCATAACTTTCCTAGGCATCATCTTGGATACTAGTAAGATGGAAGCCAGACTCCCTGACGATAAGCTCAAAAAATCCATCAGGAAATCGGTCACGGCCAGGACCATAGCCAAAGTCGAACTTCAGTCACTTCTGGGAATGTTAAACTTCGCCTCAAAGATCATGCCTCAGGGCCGAGCTTTCATTTCCAGACTGCTGCAACTTTTACCCGCTGCCTCGGATCAGGATGCCTTGATCCATCTCGACACTGCAGCGACCGCTGTGGCACCATTTCCTTTCAAACTGGAATGGCATCTCCTTCTTCGTCCCTTCTTGGGACCACACCCGCGTCTTTTCCGACGCAGCAGCTTCAAAAGGTTTTTCAGCCATTTTTAACAAACAATGGTTCGCAGGTCCTTGGCTGCTTCAGAATTCTTCAGTTCAGAGTTCCATCAGATCCTCTCCACTTCTAGAAATCTATCCTATTGTCGCAGCTGCACAGGTCTGGGACGAGCTTTGGAGGAACAAGCCAATCATTTTTGTCACAGATAATCAGGCAGTGGTAGAAATCCTCAACAAAGGCCGTTCCTCTTCTCCGCAAATTATGCCTTTTGTCCGCAGACTAGTGTGCCTTGCATTGCAGTTCAATTTTCATTTCTCGTACAGATTTATAGAGTTCAGCAAATGTGGCTGCTGATGCCCTTTCTCGTTTCAACTTCCCTGTTTTCTTTCAGGTAATGCCAGACGCAGATCCATCAGGGTTCCCTCCACCCACCCTCTAGACACTGATAATGGACTAAGCAAGCACGTCAGAAAGTCACTCATCCAAAATTTCTTGTCCTTCAATACAGCCAGGAATTATAAAACAGGGTGGGAAACCTTTAGGCAATTCTCCCTCAGGCATCCACAAGAGGAATTGGATAGAACCACTTACATCATGGCGTTCCTGGCTTTCTGTCAGACAGAACTTCGCCTATCTTTTAACACCATCAAGTTGTACTTGACACCTCCCTAGACAATGATCCTTTTGGGCCATACAAAAGCATAGTGATCAAAGCAGCCATGTACCTCATTTTTTATGGGTTTTTGCGGCCCGGGGAATTTACCAGCTCTCCTGGACGCGCAGACCCCACAATAGATCAGTTACCCTGGCATCAGACACATTGCACCCTACTCCTTCACTCCACCAAAATCTCTCAGGTCGGACTGCCAGTAAAAATCCTCTATTTCCAGACCTTCAATGATTGGTGCCCAGTTGCTGTTCTCGAACAGTTATTCCACGCATTAAAAAACTCCACGGCAGCCCTCTTCTTCCTTTTAATTCCAAACATCTCACAGCATCACAGTTCGTTCACCACATCAGGATCTTGGCTTCCGGACTGGGTTTTAATTCCAAGGCCATTTCGGGACATTCGTTTTGCATAGGAGCAGCATCCGCAGCGTCAAGTCATGGGGTACCAGCGCATGTTATCCAAAAAATGGGCAGATGGCAATCATCCTGTTTCACGCACTATGTTCCAGATCTACAGGTGGAAATTGCCAAAGCCTTTACTAGTTTAGCCCTCTGAATCCAGCAATAAAGTTGTTTCCTACCCGATTGATTTTTGCCCCTCATTTAGCTCGCACACGGCCATGGCTCCCGGCACACCTCAGCCATCGATAGTTGATAGTTCAGGTCACTTGTCCTAACCTGGTTATCCACTCTGTTTACAACTGTAGCCAGGACCACAAATAAATAGTTGCAACCGTTTGAACAACCACTCGCTAAATCATAAAAAAGTGTTTCAGGCCCGGTCATTAAAGGGGTAACCAATGAGCGCTTTCCCCGCTACTAAGGTAAAGGGGTTACTGGTTATTGCATGTGTCTGTAACTGGAGGGCAGAAGGTGGTAATAACCAGTCAGCGTTGTCCTGTGCAGTGAAGGAAAGAGCTGGCTTTTGAATTGCATGCAGGATGGATGGAAATGTTTCAAAGTTTCTGGTAAAAATTATTTTTTTAGCAAGTTCCTGCAGCATGGCCCCTTGAATAGAAAAATCATACTTACCTGCTCCACACGGCTCCTGTTCTCCGCACTTCCCCTACTGCCTCCATCTTCCTTTTCCTGCGCTGTTTACACCTGGCAGTGCATGGGCATGGTCACATACACAGCTCCAGTCAATAATTTGCTTCAGCGTTGCCATGAAGCCAGTCAATGGCTGGAGACGTGATTGTGACCATGATTGATGTCCATGCATGCCAGGTGTAAACAGCGCAGGAAGTGTAAGATGGGGAAGCATGGAGTTTGGCGGGGAGCCGGTAAGTATAACTCTTTGGTTTCAGGTGCTATGCTGCAGGAACTTGTTAAAAAAAATAATAATAATTTTTACCAGGAAACCCCTTTTAGGTCCGGTTACATTCCATAAGAAGTAGATGGATTTAGTGCTCTTTAGTGCTACAGCACTTGATACTGTCCCTCATAGATGTTTAATAGGTAAAATAAGGTCTATAGGCTTAGAAAGTGTAGTTTGTAATTAGATTGAAAGCTGGCTCAAGGGAGAGTTGTGGTCAATGATTTCTATTCTGAATGTTCCCGAGTGATAAGTGGTATACCCAAGGGTCCCCTATTATTTAATTAATTTTCAATATTGAGGATGGGATTAATAGCACTGTTTCTATTTTTTGCAGATGACCCCAAGCTATGTAGCGCTGTGCAGTCTATAGCAGATGTCCAAAAACTACAAGCTGACTTGGGGGATCAGAGTTTTGGGGCATCAACTTGGCAAATGAGGGTCAATGAGGATAAATGTAAAGTTATACATCTGGGTAGTAATATCTACATGCACCCTATGTCCTAGGAGTAAAACAGGAAGAGTCATTTGTAGAGAAGGATTTGGGTGTATTTGTAGATCATAAATTAAATAATAGCATACAAAGCCAATCAGCTGCTTCTAAGGCTTGCATTGTCATGTATTAACCCCTTAAGGACTTAGGACGTACCGGTACTCCACGTTTGCCGAGTCCTTAACTACCCAGGACGTACTGGTACGTCCTAACTTTAAAAATACATTGCGGTGCGGCGGGGGTTAGTCGGAACAGGATGTCCGCTGAAATAATTCAGCGGGCATCCTGTCACAACGCCGGGGGGGGGGGGGGGGGGGTGTTATGTGACCCCCCCCCCCGCATCGGCTATCGCAGCAAACCGCAGGTCAATTCATACCTGCGGTTTGCTGCGTTTCTGGTCCATTCGGGTTTCTGGTGACCCGATGAACCGGAAAAGGACAGTAATCGGTGGTGTGATTACACACCACCAATCACAGTCCGAGCATTTGGGGCGGCGGTGCTGGCCTTGGCACTGGAGAGAGTCGGGAGATTCAAACTCCCTGCGCTCCTCTCTCCCCTCCTCTTCCTGCTGCTGCACCGTCCAGCACCGTCCTCACCAGCTCCTGCGAACCCCCCGTCGGCACCCATCACCCTCCTACACCCATCACCCTCCAGGTAGGTTAGGGTCAGTGAGGGAGAGACAAGATTAGGCAGGAACAGAAGGGAGAGTTAGTTAGGGGGGGAAATTTTACTGATTTATTGTCTCTGGTAGTTGGGTCCACAGCACTTAGCTGTGACACCCTAGACCCACCCAGGGGTGCTGCCACTTGGACTATTTTAGTTTTTTTTTACAGTGACCCATTTGTGAATCTGATGGTGGAGCAGATGAACCTGTACGCCCAACAATTCGTTGCTCAGAACCCGGGCTCCTTTTTGGCTAGACCCGGTGGCTGGACGCCGATCAGTGCAGCCGAGATGAGGACATTTTGGGGTCTCGTGCTGCACATGGGTCTAGTGCAAAAACCCAGTGTCAGGCAATACTGGAGTGGAGACGTCCTCTACAGTATAGCCATGACCCCCCCCCCCCCCCCCCCCCCCCCCCGATTTGATGCCATCCGGAAATGTCTGCATTATTCAGATGTCTCCCCCCGAGGTGATCCTGCCCATGACCGTCTGTATAAGATACGTCCGTTCATCGATCACTTCGGGGCCAAATTTGCACAGGCCTACGTACCTGGAAGGGAGGTTCCGGTTGATGAGTCTCTCGTTGCGTTCAAGGGGAGACTCCGTTTCAACCAATACATTCCCACTAAGCGGGCAAGGTATGGCGTGAAAATGTACAACATTTGTGAGAGTACCTCAGGGTACACTTACAAATTTTGTGTGTACGAGGGGCGAGATTCCCATATAGAATCCCAGAATGTCCCCCTACTCTGGGTGTTAGCGGGAAACTCGTGTGGGACCTTATGCACCCACTGCTAGATAAGGGTTACCACTTGTACGTGGATAACTTTTATACTAGCATTCCCTTGTTCAGGTCCCTTGCCGCCAGATCCACGTCCGCTTGTGGGACCGCGGCCTCCCTACCTACCCCCTCCAGGTACCTATCCCCAGGGGTGAGACCCGTGCCCTTACCAGTGGAAGCCTGTTGCTGGTCAGGTATAAGGACAAGAGGGATGTCCTTATACTGTGCACAATCAACGGTAACAGTATCACCCCTATCCCTGTCCGAGGTACGGCGGCAACGGTCCTTAAGCCCGATTGTATCGTCAACTACAATCGGTATATGGGAGGAGTTGATCTCTCTGATCAAGTCTTCAAGCCATATAATGCCATGTGCAAAACCCGGGCATGGTTCAAAAAAGTCTACTTGGTACAGGTTGCCTTGTACAGCGCTTTTGTACTATCCCGAAGCACTTGCAGCACAGGGACATTCCTTCAATTCTATGAGGCAGTCCTCAAGGACCTGACTTTTTCAGACTGGGAAAGAGCAGTCCGGATCGTCCCTGGCCAACATTTTCCAGGTGTGGTCCCCCATACTGGAAAGAAGGGATGAACCTAAAAAAAAGTGCAGAGTGTGTCACAGGAGGGGGATACGGAAGGACACCACCACTTAATGTGACACGTGCCCTGATCATCCAGGCCTCTGCGTTATCAATTGCTTCAGGGAGTATCACACTTCCATGGAGTACAACATTTTTATAATCCCCAACAGTCCCCTAGAGAACATAAAAAACTATGGCTCTCAGACTTTGGAGACACGGACACAATTAAAAAAAAATATATATATATATATATATATATATATTCGTTTTAGTGCAGGCATCCTCAAACTGCGGCCCTCCAGCTGTTGTAAAACTATAACTCCCAGCATGACCAGACAACCTACAGCTATAAGCAGGGCATGGTGGGAATTGCAGTTTTACAACATCTGGAGGGTCGTAGTTTGAGGATGCTTGCTTAGTGTCTCCAAAATTTGAGAGCCATACATTTTGGGCTGCTAAAAAGCTATTTTTAGTCACCTAACATCACAAAAAGTGTAATAGGGAGCGATCAAAATGTCATATGCACCCCCAATTAGTGCCAATAAAACCGCCATCTCATCCCGCAAAAAATGAGCCCCTTCATTAGATAGTCGCCCCCAAAAAATAAAATAAACCTGTGCTCCCAGGCTAATTTTTTAATGTACACATATTAGGTATCACCGCGTCCGTAAGAATCTGCCCTATAAAAATAACATTTGACCAAACTCCTCAGATGAACAGCGTTAAAAATATAAAATAAAAACTGTGCCAAGACAAAAAATTTCCATTTATACATTTTTATTCCGGTAATAAAGCAAGGGTTAACAGTCAAACAAAACTAAATATTTATTGCCCTGATTCTGTAGTTTGCAGAAACACCCCATATTTGGTCGTAAATGGCTATATAGCCACACGGCAGGGCATTGAACGAAGGGAACGCCATATGGTTTCTGGAAGGCATATTTTGATGGACTGGTTTATTTACACCATGTCCCATTAGAAGCCCCCCTGATGTAGCCTAGACTAGAAATTCCAAAAAAGTGACCCCATCTAAGAAACTACACCCCTCAAGGTATTCAAAAGTTACTTTACAAACTTTGTTAACCCTTTAGGTGTTCCACAAAACTACTTAGCGAATGTAGAAACAATTTTAGAATTTCATTTTTTGTTACCTTGTCTCAAAGTGTAATATAGAGCAACCAAAAATCATATTTACCCTAAAATAGTCCCAAGACAACAACCACCTTATCCCGTAGTTTCCTAGATGGGGTCACTTTTATGGAGTTTCTACTCTAGGCGTGCATCAGGGGGCTTGAAAGTGTACATGGTGTAAATAAACCAGTCCAGCAAAATCTGCCTTCCAAAAACCATATGGCGTTCCCCTTCTTCTATGTCCTGCCGTTTAGCCAAATAGTAGTTTACGGCCACATTTGGGGTGTTTATGCAAACTACAGAATCAGGGCAACCCATATTGAGTTTGGTTTGGCTGTTAACCCATTTTTTCCATTAATAAAGTAATTGTTAAAATGGATAATTTTCCCAAAAATAGAAATTTCAAAATTGTTTCTCCATCTGCTATTAACTCTTGTGGAACACCTAAAGGGTTAACAAAGTTTGCATCCCAGTTTTGAATACCTTGAGGGGTGTACTTTCTTAGATGGGGTCACTTTTTTGGAATTTTTATTCATGGGGTGCAACTGGGGGCTTGAAATGGGACATGGCATAAACAAAACCAGTCCTGCAAAATCTGCCTTCCAAAACCCATATGACGTTCCCCTCCTTCTATGTCTTCCCGTTTGACCAAACAGTAGTTTAGGACCACATATGGGGTGTTTTTGCAAACTACTGAATCAGGTCAACCCATATTGAGTTTTATTTGGCAGTTAACCCTTACTTTATTACTGGAAAAAAATTGTTAAAATGGAAAATTTTCCAAAAAATAGAAATTCATAAATTGTTTCTCCATCTGCCATTAACTCTTATGGAACACCTAAAGGGTTATCAAAGTTTGTAAACCCGGTTTTGAATACCTTGAGGGGTGTACTTTCTTAGATGGAGTAATTTTTGGGTGGTTTCTATTATGTAGGCCTCACAAAGTGACTTCAGACCTGGACTGGTCCATAAAAAGTGGGATTTGGAAAATTTCAGAAAAATTTCAAACTTTGCTTCTAAACTTCTAAGCTATGTAACATCCCCCAAAAATAAAATGGCATTCCCAAAATGATACAAACATGAAGTAGATATATGGGGAATGTAAAGTCATAACAATTTTTGGGGGTATTACTATGTTTACAGAAGTAGAGAAACTGAAACTTTGAAATTTGCTAATTTTTCTAAATTTTTTGTAAATTTGTTTTTTTTATGCAAAAAAAAATCTTTTTTTACACAATTTTAGCAGTGTCATGAAGTACAATATGTGACGAAAAAACAGTCTCAGAACAGCCTGGGTAAGTCAAAGTGTTTTAAAGTTATCAGCACTTAAAGTGATACTGGTCAGATTTGCAAAAAATGGCCAAGTCCTTAAGGTGAAATAGGGCTGAGTCCTTAAGGGGTTAAATGAGGTATGGACTCACAGGACAGGGATGTAATATTACCACTTTACAAAGCTTTGTTGTGGCCTCATTTGGAATATATACTTCAGTTATGGGCACCTGACCATAGAGAATATGCACTAGAGCAGGGAAAAAAGTACAAAGGAGAGCAACTAATATGATAGGGGTCATGGGGGATATAAATGGGCTGTACCAAAAAATATGGTAAAAAGCTGTTCCTTGTAAAATCCCTTCAGAAGACAAGAGGACACTGCCTCCGCTTGGAGAATAAAAAGTTTAATCTCCAGAGGTGTCGAGGCTTCTTTACAGTAAGAATTGTAAATCTGTGGAATAGTCTACCTCAGGGCATAGACAAGAGCAGGGATGGCCAACCTGCGGCTCTCCAGCTGTTGCAAAACTACAACTTCCAGCATGCCCAGACACCCTACAGCCAGCAGCCTACAGCAGTAGGTAATTTTACAACAGCTGGAGAGCCGCAGGTTGGCCAACCCTGCACAAGAGGAACAGTCAGCAGATTTAAAAAGGGCTTAGATGCACTTAAAAGTTATATTAATGCTTTTGAAAATGGGTAGAAGTCTGGGTCTCGTTCCTCTTTTTCTAAAATTCACATCTACACCTATCCCTTGGTTGAAGTTTATGGATTTATATTTTTTTAACCTTATTAACTATGTAACTATTTAACTGTAAGAAGGATAGCAAAGTAGAAGCTGGAAACTACAGAACAGTGAACTTGTAGTAGTAAAAATAATTGAAACCCTCCCAAATAGGATGATTGACCACCTAAAAACCAACAACTTATTGGACCCAAAGCAGCATGGCTTTACTGAGGGACAGTCATGTCAAACTAATCTTATTTATTTCTTTGACTATGTCACAAAGGTTTTGTATGAAGGAGGTGTTGTGGGTATTGCAAATTCTTTGATGCAGTGAGTGCAATGAGCTGCATAAATTATTGAAGATTGGACTTAACCCTTGGATAGTTCAGTGGATCTGCAGTTGGCTATTGGATATATATATCTGTGTTTTTGTTAGTGAGGTATATTCTAAGAAGAGATGAGTCACAAGTGGTGTACCTCTGGGGTCCGCTCTGGGTCCTATTCTCTTCTCATTTAGCTGCCCAAAAATTGTAGGCTACATAGGAGAAGGTTTGGCAGGTAAGGTTTGCCTGATTGCCGATGACACAAAAGTCTGCAATAGGGCTTATATTCATGGAGCAATTTTGGAAAATGGAAAAGAGAAATGGAAAATGATTTAGTTTCACTAGATAAATGGTCCAAACAATGGAAACTGCAGTTCTGTGTTTCCAAATAGGTATCTCCAGAATTCCTATAGAAATGAATGGAGTTGCTGCACCCATGCCCAACCGGCTGCTCCATTCATTTCAGGGGGGTTGCAGTGTGTATGGGGCCCCATTCTTATGATCGGTGGGGGGTCCTAGCAGTGGAACATAGAGTATAGATTTGCTTCCCAATACTACCTTTAAGGAAGAGATATCTACCCTCCTTTTCAGATAGTGTTGTATGCTGAACCCTTGAGAAGCAGGTGTGGAGCTGTGAAACCATTGATGCTTCTTGAAGCCTTGGTGGTGTGTGAAGAGCACAATGAACTCTGTCCATATTGTAACGAGGGAGTTGTCACATCCCAGCAACTGAGTGAAAAGACTAGTAATAGTAGATTGCAAAGCTGTAGGTCCCACAGCTGGTGTATCGTAATCCTTAATCAAAGAGTATATAGGGTTAATGTGCACCTGAGAGTGATCAAGACTGGGGGAGGGAGGGGGCACATCAAAATGTAAATCAGTGATGGCCACCTGGGACGTCTCGAGCACCTAAAGTCTTGATCCCACCCGGTGTTGATCATGCTTGATCTCTTTAAGATCACGAAGCAGTGGCTCCAGGGCTCAGTAAATATGGTTTTAATGGTTCTGGAGACAAATACTTTAGCCTCCAGTTCACTTTCTCTTTCTCCATCTGAGGCCAGCCAAAGCATGCCACAGTCTGTTGCGATGGCGCCATCTTGCCAGCCTCTCTAGACCCAGAAATCTGTCTGTACTTTTTTATAAACTGCTCTATTTCGCTCTGTCCTGGTCCTGATTTCAATTGACCAGAGGTATCCTTATTCTTTGTTAGATTGCCCATGTTCGCGTACATAATTGCTCAAGATATGCCCGTTTGAGTTAGGCCAGCAGCAGAGCTCAGAGAGACACATGCATCTGGCTCAGTCCATTTAAAATGAGCTTTGACCCAGCATTTCTGAATTGTGTTGCCACACATAAGAGGTCATTTATCAAGCTGAAATATGCCTAAATTAGGTGTATTTCAGGTGCAGATTGTGGCGCAATGGTTAGTTGCTCTGCAATCTTCAACTTTTCCCTGCTCACACCTGCAGGCCCGTTTCATTCATGATTTTCTATGGCTCTTTCAGGAAAAAGGTCTTAATGTAAGACAGCTCGGAAGCTGTCTTACATTTAGAAGTGCTGGAGGATTCACCAAAGTTATGAAGAGGCTGGAGCCTCTACATAACGCCAGCAGATCCATAGCCAGTGCAGGGCTTTTTTTAAGAACGGCGTCTAAAACGCCGGTCTTAATAAATGAACCCCATAGATTTCTTCAGATTCTCTGAATCTTTTGATGATATTATGGGCTAATATTATGGTAGATGATAGGATATTCATAGTCTTTAAAATATTACTTTGAGGAATGTTTTTTCTGAAATTGTTCCAGAGGTTTTAGACTTTTTTGCAGATTGGTAAACCTTTTCCCATCTTTGTTTTTGAAGGACTCTGCATCTCTAATGTGCTCTTTTTATACTCAATCATGTGACTTTTTATTAGTACCATTTACTTTTCCAACCTATAGTTGCCCCTATCCCAACTTTTTTGAGATGTGTTCCTGCCATCAGGTTCTAAATTATTATTATTATTATTATATATATTTTTTCATGAAATGGTAAAATGTCTCACTTTCAACATCTGAAATGTGTTCTATGTTCTCTTTTGTGTACGCTCTTCCCAGAATTCCAGAGGAGTGTTGCCCGGCTTATAAGACCCCTCACACAGTTTAGGTGCTGCCTAATCATATTCAAATATCATATTTGTCTTAAAAGCAGTGAAATTCAAATTTAGAAAATCATTTTTCCAAATTTCATTAAATTTGGGATTTAAAAAAATTAATAAAAAATTATATATCAAGTCAAATTCACCACTAACATGAAGTATGATGTGTCACGAGAAAAGTATCTCAGAATGGATTGGTTAAGTAAAAGCATTCCAAAGTTATTACCACTAGTGTTAGGCTACTTTCACACTAGCGTTTTTGCGAGATACGGCAGGGTTCAGCAAAACCGCTTCTGTTACTGATAATACAACCATCTGCATCCGTTATGAACGGATCTGGTTGTATTATCTTTAACATACTGTCACGGACGTTCCCGCGACAGGTGGCAGGAGATCGGTGAGACTGGCAACACATGGTTTGAGCTGACATGTTTTCCGTTTGGATCAAATGACATCTGTGTTGTTTCTGGTGCTTGCCACACCTTCTTTCCCCAAGTGTGGCTATTATGGTCATTTAACCTTCTCTATTTATTGTTGTTTATTTCATTATGCTGTATATAGCTTCTGTTGGAGTTGTGGATAGCTGGTGTGTGGATCTCGGCTGAGTTCCTGGTGCTACCATAGCCACTTAAAGTTACCATATCTTTTGCCCTATAAGATGCTCCTGCCCATTTGAGGAGGGAAATAAGAAAATAAATATTTTGAACCAAAAGGTGTGCTCTTGGTGGGTTTTGAACTAATGGTGGTCTGTGGATGACACTGTTATGGAGGGGATCTGTGGATGACTCACTGTTATGGGGGATCTGTGGATGACTCACTGTTATGGGGGATCTGTGGATGGCACTGGGAGTTTTATAGTGGGTACTACATGCGCTACTGCTGCAGAGGATTGCTATAACTTAACAAAGCTTTACCTATGACCTCACTTAATAAATACTGCTGTGAGCGCGGCCCGGTCTAATAGAGAACAATGACTGCAACGAGCCCTGATGCGATTCCAACACAAATTGTCAGCCTCCAGCCCCTCCTCCCTCCCCGCTGATACATCGCAGGCCGTGCTGTGCAGCATTGCGGCCGGCGATGTATCATTGCAAAGTAAAAATGGCAGCATTCGCCCCATAAGACACACTGCCATTTCCCCCCACTTTTGTGCGTCTTATAGTGCGAAAAATACGGTAAGTGTTTTCTTTCCCTTTTGGTTTGGGCTATTTTGTGTGTGTTGCATTTCCCTGTCATTTGTATTAAGGCCTGAGGGAGACTCCTGTTCGTACTTCCTTTTGGAGCAACAGGTTGTCTCAGTCCTGATATTAGTACCAGGGTCCAATAGGGTGAGTTAGGACACTAGGTATTCCGGTGTATGAACTCACCTACCTCTGGGTTCTGTTCATACTAGTATTTAGTCAGTACTTTGATTAAGGTTTTACTAGGAGGTGTCCATCTCGTTTCCCTTGTTTCCAGGCCTTATTCCCTCACCCCTTTCCCCTTCTATGTTCGGTGTGGTGTTTCCCTCCCACACCCGAACGTGACATTAGAAACCGCCAAAACCGTCATTTTTTCATGTATCCTATTGCTGCACTGGCCGGACAGCTGCAGGGGCTTGAGTGGTGCTTACCAGGCCTATCTCGAGCCTACAGTTGCCCTCCTGGACAGATTCTCTGGGGAAGTGATAATTTCATTTAGTTTAGGGAGGCGTGCAAATTGTATTTCAAAGCTCTAGGTCTCATCTATGATGACCCGGATCGAACCTCCGTGGCCAAGACCAAGCTACATAGTCTTAGTCAGAGAGAGCGTTCTGCTGAGATCTATTGCTCTGAGTTTAGGATGTGGGCTACGGATACTGAGTGGAACGATCAGGCTCTCCGTAGTGTGGGGATTTTAACTCCGTCACTGTGCACACATACACACGTGTCAGTTCAGTCTTCACCATAGGTAGTGTTTATTTCAGCAAGCAAAAGTAAACATGTCCAAACTTTAGCTTTAAGCTTTCTTCAGCCCACACATATTGCATAACATAAAGTCCCACATTTTGTGTTCAGCCCAAATCGGGTAACAAAACAATATGATCTCACCACTCTGAGGGTGTCATGGTCTTACCTCCTTGCTGTTCTCCTTCGTTTGACATCTGCTGGCGGCCATCTTGGTTTCTGGGTTTCTTGTAGCCTCCCACCCTGCGGCTCCTCCTTCCCACTGGGAGGAGCTGGATGCCTAGCTCATATATATAGGAGGTCTGTGGCTTCAGTTCCCTGCTTGGTCCTCCTGTGCTCACATGCTTCTAAGACTGCTGCTGCTTCTGGTTCCTGATCCTGGCTTCGTCTGACTACCCTGCTGATTCCTGATCCTGGCTTCGTCTGACTACCCTGTTGGTTCCTGATCCTGGCTTCATCTGACTACCCTTCTGGTTCCTGATCTCTGGTTTCGCAAGACCCTGCTTCGGTTTAGCCATCCGTTTGGACTTTTGCCTTACAGCTTTATTTTCAATAAAGCCTTCTTATTTCCACTCATCTCTGTTGTACGTCTGGTTCATGGTTCCATGACAGAGGGGTCTTTCAGAGACCAATTCCTCCCTCTTACTGTAGCTTGTTCAGCTTTCAGTTAGCCTGTGCACACTTGAGCTCCCCAGCTGAGATTCCCACAGCCTTTTTAACCACACCGTAGAAAAACTCTGGATGGAGTACGGGAGTGACTTGTTCCACCCAATCTCTCTGGTCACACCTAAAACCCGGACCCAAAATCCACTTTAATGAACATCTCCCAGCAACCTAATGTTACTGGTATACTTATTTTCAGGAATTATATCACTGAGGCATACATTCTCAGTGAGACGTACCGACCGTTCACGATTCTCCCCTCTGGGCTACTACATACCCCCCCCCCCCCCCTCTCTGCCTAAAGACGAGGGGCTGAGCACCTGTTACCATCAAACAATATACCCTAGATAAGGCATCTGCATTGCCATGCAACTTCCTGGGCCTGTATTCTAGATATAAAAATTTAAATCCTGTAACGTTAGAAACCATCTCATTACTCTGGCATTACTCCCTTTTTTCTCAGACATCCACTTTAGTGGTGCATGATCTGAAACTAATCTGAACTTCCACAATAGAATCATTTTTTTTGCAGGGAGTAAGTTTTTGGCTCCCATATCACACCGGGTGTTCTCCCCCCAACCTCTTGGGACATCACAGCGTCTAGACCTACCTCTGAGGCATCTGTCTGCACTATGAATTCCCTACTAAAATTAGGGGGCACTAACACTGGCTGCTGGCGCAAATGTAGCTTAAGCTCGTTAAATCCCTGTTCTGCTTCCGGGGTCCACCTAGCTATGACTGACTTTGTGGCAAAAGTTTGAAACCGCGCTGCTTGAGATTTTGTCATCCGATACACAGGTGAATGAATCAGGGTATAGGCCTCTATCTTCCACTCTCAAAGGGTTTGATCCTCCTCAGACCGCCTCCTCTGCAGGGTTTAGACAATCGGCATATAGTGAAGTACCCTCTTAGTTGTTATTATAAAAAGGTTTTATTTAAACCACACTGGCGAGGGGGAGATTCGCTGTTACAAATCAACCGAAAAGAAGTACAATGGATCTACCAACTAGGGACCTTGCAACCGAGTGGCCTAAATATCGAATTTGATCTGAAACTTGCTTAGTGTAGATATAGGGTCAGGTGTACCGGTTTCTAGGTGACGCTATTTAGAGAGCTCTTTACCTTTTTTCTTGAGGACCTTTCATGACGCGTCATAGGGAGTGACTACCCAGTGGGCGGTTGAATCATGTGATGTGCACGTCATGGGGAGGGGGGGAGACGGGGTGGAGAGCTCTCTGAATGATGGGACCAGCAGTGGGTGGGGAGAAAAATGACGTGATTGTATTAGGAATGGTACAAGAGAATTATGAAGGGTTTATGATCTGAGAGGGCACTGGAGAAACTTGGAATAAAGGCTGTAACAATAGAAAGAGAATTGTAAATAACGGAGGATACACTGTGATGTACAAAAATGATGTGGATGAAAGAGTCCAAAAGGATTGACCAATGAGGTTCACATATATCATTAAAGGGACACTGACAGGGCCAATAAGCATATTGAGGTATATATATGGCAGTACAGGTCTTATAATGGGTATTACAATCATCTAAGTATCCCCCCTGTCCACATTATACATACAGTAAATTTAAGTTTTATAACCTGCTCCAACAGTCTTCAATCTGCCCAAGGGGGGGCGTTTCACCTCTCTTGCGCCCAGCCAGCCTCCCCAACTGCCACTTTGAAGCGCCGCCCAGCTCATGAATATTCAGTTTGCTTTCCACCGTGGGTACCAAAACTAGCACTCAGTCCCCTAGACTGAACTGCCTAACCTTGGCCACCCTGATATACACTCAGGCTTGGTTATCTTGAGCCCTCAGATTAGGAGATCTTCTTTTACTATGGGCATGACCTTAGATATCCTCTCTTGCATTTGTGCAATGTGTTCCACTACACTTTTATATGGGGTAGTCTCATTTTCCCAGGTTTCCTTTGCCACATCCAGCAACCCCCAGGGGTGCCAAGCATATAATAATTCAAAAGGTGAAAACCCAGTGGAGGTTTGAGAAACCTCTCTAATAGAGAACAGTAGGTACGTTAGCAGACAGTCCCAATCACGACCATCCTTCTCTACCACCTTTTTTAACATACTCTTAAGTGTTTCATTAAAACGTTCTACTAGACAGTCTGTCTGCGGATGATATACTGATGTTCGCAGTCGTTTAATTTTTAACATCCGACATAACTCTTTCATGACTTTAGACATGAACGGTGTTCCCTGATCAGTTAATATCTCTTTTGGTATACCAGTTCTGGTAAACATCTGGAACAACTCTCTCTATGTTTTTTTGACTAGGTATTTCTTAAAGGGACTGCTTCCGGGTATCTGGTGCATAGTCTACTACCACCAAAATATACTTATGACTAGAGTTGAGCGAACACCTGGATGTTCGGGTTCGAGAAGTTCGGCCAAACTTCCCGGAAATGTTCGGGTTCGGGATCCGAACCCGATCCGAACTTCGTCCCGAACCCGAACCCCATTGAAGTCAATAGGGACCCAAATTTTTCGGCACTAAAAAGGCTGTAAAACAGCCCAGGAAAGAGCTAGAGGGCTGCAAAAGGCAGCAACATGTAGGTAAATCCCCTGCAAACAAATGTGGATAGGGAAATGAATTAAAAATAAAATAAAATAAATAAAAATTAACCAATATCAATTGGAGAGAGGTCCCATAGCAGAGAATCTGGCTTCACGTCACCCACCACTGTAACAGTCCATTGTCAGATATTTAGTCCCAGGCACCCAGGCAGAGGAGAGAGGTCCCTTAACAGAGAATCTGGCTTCATGTCAGCAGAGAATCAGTCTGCATGTCATAGCAGAGAATCAGGCTTCACGTCAGCCACCACTGTAACAGTCCATTGTCATATATTTAGGCCCAGGCACCCAGGTAGAGGAGAGAGGTCCCATAGCAGAGAATCTGGCTTCACGTCACCCACCACTGTAACAGTCCATTGTCAGATATTTAGTTCCAGGCACCCAGGCAGAGGAGAGAGGTCCCTTAACAGAGAATCTGGCTTCATGTCAGCAGAGAATCAGTCTGCATGTCATAGCAGAGAATCAGGCTTCACGTCAGCCACCACTGTAACAGTCCATTGTCATATATTTAGGCCCAGGCACCCAGGTAGAGGAGAGAGGTCCCATAACAGAGAATCTGGCTTCATGTCAGCAGAGAATCAGTCTGCATGTCATAGCCCTGGAGTACAATAATATATGGTTAAGGGGAGGTAGTTAATGTCTAATCTGCACAAGGGATGGACAGGTCCTGTGGGATCCATGCCTGGTTCATTTTTATGAACGTCAGCTTGTCCACATTGGCTGTAGACAGGCGGCTGCGTTTGTCTGTAATGACGCCTCCTGCCGTGCTGAATACACGTTCAGACAAAACGCTGGCCGCTGGGCAGGCCAGCACCTCCAAGGCATAAAATGCAAGCTCTGGCCACGTGGACAATTTAGAGACCCAGAAGTTGAATGGGGCCGAACCATCAGTCAGTACGTGGAGGGGTGTGCACACGTACTGTTCCACCATGTTAGTGAAATGTTGCCTCCTGCTAACACGTTGCGTATCAGGTGGTGGTGCAGTTAGCTGTGGCGTGTTGACAAAACTTTTCCACATCTCTGCCATGCTAACCCTGCCCTCAGAGGAGCTGGCCGTGACACAGCTGCCTTGGCGACCTCTTGCTCCTCCTCTGCCTTCCCCTTGGGCTTCCACTTGTTCCCCTGTGACATTTGGGAATGCTCTCAGTAGCGCGTCTACCAACGTGCGCTTGTACTCGCACATCTTCCTATCACGCTCCAGTGCAGGAAGTAAGGTGGGCACATTGTCTTTGTAGCGTGGATCCAGCAGGGTGGTAACCCAGTAGTCCGCACATGTTAAAATGTGGGCAACTCTGCTGTCGTTGCGCAGGCACTGCAGCATGTAGTCGCTCATGTGTGCCAGACTGCCCAGAGGTAAGGACAAGCTGTCCTCTGTGGGAGGCGTATCGTCATCGTCCTGCCTTTCCCCCCAGCCACGCACCAGTGATGGGCCCGAGCTGCGTTGGGTGCCACCCCGCTGTGACCATGCTTCATCCTCATCCTCCTCCACCTCCTCCTCGTCCTCCAGTAGTGGGCCCTGGCTGGCCACATTTGTACCTGGCTTCTGCTGTTGCAAAAAACCTCCCTCTGAGTCACTTTGAAGAGACTGGCCTGAAAGTGGTAAAAATGACCCCTCTTCCTCCTCCTCCTCCTCTTTTGCCACCTCCTCTTCCATCATCGCCCTAAGTGTTTTCTCAAGGAGACATAGATGTGGTATTGTAATGCTGATAACGGCGTCATCGCCACTGGCCATGTTGGTGGAGTACTCGAAACAGTGCAACAGGACACACAGGTCTCTCATGGAGGCCCAGTCATTGGTGGTGAAGTGGTGCTGTTCCGCAGTGTGACTGACCCATGCGTGCTGCAGCTGAAACTCCACTATGGCCTGCTGCTGCTTGTACAGTCTGTCCAGCATGTGCAAGGTGGAGTTCCACCTGGTGGACACGTCGCATATGAGGCGGTGAGCAGGAAGGCCGAAGTTACGCTGTAGCGCAGACAGACGAGCAGCGCCAGGATGTGAACGCCGGAAGCGCGAACAGACGGCCCGCACTTTATGCAGCAGCTCTGACATGTCAGGGTAGTTGTGAATGAACTTCTGCACCACCAAATTTAGCACATGCGCCAAGCAAGGGATGTGCGTCAAACCGGCTAGTCCCAGAGCTGCAACGAGATTTCGCCCATTATCGCACACCACCAGGCCGGGCTTGAGGCAGCAACCACTCGTCGGTCTGTTGTTCTATACCCCGCCACAACTCCTGTGCAGTGTGGGGCCTGTCCCCCAAACATATGAGTTTCAGAATGGCCTGCTGACGTTTACCCAGGGCTGTGCTGAAGTTGGTGGTGAAGGTGTGTGGCTGACTGGATGAGCAGGTGGAAGAAGAGGAGGAGGAAGCTGAGTAGGAGGAGGTGGCAACAGGAGGCAAAGAATGTTGCCCTGCGATCCTTGGCGGCGGAAGGACGTGGGCCAAACAGCTCTCCGCCTGGGGCCCAGCTGCCACTACATTTACCCAGTGTGCAGTTAGGGAGATATAGCGTCCCTGGCCGTGCTTACTGGTCCACGTATCTGTGGTTAGGTGGACCTTGCCACAGATGGCGTTGGGCAGTGCACACTTGATTTTATCGGATACTTGGTTGTGCAGGGAAGGCACGGCTCTCTTGGAGAAGTAGTGTCGGCTGGGAACAACATACTGTGGGACAGCAAGCGACATGAGCTGTTTAAAGCTGTCTGTGTCTACCAGCCTAAATGACAGCATTTCATAGGCCAGTAGTTTAGAAATGCTGGCATTCAGGGCCAGGGATCGAGGGTGGCTAGGTGGGAATTTACGCTTTCTCTCAAATGTTTGTGAGATGGAGAGCTGAACGCTGCCGTGTGACATGGTTGAGATGCTTGGTGACGGAGGTGGTGGTGTTGGTGGCACATCCCCTGTTTGCTGGGCGGCAGGTGCCAACGTTCCTCCAGAGGCGGAGGAAGAGGCCAAGGTGGCAGCAGCAGAAGAGGCCGAGGCGGCAGCAGCAGAAGAGGCCGAGGCGGCAGCAGCAGAAGAGGTAGCAGGGGGAGCCTAAGTGACTTCCTTGTTTTTAAGGTATTTACTCCACTGCAGTTCATGCTTTGCATGCAGGTGCCTGGTCATGCAGGTTGTGCTAAGGTTCAGAACGTTAATGCCTCGCTTCAGGCTCTGATGGCACACCGTGCAAACCACTCGGGTCTTGTCGTCAGCACATTGTTTGAAGAAGTGCCATGCCAGGGAACTCCTTGAAGCTGCCTTTGGGGTGCTCGGTCCCAGATGGCGGCGGTCAGTAGCAGGCGGAGTCTCTTGGCGGTGGGTGTTCTGCTTTTGCCCACTGCTCCCTCTTTTGCTACGCTGTTGGCTCGGTCTCACCACTGCCTCTTCCTCCGAACTGTGAAAGTCAGAGGCACGACCTTCATTCCATGTGGGGTCTAGGACCTCATCGTCCCCTGCATCGTCTTCCACCCAGTCTTGATCCCTGACCTCCTGTTCAGTCTGCACACTGCAGAAAGACGCAGCAGTTGGCACCTGTGTTTCGTCATCATCAGAGACATGCTGAGGTGGTATTCCCATGTCCTCATCATCAGGAAACATAAGTGGTTGTGCGTCAGTGCATTCTATGTCTTCCACCTCTGGGGAAGGGCTAGGTGGATGCCCTTGGAAAACCCTGCCAGCGGAGTCTTCAAACAGCATAAGAGACTGCTGCATAACTTGCGGCTCAGACAGTTTCCCTGGTATGCATGGGGGTGATGTGACAGACTGATGGGCTTGGTTTTCAGGCGCCATCTGTGCGCTTTCTGCAGATGACTGGGTGGGAGATAATGTGAACGTGCTGGATCCACTGTCGACCACCCAATTGACTAATGCCTGTACCTGCTCAGGCCTTACCATCCTTAGAACGGCATTGGGCCCCACCAAATATCGCTGTAAATTATGGCGGCTACTGGGACCTGAGGTAGTTGGTACACTAGGACGTGTGGCTGTGGCAGAACGGCCACATCCTCTCCCAGCACCAGAGGGTCCACTAACACCACCACGACCATGTCCGCGTCCGCGTCCTTTACTAGATACTTTCCTCATTGTTATTGTTCACCACAAAAACAAAAATATTATTTGGCCCAATGTATTGAATACAAATTCAGGCCTTTTTTTAAAGACACCTAACACTATCTGGCTATCTATTTAGGTACTGTATTACACTAATACAGGCACAGCAGTAACCACAGATTTAGCTAACTATAAATTTGAGGACTATTATTTAGGCGCTGGGTGACAGGTATACGTTTACAGACAGAATTAGACTGGGATATGCACAGTAGCGTGTGGGTGAAGTTATTGAGAATGACCCTATGTGCACCTTGAATCTTATATACCCTTATAGGGATAGATTTAAAGGTGGTCTGATACAGCAGAAACCACTAATTTAGAGAATTGCTAAATTGGGAATTGTATTTCAACCCAAAACAAAAACTGTGCTTTGACGGACACTAAATAACTTGACCAGCTACAGCAATAACCACAGATTTGGATGACTATATATTTGAGGCCTATTATTTAGGTGCTGGGTGACAGGTATACGTTTACAGACAGAATTAGACTGGGATATGCACAGTAGCGTGTGTGTGAAGTTATTGAGAATGACCCTATCTGCACCTTGAATCTAATACAGGTCCTTCTAAAAAAATTAGCATATTGTGATAAAGTTCATTATTTTCTGTAATGTACTGATAAACATTAGACTTTCATATATTTTAGATTCATTACACACAACTGAAGTAGTTCAAGCCTTTTATTGTTTTAATATTGATGATTTTGGCATGCAGCTCATGAAAACCCAAAATTCCTATCTAAGCAAATTAGCATATTTCATCCGACCAATAAAAGAAAAGTGTTTTTAACCACTTCAGCCCCGCTAGGTGAAACCCCCTTCATGACCAGGCCACTTTTTACACTTCGGCACTACACTCCTTTCACCGTTTATCGCTCGGTCATGCAACTTACCACCCAAATGAATTTTACCTCCTTTTCTTCTCACTAATAGAGCTTTCATTTGGTGGTATTTTATTGCTGCTGACATTTTTACTTTTTTTGTTATTAATCAAAATGTAACAATTTTTTTGCAAAAAAATGAAATTTTTCACTTTCAGCTGTGAAATTTTGCAAAAAAAAACGACATCCATATATAAATTTTTTGCTAAATTTATAGTTCTACATGTCTTTGATAAAAAAAAAAATGTTTGGGCAAAAAAAAAAATGGTTTGGGTAAAAGTTATAGCGTTTACAAACTATGGTACAAAAATGTGAATTTCCGCTTTTTGAAACGGCTCTGATTTTCTGAGCACCTGTCATGTTTCCTGAGGTTCTACAATACCCAAACAGTAGAAAAACCCCACAAATGACCCCATTTCGGAAAGTAGACACCCTAAGGTATTCGCTGATGGGCATAGTGAGTTCATAGAACTTTTTATTTTTTGTCACAAGTTAGCGGAAAATGATGATGATTTATTTATTTTTTTTCTTACAAAGTCTCATATTCCACTAACTTGCGACAAAAAATAAAAAATTCTAGGAACTCACCATGCCCCTAACAGAATACCTTGGGGTGTCTTCTTTCCAAAATGGGGTCACTTGTGGGGTAGTTATACTGCCCTGGCAATTTAGGGGCCCAAATGTGTGAGAAGAACTTTGCAATCAAAATGTGTAAAAAATGACCAGTGAAATCCGAAAGGTGCACTTTGGAATATGTGCCCCTTTGCCCACCTTGGCAGCAAAAAAGTGTCACACATCTGGTATCGCCGTACTCAGGAGAAGTTGGGGAATGTGTTTTGGGGTGTCATTTTACATATACCCATGCTGGGTGAGAGAAATATCTTGGCAAACGACAACTTTTCCCATTTTTTTATACAAAGTTGGCATTTGACCAAGATATTTTTCTCACCCAGCATGGGTATATGTAAAATGACACCCCAAAACACATTCCCCAACTTCTCCTTAGTACGGCGATACCAGATGTGTCACACTTTTCTTCTGCCAAGGTGGGCAAAGGGGCACATATTCCAAAGTGCACCTTTCGGATTTTGCAGGCCATTTTTTTTACACATTTTGATTGCAAAGTTCTTCTCACACATTTGGGCCCCTAAATTGCCAGGGCAGTATAACTACGCCACAAGTGACCCCATTTTGGAAAGAAGACACCCTTAGGTATTCCGTGAGGGGCACTGCGAGTTCCTAGATTTTTTATTTTTTTTGTCACTGCGGTGGGGCGGGCGTGGGTGTACGCACGTGTGGGCGACCGATCAGGCCTGATCGGGCAAACACTGCGTTTTGGGTGGAGGGAGAACTAAAGTGACACTAGTACTATTATAGATCTGACCGTGATCAGTTTTGATCACTTCCAGATACTATAAAAGTACAAATGCTGATTAGCGATACGCTAATCAGCGAATAACGGACTGCGGTGCGGTGGGCTGGGCGCTAACCGATCCCTAAACTACCTAACCAAGGGGCCTAAACTATACTGAAACCTAACGGTCAATACCAGTGAGAAAAAAAAGTGACAGTTTGCACTGATCACTTTTTTCCTTTCACTAGTGATTGACAGGGGCGATCAAAGGGGTGATCAAAGGGTTAATTGGGGTGATCTGGGGGCTAAGTGTGGTGTAGTGGGTATTCACAGTGATGTGTGCTCCTCTGCTGGAACCAACCGACCAAAAGAAGGAGCAGAGGAGCACAGCAGCCATATAACCCCATCATATTTACTAATATGTGGGGTTAAATGGCTGCTGATTGGATTTTTTAAAAATCAGCAGCCTGCCAGCCAATGATCGTGGCCGGCAGGCTGCTGACGAAATACTGTGCTTCGAAATGCCGGCCCGCGATGCGCATGCGCGGGCCGGCTGTGACGTAATCTCGCGTCTCGCGAGAAGACGCGCCGATGCGTCCAGGAGGAACAAATCAACCACCTCCCGGACGCATCGGTGCGTACAGCGGTCGGGAGGTGGTTAATACAAAAACAGTCAACCTTCAAATAATTATGTTCAGTTATGCACTCAATACTTGGTCGGGAATCCTTTTGCAGAAATGACTGCTTCAATGCGGTGTGGCATGGAGGCAATCAGCCTGTGGCACTGCTGAGGTGTTATGGAGGCCCAGGATGCTTCGATAGCGGCCTTAAGCTCATCCAGAGTGTTGGGCCTTGCGTCTCTCAACTTTCTCCTCCCAATATCCCACAGATTCTCTATGGGGTTCAGGTCAGGAGAGTTGGCAAGCCAATTGAGCACAGTAATACCATGGTCAGTAAACCATTTACCAGTGGTTTTGGCACTGTGAGCAGTTGCCAGGTCGTGCTGAGAAATGAAATCTTCATCTCCATAAAGCTTTTCAGCAGATAGATGCATGAAGTGCTCCAAAATCTCCTGATAGATAGCTGCATTGACCCTGCCCTTGATAAAACACAGTGGACCAACACCAGCAGCTGACATGGCACCCCAGACCATCACTGACTGTGGGTACTTCACACTGGACTTCAGGCATTTTGGCATTTCCCTCTCCCAAATCTTCCTCCAGACTCTGGCACCTTGATTTCTGAATGACATGCAAAATTTGCTTTCATCCGAAAAAAGTACTTTGGACCACTGAGCAACAGTCCAGGGCTGCTTCTCTGTAGCCCAGGTCAGGCCCTTCTGCCGCTGTTTCTGGTTCAAAAGTGGCTTGACCTGGGGAATGCGGCACCTGTAGCCCATTTCCTGCACACGCCTGTACACGGTGGCTCTGGATGTTTCTACTCCAGACTCAGTCCACTGCTTCCGCAGGTCCCCCAAGGTCTGGAATCAGTCCTTCTCCACAATCTTCCTCAGGGTCCGGTCACCTCTTCTCGTTGTGCAGCGTTTTCTGCCACACTGTTTCCTTCCCACAGACTTCGCACTGAGGTGCCTTGATACAGCACTCTGGGAACAGCCTATTCGTTCAGAAATTTCTTTCTGTGTCTTACCCTCTTGCTTGAGGGTATCAATGATGGCCTTCTGGACAGCAGTCAGGTCGGCAGTCTTACCCATGATTGCGGTTTTGAGTAATGAACCAGGCTGGGAGTTTTTAAAAGCCTCAGGAATCTTCTGCAGGTGTTTAGAGTTAATTAGTTGATTCAGATGATTAGGTTAATAGCTCGTTTAGAGAACCTTTTCATGATATGCTCATTTTTTTAGATAGGAATTTGGGGTTTTCATGAGCTGTATGCCAAAATCATTAATATTAAAACAATAAAAGGCTTGAACTACTTCAGTTGTGTGTAATGAATCTAAAATATATGAAAGTCTAATGTTTATCAGTACATTACAGAAAATAATGAACTTTATCACAATATGCTAATTTTTTTAGAAGGACCTGTATACCCTTTTAGGGATAAATTTAAAGTAGGCCTGATACAGCAGAAACCACTAATTTAGAGAATTGCTAAATTGGGAATTGTATTTCATCCCAGAACAAAAACTGTGCTTTGACGGACACTAAATAACTTGACCAGCTACAGCAATAACGACAGATTTGGATGACTATAAATTTGAGGCCTATTATTTAGGCGCTGGGTGACAGGTATACGTTTACAGACAGAATTAGACTGGGATATGCACAGTAGCGTGTGTGTGAAGTTATTGAGAATGACCCTATCTGCACCTTGAATCTAATATACCCTCTTAGGGATAAATTTAAAGTAGGCCGGATACAGCAGAAACCACTAATTTAGAGAATTGCTAAATTGGGAATTGTATTTCAACCCAGAACAAAAACTGTGCTTTGACGGACACTAAATAACTTGACCAGCTACAGCAATAACGACATATTTGGATGACTATAAATTTGAGGCCTATTATTTAGGCGCTGGGTGACAGGTATACATTTACAGACAGAATTAGACTGGGATATGCACACTAGCGTGTGTGTGAAGTTATTGAGAGTGACCCTATCTGCACCTTGAATCTATTATACCCTTTTAGGGATAAATTTAAAGTAGGCCTGATACAGCAGAAACCACTAATTTAGAGAATTGCTAAATTGGGAATTGTATTTCAACCCAGAACAAAAACTGTGCTTTGATGGACACTAAATAACTTGACCAGCTACAGCAATAACGACAGATTTGGATGACTATAAATTTGAGGCCTATTATTTAGGCGCTGGGTGACAGGTATACGTTTACAGACAGAATTAGACTGGGATATGCACACTAGCGTGTGTGTGAAGTTATTGAGAGTGACCCTATCTGCACCTTGAATCTAATATACCCTTTTAGGGATAAATTTAAAGTAGGCCTGATACAGCAGAAACCACTAATTTAGAGAATTGCTAAATTGGGAATTGTATTTCAACCCAGAACAAAAACTGTGCTTTGACGGACACTAAATAACTCGCCCAGCCACAGCAATAACCACAGATTTAGCTGACTACAAATTTGAGGCCTATTATTTAGGCGCTGGGTGCCACTTATACGTTTATGGACAGAATTAGACTGAGATATGCACAGTAGCGTGTGTGTGAAGTAATTGAGAATGACCCTATCAGCACCTTGAATCTAAGATTCCCTTTTAGGGATAAATTTAAAGTAGGCCTGATACAGCAGAAACCACTAATTTAGAGAATTGCTAAATTGGGAATTGTATTTCAACCCAGAACAAAAACTGTGCTTTGACGGACACTAAATAACTCGCCCAGCCACAGCAATAACCACAGATTTAGCTGACTACAAATTTGAGCCCTATTATTTAGGCGCTGGGTGACAGGTATATGTTTACGGACAGAATTAGACTGGGATATGGCCAAAAAAATAACCACACTATTGATGGTTAAATGCACTTGGTGTGACAGCTTGACCCTGATGTAGGATTTAACCAAAAAATAACCGCACTATTGAGGGTTAAATGCACTTGGTGACAGGCTCAGCTTGCCCCTGATGTAGTATATGGCCAAAAAATAACCAAACTATTGATGGTTAAATGCACTTGGTGTGACAGCTTGACCCTGATGTAGGATTTAGCCAAAAAACAACCACACTACTGAGGGTTAAATGCACTTGTTGGCAGCTTGTGCTGGCGCACCACAAGACACAAAATGGCCGCCGATCACCCCAGAAAAAAGTGACTGAAAAACGCTCTGGGCTTTCTAAAAACAGTGAGCAATTTAATAGCAGCAGTTCAATCATCCACAGCTGCAGATCGATCTCTGAATGAAGTCTTTTGGAGGAGTTAATCACTGCCTAATCTCGCCCTAACGTCGCAGCTGCAACCTCTCCCTATACTGATCAGAGCAGAGTGACGGGCGGCGCTATGTGACTTCAGCTTAAATAGAGGCTGGGTCACATGCTGCACTGTCCAATAACAGCCATGCCAATAGTAGGCATGGCTGTGACGGCCTCTTGGGGCAAGTAGTATGACGCTTGTTGATTGGCTGCTTTGCAGCCTTTCAAAAAGCACCAAGAAAGCGTCGAACACCGAACCCGGACTTTTCCGAAAATGTCCGGGTTCGGGTCCGTGTCATGGACACCCCAAAATTCGGTACGAACCCGAACTATACAGTTCGGGTTCGCTCTTTCCTACTTATGACCTCTAGCTGACTTTACTAGGCGTCCTACGAGGTCCATTGCAATCCGTTCAAACTGAACTCTAATGATTGGCAGAGGGACCAAGGCACTTTGGAAATGAGGGACAGGGGCTGATACCTGTCATATGGGACACGACTGGCAATAGTCGGCTGATTCCTTGTAACACCCCCGGCCAATATAATCGCTGAAGAATGCGTTCTTGGGTTTTAGCTGGCCCCAATTGTCCCCCTAAAACATACCGGTGGGCCACCCTTAATACCACTTGTTGATAAGGACTGGGTACCAGCAGTTGTCTCACTACTTCATCCCCCCTTTTGGTCACTCTATACAACATATCATTGTTTATGGTGAAGTGGGGAAACTGATTAGCCCCTGGACTTTGGTCAACCCCATTCAGAACTGATACATTCTCCCGGGCACCTTTCAAGGTAAGATCCCTGAGCTGTGCCTCTCCAAAATTGTCCCGAGACACCTCAAGATCCAGGACATTGGTCTCAGGGGTTAATTCCTCGTCCTCCTCACCTAACATCACCGCTAATGGAGACCCTGATATAGCCCCAGGACACTCCAATACCTCTCCCACCACATCACAACTAGAACACTCAGCACTTGACAGTCTCATCGGGACCTTAGCGTTAGCCCACAGGTCCCAGAACAGCAGGAACTCTCTTCCCAGTATTATTGGGTGCAGAAAGGCCTTCACAACTCCCACCTCATGCTGTACAGTACCACACATAGTGTTTATGGACACCTGAGTGACCCGATAATCCCGGTTGTCTCAATGGATGCACAACACTCCCACATGCTTTTCAGGGTTTAATACGTGAGGCACCATGGACGTCATCAAAGTGACCAAACTGCCGGAGTCCAGGAGGGCAGTCACTATAACACTGTTCACGGTCACTTTTCACACCTGGGGTCCTTCCTGGGCTTGGGTAACTGCACTGCACACAGGATGTGCATAAAGAGAATATGGTTGGCCGACACCGCACTCCATGGGCTCGGTAGACAAAGGGCAGTGCGCTGCTATATGTCCTGACATCTCCAACAGATAATGGGCCCGGTCTGGACTCGGGTTCTAGTCTCCAACTTTCCAGTGGGTTGTAGTCCTTTCTTGGGGAACCCAGTATCGTTCTTAGAGCCGCGATATGGCCGTCTCAACCCGCCCCTGTTTTTCAGGGAGTCCTCCACGCTGATATACCTTTCTATGATGCCCACCAATTTGTCTACAGTCTGGGGATTTCCCTGGGCAACCCAAATTTGTATGGGCTTTGGCAGCGTATAGAGGAACCGGTCAATCACCACTTTTTCAACCATTTGAGCTGGGGAGGATGATTCTGGCTGTAAGCATTTTTGTACCAGGTGGAACAAATCGAACATTTGGGACCTGGGAGGCTTATCTTGGCAAAACTCCCAGCTGTGAACACGCTGCGCTCGTATTGCATCAGTCACCCCCTGCCTGCGAGCAAAAATTTCTGCTTTTAGCTTGCCATATTTTTTAGCATCTTGCAAGGTAAAATCGTAATAGGCTTTCTGAGGTTCTCCTGTTAAATATGGCGCCAACACTTCTGCCCACTGCTCGGGTGGGAGACTCTCCCTTTCTGCCACCCTTTCAAATACAGACAAGTACACCTCAACATAGTCCTCAGGTGTCATTTTTTGCAAAGTTTCCCTCACATTTTTTCGGGCTTTAACACTGCCGCTTTGATTGGGAAGGCTCACCCCCTTCTGAGATTTAACAGCCTCTGTCAATACAGATATCTGTCGTATCAGGAGATGATTTGTCTCTTGCTGGGCTTGCATAGCCTCCATATGGGCTTTCTGCTGTTGCTGCAGCAAGTTAGGCTGCACCAATTGCTTTACTAAATCCTCCATGGTTGGACGTTCAGACTGTAATTTTGCTAAAACACCAAAAAATAAATACCATAAATATCTTGCATGGAGTTATTCGTATATCACCTATAACGTTTAAAAAGCTACCACACAAGTAATTATAATCAATTAATCCTTTATTAGACATCCATTTACATCCATTAGTACAATTATTACAAAAAGCAGCAGCCATGGGAACACAGAAATGTTACAGAAAAATTTTAAACAGAGTGAGCTCCAGACCATGAGGGACTAGTATACCCACAATTTAAGCAGCATCAGATAAATAGGGCTCATTTAGCCAAAGTGCACACAGGATATCAATTACAATGCACTGCAAGCACTATCCGTGCACAGCGTTGTGAGCCTTCAAAATGAGGCTGCTAAGGGGAAAGAGTACATACAGTCACATATCTTACTGACCCATTCTGGAGCAGCCACCCGACGATCCTTTCGCTTCATGCTTCCTCGAGGGTAACAAAACAATATGATCTCGCCACTTTCACGGGTCTTTCAGAGACCAATTCCTCACTCTTAGCTTGTTCAGCTTTCAGTTAGCCTGTGTACACTTTATTCCCCTAGCTGAGATTCCCACAGCCTTTTTAACCACACTGTAGGAAAACCCTGGATGGAGTATGAGAGTGACCTGTCCTACCCAATCTCTCTGGTCACTCCTAAAACTCGGACCCAAAATCCACTTTAAAGGGAACCTGTCATGTGGATATTTGATTATAATCTAACTAATTATATACAATCAGTAACTACTAAAAAGTATCTTAGATGTATTCATTAGTCCTTTTTTTTTTTTTATAAAGAAAAACCCTCCTGCCACTGGAGATTTGGAAGGTCTTATGTGTCCTTTAGTCGAACTCTCGGTAATATACTCTCTCATCAATGTTCTACCGGGTCCAGAAAGGTTATACAACCTAGATTTGGGCAACTTAGCTCCGGAAATAAGGTTGATAGGACAATTATATTCCCGATGTGGAGGTAAATCCTGGCATCCACTTTCAGAAAATACATCAGCAAACTCGGGTTCACTGCACTGCCTGCCTGCTTCACATTATACAATAAACAGCAGGCTACAGCCAGAAAGCTCCTCCGCTCTCCTGCCTCTCCAGATCCTGCTCAAGGCCTATGGTTCCCCCCACCATCTGCCACCCGCCCTAGGCCTGCTGCCCCCTTTGGCCGTCCTCACCCAGCTCTGAATCCTCCTTCTGCAAATGACAGGTGGGGGAGCCAGAGCATCTCCTCTCTTACATAGCGCCACATACCTCTTACATCCAGTGATGTCACCTTTGTTGTAGACGTTCTCTTTCTTTATCTTCTCCATTCAGACCAGACCACCATGATGATTTTTCAACCATCTCCCGTCTCTGCAGAGATTGACAAACAGACATTAGTTTCTCACATTTCTATCATCTTCACATCTTCTGAACACCCTTTCCTGCCACCCCCAATACTATACTGCAGAAACAGTACCTGAAAATACTACTGCCACACAGATAGTGCTACTGGCACACAGTGCTCTAAAAAAATAACTGTGCCCAGACACTAATAGTATAAAGATAATGTCCCCCAAAAATAATTATGCTAAGCTGATACTGTGTCAGGGTGCCCCCCAAAGTAACATTCCCCCCAAAAATCCCACCAATAGAAATAATTCTCTGCCAGAGCACACATAGTAGTAATACCCCTATAGTGCCCATACTAGTAATCATGTTCCTCATAGCCCCCAGTAGTAGTAAAGCTCCGCATAATACCTCCTAGTAGTAATAATTCTCTCTATAATATGACAGTACATGAAATACCCCTGCTTAGTGCCCGCAGTTCAGCTAATGTCCTCATAATGTATGCCAGTATAAAATATCCTTATATAGTGCCCCAGTAAATGCCCCCATAGTGTCCCCCATAATATGCCAGTAAAGAAATGCCCCTTCTTATTGCCCCCAGCAGATGCCCCTATAGTGCTCCTCTCCCCAATAATGTGTTAGTAAAAAAATGCCCTTAGTGCCACCAATGCCCTTAGTGCCACCAGATGCCCCAATAGTGCTCCACTTCCCCATAGTGCCCCCAAATAATGCCCCATAGTGCCGCTCTCCCCTATAATGCCTTTCACGATGTGCCAGTAAAAAATGCCCCCTTAGTGCCACCAGATGCCATAGTGCCCCCCATAGTGTGCCAATAAAAAGGGCCCCTTTAGAGCCCCCACTTCCCCATAGTCCCCCCAAATAATGCCCCTATAGTGCCACCAGATGCCCCATAGTGCCGCTTTCCCCTATAGTGCCCCCCATAATGTGCCAATAATAAAAAAAAAAGCTCCTTTAGAGCCCCCAGACGCCGCCATAGTTTTTTTTAGGGTGGCCTGGGGGACAATTGCCTCCCATCCCTGCCAGAGGGTCACTTTGAGAACCTGGTCATACATTTTGGGTTGACCAATATTCCTGCAGTTTTCTAGCATTTTGTGAATTACATTTTTTCAGGTTTGTTGTTGTGTATTTGGATGACATACTAATTTATTCTCCAGATGTGGAGACTCATCAGGAACACATTAAACAGGTGTTACACATGCTAAGAGATAATAAATTATACACAAAATTGTAGAATTTTGTTTTTGCTGTACATTAGGTGCAATTTTTGGGCTACCTGCTGTCATCTTCAGGTTTTTGAATGGATCCAGAGAAAGTCCGTGCTGTATTGGACTGAGATCGACCCAAAAATCTGAAGGCTCTTATGCGGTTTTTGGGGTTCACCAACTATTACTGAAAATGTATTCAGAACTATTCGACAGTGGTGAAACCCTTAACAGACATGACTAAGAAAGCGACGTATGTTTCAGTGTGGTCTGGTTCAGCATTGCGAGCCTTTTCTGTGGTTAAGTGTCACAGCCACTTCTGTGAGAAGATCTGGGAGGCATTCTTCTCTACCTCTTGTATGATGTTCTTTGTTTTGGTTTCACTTTCTCATCTCATTTCCTTCTGCCAGGTGTCACTTATTTTGACTAATCGTCTTCCTTTATAATCCCTCCCATACTGCCTCACTTTGTAGTTTATACTACTTCCTGGATGAGGTGTTCACTGTTGGAGGCTGCTTCTGCTGTTTGTTCGGATAAGTCATTTACTTTATTGTGTTTCCTTGCTGGCTTGATTCTAGATGACCCTGACTCCATCCGTATTAAGTGCAGGGAGCCGATGGTTGTGTCCCCTCACTATTATAGGGTTTTCAGGTGTCACACAGATTAGGTACGCGGGCATGCAATCGTCTACCATACAGATCCTTGCATGTGCATAGCAGTCAGGGAGAGCTCTTAGGGTTTTATAGGGCTCACCTTTAAGCTCCTTAGTTTGGGATCAATCCAGTCGCTCGTTTATTTATATGGTCCAGCTATCTGCTAACTTCATCCGTGACATTAAGGAGTGCTTCTATTCTGCCGCTATATTGGTACAGCCGGATGTATCACAACCTTTCATTGTGGAAGTTGATGCGTCTGAGGTGGGAGTAGGAACAGTCTTATTGCAGGGCCTGTCACCTGGCGCACTTGTGCATTTTTCTCTAAAAAATTCTCTGCCCCCGATGTGGGTAACAAAGAGTTGCTGGCCATTAAGTTGGCTTTTGAGGAGTGGCGTCATTGGTTGGAAGGGGCGATTCATCCATTCAGTGTTCACAGATCACAGAATTCTGTCTTACCTAAAGTCGGCTAATTGACTGAACCCGAGGCAGGCCAGATGGTCTTTGTTTTTCACCAGATTCAATTTAATTGTCACTTATTGTCTTGGGGTTTAGAACGTCAAGGCGGATGCCTTGTCACATAGTTTTCCTGGAGGTGGAGATTTTGAAAATCCGAGTCCAATACTGTTGGATGGGGTGGTGATATCCGCTCGGGTAAAGGTGTTAGAGACTCAGGGAGAGACACCAGAGTCTTGCTTCTCTGGGGAATTGTTTGTTCCATCAGAATTGCATCATAAGGTGTTTAAAGGAACATCACTGTACAGTTCTTACGGACACCCCGGGAGTAGATCGATTGCCGACCTGGTGGCCGGGGTTGCGTAAGTGTGTTGAGGTCTATGTGTCGGCCTGTAGTACCTGTGCGTGCGCTAAGGTGATGCATACTCGACCTTTTGGATCTCGACTTCCTTTGCTCATAATGTCCAGACCATGGACTCCCTTGTCTATGGATCTTATTACTGATCTGCCTTATTCGTCTGGAAAGACAGTTACTCTGGTGGTAGTTAAAGTCTGAAGACTTACTTAAGATGGTTTGTCTCTGAGAACCAGGAGGTATGGTCCTCATTTTTGTCTTTGGCAGAGTTTGCCATAAACAATCGTAGAAAGGAGTCCACTGGTAAGTCGCCATTTTTTGGGGCATATGCATTTCACTCCCAATTTGCCACATTCTCTGGTTCGGATACTTTCGGTATCCCTGAGGAGGAACGTTTTTTATCATCATTGTCTTCTATATGGCGGAAAATTCTAAATAACTTTTTGAATATGGGCAACAAGTATACACGTGTGGCTGACTGGAAACTTATGAATGGTCCGGAACTACGTGTGGGTGATTTTGTGTGGCTGTCCACAAGAAATATGAAGGTTCCTTCTTGGAAGTTGGGTCCAAGGTTTATTGGTCCATATAAGATCACTGCCATTATTAATCCTGTAGCTTTTTATCCTGAACTTTCTCAGGATCTGAAAATTCATAATGTGTTTCACAAATCTTTGTTGAAGAGATATGTTGAACCTTTGGAGTCGCCCCCCTTGCCACCCGCTCCTGTCAAGATTATTGACTCTCGAGTTCTCCGTAGATCTCTTCAGTATCTTGTTCACTGGAAGGGTTATGGACCAGAGGAAAGGATGTGGGTATCGGCATCTGACGTGAATGCCAGTCGTTTCGTGAAAGCCTTTCACAGGTCTCATCCAGATAAGGTTGGTTCTGGGTGCCCAGAGGTCACCCGTAGAAAGGGGGGGGGGGGTACTGTCAGGGACGTTCCCACACAGGTGGCAGAAGATCGGTGAGACTGGCAACACGTGGTTTGATCTGACATGTTTTCCGTTTGGATCAAATGACGTATGTGTTTCTGGTGCTTGCCACACCTTCTTTCCCCAGGTGTGGCTATTATGGTCATTTAACTTTATCTCTTTATTGTTTCTCCCACTATGCTATGCGGTTTATAGCTTCTGTTGGAGTTGTGGATAGCTGGTATGTGGATCTCAGCTGAGTTCCTGGTTCTGCCATAGCCACTTGAAGTTAAGTGTTTTCTTTCCCTTTTGTATTTTGTTCAGGCTATTTTGTGTTTTGCATTTCCCTGTCATTTTTATGATCCGTCCCCATTGACTTGCATTGTGGGTCATGACGGAAAGCAAACCACAGCATGCTTTCCAGCTTTTGCAGCTCTCCAGTATGAGAATGGAATGCTTTTTGGAGCATTCCGTTTTGTTCAGTTACGTTTTGTCCCCATTCATTGGGGACAAAACTGAAGCTTTTTTTCCGGTATTCAGACCCCACGACAGATCTCAATACCAGAAAATATTAACGCTAGTGTGAAAGTAGCCTAAAGCGAATCAAAGAATCCAAAGTGGACTTTGATCTGGATTTCAGGCAAAAATTAAATAGAACACAATTCCGAATTTCCTTGTTTCATGGTAACGAATCAATTTTCCCTGAAATGGCTGTAAAAAAAAAATCATACTCACCTAATCCATTTGAGTGTGAAGAGGCCGCTGCTACCATTTTGATTCAAGATCCTGCGCAAAATGTCTTGCACGGTGACAATCAAGATGGCTATGATGGCCTCTTTTCGCTCAAATGGATGAGATGAGTATGATTTTTTTCAACAATTTAATCCTTGAAGGCTCTCACTGTTAGTCATAAATGCTGCAATCAGCGATGAATGCTGCATCTGACGGTTTCAAGGACGGGGGCGGCCCAATCGCTGTTCCCCAGCATTGTATCTGCAACTTACAAAGAAATGTGCTTCATGACAAAGTAATTCGTTACAAAGCAAATTTCTTTGTAAGATTCAGCGAGACAGTGACATATGTCAGATTTGCAAAATTTAACCGTGTCAGGAAGATGAAAATAGCTGTGTCCAGAACGAGTTAATGTCTCATTAGTCTATATTTGCTTTGTATGGTAACAGTTCTAATTAATCATTTTTTTTCTTTTCAGACATTTCTACTTTTTACAGCTGAAAAATGATATACTAGAAGGAAGGTAACATAAACATCCTTAACACAGCATTTTCATTTGTTGACCTGTGCCTTGCACATGTGTTTATTGCCCCGCTGCAGAATGAAGTTGATACTGATGAAATGTCTCTTAGAAAGTATTATGTGATAGATGAGATGATAATCTACATACACTTTGCTCAGCCCATCCATGACCCCCATACATTACCATATTTACTGGTTAAAACTCCTAAGAAGATGACAGCCATGTACAGACTGAGCAAATAGAGCCTTTACAAAATAAAAATAAAAACAGATATAGTTTTTAAAATAAAGATTTGTTACAAGGAGTGTTGAGCGAATCAAAGCATCCAAAATGGAATTCGATCCGAAGTTTATGAAAAATTTGATTCACGACTAATCCGAATAGCTTCACAATTCGTGGTAATGAATTGTTTTTATTCCTAAAATGGCAGCTACACATACTACAAAGTGTTAGTAGGAAGCCCGGGAATGTGAGATCATACATAATTCCATGCAGACAGCCAATCAGCAGCTCATATGATATCACACCCCTATAAAAGCCTCATCCCGTGCTGTCTGAGCCATTTCACTGTGAGCATAGGGAGAGACGTGACAAGCGTTTGGGACTGTGTTCAAGAAGCCTTTAATTTTGGAATATTGGATAGGTAGAGTGCAGGGACAGTGTAGGGAGATCATAGGGAGAGTTTTTACACACTGTAGGGTGAGCATAGGGAGAGTGCAGGGACAGTGCAGGCTGTGTGTTCTGAAGATGAAGGGATCCATAGGAGATGTGACTTGACTTTACATCAATCCCTATGTTGGGTGCAGAGCTATCTAATTGAACAATGTCCACCTTGTCACATAGTTGTTAAGATTGGAAAATGTAAAAAGTCCATCAAGTCCAACCTGCAATCCTGCCATATCGATCCATAGATCGATCCCTGGATCAATGTCCATCTTCCTTTTAAAAAGGGGATGGGCCAAAGGAAAAGGGTGTATCGAACAGGATTTCTATACACTGTCATAAGCATCAATGTTATTTTGAATGAAAGTCATCTAAAACCTTTTTGAAGCCATCTCCTGTATTTGCTGTGACGAGCTCCTGCGGCGAGCTATTCCAGAGATTCCCAGCCCTTACTGTAAAGAATGCTTGTAGCCTCTTATGACTTATGCCCCTTGTTTTTTGAGGGTGCTTAACACAGAATCGCTTCCCTTGATATTTTTTGTATGGTCCGTTTATATATTTGTACAGTTTTTTTTTTTTATTATTGTTTTTTTTCCCCAAAATACAAAAAGACAAGTACATTAATGAAAATGGACCGTCCAAAGCATCCATATTACAAAACTCTATCATATGTTAACATTATCCATTTGATAAATACATTTACATTAAGCTTTTACCCCAAATACCCACACCCACCCCGTTGAAGAGAGAGAGAGAGGAAACGGGGAAAAAAAAAAAAATAACACAATTTAAATCAAACTTCTCGGCCCTGGTTCAACCATTTCTTCCAAATTTTATCAATTTTTCCCTGTCTATCACTCAATCTCTCTGAAACCTGTTCCAATCTAATCTGATTAAGCACAGCTTCCTGCCACTGTCCTACTGTAGGGGGATCTTTATTTATCCATTTCCGAAGTATCAACAGTATGGCCTGGAACAATACTTTATTCAACACCAACTTTAGTTCTCTGTTTAACTTAAGGTGTGCGGTAGCACCCAATATACAGACTACGGGGTCTTCCAAAACTTGAATGCCCAAAAATAATGAAGTAATCTCTACAATCTCTTTCCAGTACCTCATCAATTTTGGGCATCTCCAAAAACAATGTATAAGATCCGCCCTCTCACCCCTACATTTTGGACACTTATCCGAGGTTCTAACCCCCATTTTCTTTAGCCCCCAGGGAGATCGATGTAACCTATGGAGTATAAAAAATTGCAACATTTTATGTGAAGCCCTTTCTGAAACCCTAATATAACTTCTAAGGGCATCATTCAATTTTTCTTCCGTAAAAGATAGGAGCTCTTTTTCCCAGTTTCCTCTATCTGATATTATAATCCCTTCTTTTTTTGCCTCCATCAAAATTCCATATCTTTTTTTATATATTCTATTTGATTGTTATTTTCTATATTTATTTAGATTAGCTGGTATCCTAACAGCATTTTTTAGCTGGAGATATTTAAAGCTATCCTTTTGATGGATCCCAAACTCCATTGTCAAGGTAGAGAAGTCCTTCAATTTATCACCCTCAAATATTTGCGCTAAATATTTTACCCCCTTTTTTTCCCAATAGATATAGGATTTAATCCTTTGCACTTCCTTTAGGTTTATATTTTTCCAAATAGGTGTGTAGTGCAGATAGCCCTTAATATCCATAATTTATTTGAGTTCCACCCATATGTTTCCCATTAAATTATATTATTCCCTGTGCTATTTTTCCCTAGTGTTCCTGCCTCCGAAACCTCTAAATAATTTGTGTCCCCTGTCCACCCCATTTTTATTAACTCATCCCTCCCCACCGTTCCCTTTAACGTTCCATTTATCTGAGTATGTTGTGTTATTAACTAATAGAAAAACCCATTTGGAACTGCTAAACCACCATCTCTTACTGGGAGCTGAAGAACCTCTCTCCTTAGCCTAGGTAAACTCCCCCATTAAACTATCTAACAACCTGAAGAGTTTTTCGGCAGCCACATTGGGGAATTTTGTAAAACACATCACCCTGGACCTTGGATTGGAATATATGCGTTGAATCCATCTTATAAATCCCTCCCCTATACCAAACCTTTTCAATACTGCCCATAAATACTCCCACTCGATGCAATCAAAAGCCTTTTGAGCATCCAGTGAAAGTATAGCTTTTTCGCCAGCTTCTATTTTATTCGCTTCAATATTAAGGTACAACCTTCTAATATTTGCGTATATTGTCCTTCCTAGTATAAAACCTGTCTGATCTTCTTGGATTATACCTTTAATCACCTTAGAAAGCCTACCTGCCAAAACCTTTGCTAGAATCTTCACGTCCGTATTCAGCAAAGATATTGGTCTATATGAGCCGGGATCTAGTTGTTCTTTACTCTTTTTTGGGATCAATGTTATTATTGATTCTTTCATTGATTCTGGTAAATCACCATTTTTTTGGGCCTCACACAATGTCGCTCTTAATTCCGGTATTAACACCTGCGAGAAGGTTTTATATATTTCAAAGGGGAGTCCGTCACACCCTGGTGATTTTAATGTTTAGTATTTGTACAGGTTAATCATGTCTCCCCTTAGACGTCTTTTTCAAGGCTAAACAAATACAGTTAATTTAATCTTTGCTCATAACTAAGATCTTCCAGGCCCTTTATGAGTTTACCTGCTCGCCTCTGTACTTTTTCTAACTCCATGGCATCCTTTTTATGGACGGGTGCCCAGAACTTAACTGTTTATTCCAGTTGAGGCCGCCCCAACGCTTTGTATAGTGGCAACATTACATCCTTTTCCCACAAATCCATACCTCTTTTAATACAAAACAAAATCTGTTGGCCTTAGAGGCAGCTGACTGGCATTGCATGCTGTTATTTAGTCTATGATCTACTAATACACCCAGATCCTTCTCAACAAGAGACTCTCCCAGTTCATGTGCTGTATGCAGATTATTAGCCCCCAAGTGCATAAATTTACCTTTATCTATATTGAATCTCATTAGCCAAGTGGAGGCCCAAACAGTAAGTTTGTCCAAGTCTTGTAGCTTATTAACATCTTCCATAGACTGGACTGTATTACAAAGTTTGGTATCATCTGCAAAAATAAACACACAATAAAGCCCTTACTAGGACCCTTGGGATAAATATACCCAAGAAAGAAGACCAAAAAATTCCTTTAGGGGTCCTAGCTCATGTATATGATAAAACTACATCTTTATTCGATTCTGTTAAAACATCTAATATAGAAAAGAAAATTTGTGTTCAATAAAACTAGCAGACACTAGCTGGGTACATATGTTGTTTTGCAAATACAGGCGGCAATAGGGTTGTGCTTTATATTGCAGCACTGTGTTGTTGATAACCACAATTTTATGGGTAGTGTATTTTTTTTTTATAGTATATCATCATCTCCATATAGCGATTCCTTCTTATCGTTATTCTTATTTTGCACACTGGTTGGTATTACAGTGTGCACCCTGTATTTTTACTGTTAGCACAGGGTACTGGAGATAAATCAAAATGCTCTAATTATACTGCAGTACTATACTGCTTACAATAACTCTCACATATACACAACACTCTATATAGCTGAACACGCTTGAGTACTTGATATAACGCTCCACACCATTTGTCAGCTCACACTTGGCTGTATACGTATGGTGGCTAATCTGCATTTATTGTAGTTGTCACTACTTGATATGCTCACACATACAAACTGCACTCATTACAGCTAAATACATCTGAGTACATTGGAATGACTGGTGTATTGTTGCAGCAGTTGTCACTGCTTAACAGTGCTCAGTATGGCTGAATACATCTGAGTACATTGGAGTGATTGGTGTATCGATACATTGTGTCATCCACACATTCTACTGTATATAATGCACCGCCCTACATGCTCACCCTCTCACTGATAATTGGTACCCTATAGCTAGTCCCTGCCTAAAAATTGGCAACAAACACTACCCATCCCGACATGTTTATTATCCTGCCCGGCAGTGTATTCGATGACGTCACTGGCTCTGATGGGCGTGCTTTAGAGCTGCCCTAGCCATTTTACTGGCTAGGGCAGTGCTAAAGCCCGCCCATCAGTGCCGGTGACGTCACTGGGCTTCCTGGCAGCCCCATGGAGAGCCCGGTTCATCACATGAACTGCTGAAAATGCCTTTGCCCTGCGCGATTCGACATGAACTGCTCCAATGCTAAAGTCAGGGGGGCTACCTGGGTGAAAATGGAGGTATGTCCAAGTTCAGCTCTGAACCCTGACAACCCCTTTAATGGGTTCTATATACCTGCTTCCACAAAATAGTGATTGAGAGGTGCGATATACCTGCTTCTACAAAATACTGATTAAGGGGTTTGGTATACCTGCTTCCACAAAATACAGATTGAGGGGTGCGATAAACCTGCTTCCACCAAATAGTTATTCAGGAGTTCTATACACCTTTTTCAGCAAAATACTGATTGAGGGGTGCAATATACCTGCTTCCACAAAATGCTGATTGAGGGGTTTGATATTTCTGCTTCCACAAAATGCTGATTGAGGGGTTTGATATTTCTGCTTCCACTAAATATTGATTCAGGTGTTCTATATACCTGTTTCCAAAAAATACTGATTGTGGGGTAAGATATACCTGCTAATACAAAATACTGATTAAGGGGTTCTATATACCTGCTTCCACAAAATACTGATTGAGGGGTGCGATATACCAGCTTCCACGAAATACTGATTGAGACCTGCAACATACCTGCTTCCACAAATACTGCTCCTCTCTAGGGACTTTGTCACAGGGTCATTTTGAAAATCACAGGCAGACGAAGAAGAGGCAGGCCGTACCACAGGGGTGGTAGGGGTGGGGCAGGTGCACCCGGCTGGAGCCTAAGTGGGAAGTTGGAGAAGGTGCGTGCGATTATGTCAAACGACGCACCAGAGTTGGTTGAGTGGCTCACTCAGCCTTCCGCTTCTGCACCCTCCTCATCCTCTGTATCTGCACCCTCCTCACTCTCTGCTGTGTGCACCCCCAAAGACACCACCACCACCATAGCCTTTTCTCTCGAGTCAGAGGAATTATTTTCCCATCCATTCCCAGACCTTTTTTTTTTATCAATAATTTTTTATTGAAAGGTATATTGTAAAAGGTACAGTTTACAAATTATGCATATTGGACAGAAATAATAATACATACAAAATAAATAATAATAACACAAGTAGTACCTACTTGTGTTATTATTATTTATTTTGTATGTATTATTATTTCTGTCCAATATGCATAATTTGTAAACTGTACCTTTTACAATATACCTTTCTAAAAAAAAAAATACAGACAGAATATGCACCGTGTGTGGTGAGGTTAAACACTGAGCACAACTCCCCCTACACAGCCAAGCAAGGATTTATGCCCCAATTACATATGCATGTAATAGTTTATACCACAAATCTAGAGCAAGTGGTGAGGAAGTGGAACTGCATAAGCGCTGGATAGCCAAAGTAACCATGAGTTGTGTGTTGCAATTCTATTTTTCATAGAGGAGGCAAAGGTGAATTCGTACTGCATATGATAGTTAACCAGCCCAATGACTTCACTAGTTGATAGGGACTGTAGACCTTTCCATTGGCGCTGAACAATCACTGTTTTTGCAGCTGAAAGGATCTTAGCTACTATGTTCCTGCTATCAGTAGGTAAATCCCCTAGGCCGATGCTAAGAATCGCCAACTCTGAGGACAAAATTCCCTTGATCCCCGTGACCTCTTCTAGTATTTTTGACACTGAGTCCCAGAAATGCGTTAAGGCTGTACAGCTCCACCACATATGATATGGCGTACCAATCTGTCCACACCCTCTCCAGCACAATGGAGAGTATTCTGGATTGGAATGGGCTAATCTGTTGGGGGTGAGATACCACCTTAATTGGATTTTTCTATTCTGCTCAGCATGATTTATGCACTTCGAAGACTTGATGGACCAAAATAGCGCATCATTCCATTTGTCCAGTGTGAATTCTTTCCCCATTTCAGCCTCCCATCTAGTCATAAAGGGCTTTTTACACTCTCCTTCTGAGGATTGCATAAGAGAGTACCAAAAAGATAGGCTGGAATGGGGATGGGCATCCACACTGAGCATCTTGATAAGTGGGTCTCGCTTGTTTACCTCTGCGTCTAAAGTAAGAGGTGAGAGTAAGTGACGTATCTGGAGATACTGGTAAAATACAGAGTTTGGTAATTTAAAGTTATTGTGCAGAGACTCAAAGGAGCGTAGGACAGAATTCTCGAATATACTCCCTAAAGTACCTATTCCGCAGTTCAGCCAACCTGTAATTTGGAGCGTGGGGATGTGGTACTCAATGACTGATAAGGGAAACTGCTCCTTCTCAATAGAAAAGGGCGTTTTATTTTTAAATATATGGACCCAAGCAAATATGGTAGCTTGCATCATATCTAATGGCATGGGGAAAATAAAAGGTTTTAATAAATATGCCTCCAGCAGTGATTTCAAAGATCTCCTTTTAACATACACCTCTTCAATTGCTAACAATTTATGTGGCGATGATGGGGACCACCATTCCATAGATTGGCCATATAATACCTGTGGAGGTCAGGAACCCCCAATCCCCCCTTACGGAGAGCTGGGAATAACACACGTTTGCTGATTCTGGGGCGAGTACCTCCCCAGATGAACCTTAGCATGTCGTCCTGCAACTTTTTTATGTGAGCTCTAGGGAATTTCAATGGGATACATCTGAATATGTACAAGATCTTTGGGAGCACCATCATCTTTACTATATTAATTTTAGCTATCCATGAAAGTATCTTTTTGCCATATTTGGAGTAATCCTTCTGCAATTCCGATCTTAATAATTTGTGGTTAAGCGAAATCATGCCTGTTAATGAGCTGGTTAGCTCCACTCACAAATATCTAATCGATTCAGACATCCAATTGAAAGGATACCTTCCACCAAGTTCCTGATGTAAGCTGGCAGGTACATTGATTGGAAGCACATTGGTTTTACTAACATTTAACTTATAGTATGATACGCAGGAATACTGGTCCAAGATTTCTAGAGCAGCTGGTAATGAGATCAGAGGGTTAGCTAGCGTCAAAATGACATCGTCAGCATACAATCCTATGCAGTGCGAATGATCCCCCACTGTGATCCCCGATATCCGCGCGCAGTTACGCATTTTTTCTGCCATGGGTTCCATCACCAGCGCAAATATCAGGGGTGACAGCGGGCACGCCTGCCTAGTCCCATTGGTAATTGAGAAAGGGGCAGATAAGAAACCCGAGGCCAGAACTTTTGCACTAGGCACTGTGTATAGCCCTAAAATAGCTTGCAGGAAGTGACTATCAAACCCAAATTTCCTAAGGGTCTGGTCCAGGAACCCCCAGTGCACTCTGTCGAACGCTTTTTCAGTGTCTAAGGATACAAAGATTGTGGGGGTCCTGGACCAGCCAGCAATCTGGATTAAATCTATCATTTTTCTAGTACCATCTCTGCACTGCCTTCCTGGCACAAAGCCAACCTGATCCTGATTAATTAGGGCTGGTAAAACCGTGTTCAGACGAGTGGCTAGTAATTTAGCAAACAGCTTGAGGTCAGCGTTCAATAGAGAAATTGGTCTGAAGTTTTCAGTGGCATCCGGGGATTTCCCTGGCTTAGGCAGAGTGATTACAGTGGCCTTAAGCATTTCTGGTGGGATATTTCCCGACTGTAGGAATGAGTTATACAGTTTGGTTAAGTAGGGGAGTAGGGTTAAGTGAAATGTTTTGTAATATTCCACTGGAAAGCCGTCAGGGCCAAGGGCCTTGTTAGACGGGGTGGATTTTATGGTTTTTAAAATTTCTGCCGGGGTAAATGGCCTATTAAGACCTTGTAGGTCAGTTGCCGAAACTCTGGGTAACTTAAGGGGGTCCAGAGATGATGATATCGCCTCCACAGATGGTTGTACTGTGTTAGCATCTGCTCGCAAATTGTATAGGCAGGAATAATATAACGCAAAGGCATCAGTTATGTCTTGTGGATGCTTATATACTTTATCTTTATATTTTAGGCTTGTTATTCTAGCGGCAGCTTTATTGCTTTTCAATCTGCGCGCCAAAAGCGCACCAGCTCTGTCCCCAGCATGATAAAAGTTTGACTTCAACCGTTTCAACCCTAATTCTTGTCTATAAAGGAGGAGGGTTCTAAGTGCAGATCTACACTCCTGAAGAGATGCTAACGAGCTGTGATTATTATTGTTTTTTTTTTGTTAAACAATTTTTATTGTTTTTTCATATATATAAACAATAGGGTGACAATCACAGTACATCGCTGAGAGTGAGTCTAAACCTCTGACGCAGCAGAGGAATGAAGCCAAAGAGAAACATCAAAAAGTACAAGTGATATAGCGTACATGGAGGTCAATATATATAGGAGTTACATATAAATGGTCAAACCACTTAAATTAATGCTCGAGTATAATAAAGCTGAAAAATTACTATCTGAAAGCTTCAGCTTAATAGCAAAACATCGAACCCACAAAGGGAAGGGCCTATAAACATAAAGAGGAAAAGCAGATCTGATAGGACTACGAAAAACCTCTATAACTCCTCCAAGCAGACCAAGTTGCAAGAAATTTCTTTCTTGTCCCTAGTTCCCAGTTAGACAATTCTTCCAGACGGTATATTTGATCAACCCTAGATGTCCATTGGTCCAGGGAAGGGACTTCAGAAGTACGCCACATGGTGGGAACCAGAAGGCGGGCAGCCGCGAGCAAAAACTTTAATAAACCATGACATTTATCAAACCTAAATAGGCCTAAAGATAGCAGAGCAAGTTCAGGAGAACAGGGCACGCTCGAGTCGCAGATAGTGTTACAGGTTCGGAAGATTTGGTTCCACCATATTGAAATATGGGAGCATTCCCACCATATGTGAAAGAAGGTGCCTTTTTCTGATCCGCACCGCCAACACCTATCTGAGACGTCAGGGTAAAGGATAGAAATTTTGTCAGGGGTTTTGTACCATCTCAACAGGATTTTGTATCCGTTCTCCTGAACTCGAACACATCTAGAGACCTTATGAGGAGCGATGAGTAATGAATCGATCTCTTTCTCCGAGAATTGCTTATCTAGGTCCTTCTCCCAATAACCTATAAAGGAGGGTTTGACCTTAGTAGGTGGGTCAATAATCTTTTTGTAGAGGAGAGAAATCAATTTGGGAGGGTATTTGACAGAGGAAAGTAAACTCTCAAACCAAGAGGGAGAGTGATCCTTGGGTAGGGAACGGGAGAGGTTAAGTAGTTCTTTTTTGAAATATTGAAGAGTGAGGAAATTAGGAGAGGTATCCAGAGCAGATATCAGGGCCGGCTCCGGGAGGACACACCCATCTTTATCTATTAAATCTGATATGGGAGTGTTTGAGTCCCTGAGCTGGGAGGGAGTGGAGGATCTTATCACAGATGGAGCCAAGGAAAAAAGATCTTTAGTTTCAAGGAGGGCCGTCAAGGGGAGTTGGTCACTGTATTTGGACGAAAACCAGTTCCATACTTTAATAGATGAGCGAATTAAAGGATTGGGCATTCGAGGGAGTGGAATGAGGGGTTTCCCTGACAGTAGCAGGGATCTAGGGGAGGAATCAAAATTAGCAGATTCCATATAGACCCAAAATTTGTTAGGAGGGGAGCGAATCCAATCAATTATCCTACATAGATGTATTGCCTTTAGATAAAGCTCAGGATTGGGTAAACCTATTCCACCGAACCGTTTAGATTTAGTGAGCGTCGCTATGGAAATTCTGGGTTTCCTCTTTTCCCATATAAAGCGGCTGATGAGGGTATTTAGTCTCCTAAGGAAAATTCGAGGTATTTCAATGGGGAGGACTTGAAAAAGGTATGTAAGTCTAGGAAGAATTAAAGACATCACCATATTTTTCCGCCCAAACCAGGACAGGAAGTGGCCCTCGAGAGATTCCAATTGAGCGGTGATAGAATGCAGCAAGGGTGTATAATTCAAATTGAAAAGGTCAGGTAGGTGGGCATTTATTTTGATTCCTAGGTAGGAGATAAGTTGAGTTGACCAATTAAAAGGGGAATTTGCCTGTAAACGTTTGATGGTGGTAGGGGGTAGACCCAAATGTAGGATCTGCGATTTGTGGGGATTGATTTTAAAGTTAGAGAGTGAACTAAAGGTGTCTAATATAGAGAGAATCTTAGGCATCGAGGTAAGGGGGTTGGTTGTTAAAATCAATAAGTCATCTGCAAAAGCAGCTAGTTTACATTCGTGAGGGCCCACCTTTAGACCTCAAATCGAGTCTTCTTGTCTAAGGGCCTGTAAGAGGGTTTCCATAACTAAAACAAAAATAAGGGGGGAAAGAGGACATCCCTGACGAGTTCCATTCCGGATTAGAAAGCAGTTGGACAATTGGTTATTTACTTGGACAGAGGCGGAGGCATTATTGTACATTGCAAAAATAGCTTGTATATAAGATTCTGGAAAATTGAATTTCCTTAAGGTGAGCCTGATAAAGGACCAGTCAATCCTATCAAATGCCTTTTCCGCATCTGTACCTAGAAGAACCAATGGGAGTTTTTTGTTGGAGGCAAAGAAAAGGGCATTTAAAACTTTGGTCGTATTGTCCTTTCCCTCTCTCCCTTTGATAAATCCAACTTGGTCGGGATGGACCAAGTCAGGGAGAATAGACTGAATTCTGGTCGCCAGCATTTTAGCTAATAGCTTCAAGTCTATATTCAAGAGTGAAATAGGCCTATAATTTGCGCAATTGGAGGGGTCTTTACCTTCTTTAGGTATAATCGTAATCACAGCCCTCGTCATATCGGATGAGAGAGGGACATTGGAAAGTGTTTGATTATATACCCGAATAAGATAAGGAACTAAAGTGTCAGAGAAAGCCGAATAGTAGGCTGTTGGGAGACCGTCGGGACCAGGACATTTGTTTTTAGGGGAGGATTTCAAGGCAATAGAGAATTCTGTGCTAGTAAAAGGTTTTGAGATATCCAATTGTTGGGCCATGGTTAGGGAAGGCAAGTTAAGAGAGTCAAAAAATTATTTAGTATGAGAAGGCGAGCCAGAGGGAGGGGCTAAATTATAAAGGTCTCTATAGAAAAGCTTAAACTGTTCCGCAATGGACTCAGGGGAAATAAATTGGTGTCCTTGAGGAGACTTGATCAAAGTAACATATCTAGCGTTTTTCCTCTTCTTCAAACGATTCATCATAAATCTGGAGGCCTTATTGCCGTGAGCATAGAATTTATGTTGGGAAGAAAGGTAAATTTTGGCCGACTTTTTATTTAACAGGTTTTTGAGCTCTGATCTGAGGGTAGAAAGATCAGAAAGGTGTTGGGGGTCCAGGGAATGTTTGTGAAGGTTCTCTAAAGTGTGAATACGGTCTAAAATCGAGGAAAAGTGCTGATCTGCGACCTTTTTTAAATGGGAACATTTACTTATGAAGTGACCACGGATGTAGGCTTTGTGTGCATCCCATAAAGTGTGTGGGGATATATCAGGAGAGTCGTTCTCCCTAAAATAGTGTTCCAGCAGGGAGGTGAAGTGTGCTACATGTCTATCATCGCTCAATATGGATTCATTTAATCTCCAGCTAGAAGACTTCCCAGAGCCAGGCTGGGTGTGGAAGGAGCAAAACACTGGGGCATGATCCGATATGGTGATGTCTCCAATTTTCGGGTTGGAGGAGAGATGTAGAAAATCTTTAGGTATGAAGACGTAGTCAATCCTACTGTAAGAATGACCTGGAGCAGAGTAAAAGGTATAATCAATTGTGGATGGGTTCAAACATCTCCAAACGTCAACGAGACCCAATACATGCAATTTTCTCTTCAGTTTTTTGAGAAGTTTGATAGGGACAGAGGATTTTTTAGAGGAAGTGTCTGAAGGCGGGTGTAACGCCAAGTTAAAATCACCAGCTAAAATAACTGTTCCTTCTCTAGTTTCTTCAATTAAGGAGAGAATTTTGAGGAGCCAAGGGACCTGGTTATAATTAGGAGCATATATATTTACCAACGTAAACATTCTGTGGCCTATAAGACCTTTCACAATAAGGAATCTCCCCTCAGTGTCCGCAGAATGTGAGGAGTATTGGAAAGGGGTGTTTCTTTTGAAGCCAATGCTGACACCCCTGGAGGCCGCCCCATCCGAGGGGAAAGAATCTGGGTCCTTTTAGAGGGGGATCTCAAACCCTTCAAAACAGGGTCACTCAAAGGCAACCAACTCAGGTAACATTTGTGAAATGTATAGGCAGATAATTACCTAAACAATGATGTATTAGTATCAGGGGGGGAAAAGAGGAAGTATCCTCATATATAAGGACCTGCACGAGGACATCAATTAGAACAGATCTAGATCTAGAGACCAGAGCATGTTAGGGTGAGGGATAGGTAAGGGGGGGAAGAAGGGGGAAAAGGGAGTTAGGAAAACAGGGAAGTGAAGGTTATGGAATGAGAGAGGATGGGTGTGAATGTAGCGGAGGGAAGAAAAAGAGTGGTTAACAAGCTACATTAATGAAAAGACCATGCAATTTTCTTGGGGGTCAATAGGCTGCTCCGTCTCTTCAGCCTCTGTTGTTTCGGAGTACCGACTTTCTCCCAAGGCGTCATCTTTGGAATATCTGGAAGAGATGCGATACTTGTCACCGAGTCCCAACTAGCGATATCCATTGGAGGAATGTCCGCTGAGGAAAAGAAATCCTGCAGGTCCTCATGAGAAGAAATCCTGAAGGCTTTTCCGGAGAAGTTAAAGGCAATCCCGAAAGGAAAGGTCCATCTGTAAGGAATGCGCTTTTCTCAGAGGAAGTCGGTGAGCGGCTTAAGGAATTTGCGCTTCTGGAGAGTGACCGGAGCTAGGTCTTGGAAGATAGAGATCTGGTTATTTTCAAAAGAAATATTCTTCATGGATCTTGCCGCTGTAAGAATCTTTTCTTTGTCCCCAAAGTTAAGAAAGCGACATATAATGTCTCTGGGGGGTTCGTTGCTTTTTGGTTTGGGTCTCAACGCTCTGTGAGCCCTTTCAATGACCATAGGAGAAAGATCGTCGCCATCTAGGATCGAGGTGACTATGGTTAGAATGGTAGGAAGAATGTCCTCATTAGCCAGCGTTTCCGGAACACCTCTGAAACGCAGGTTGTTCCTGCGGCCCCGATTTTCTTGATCTTCCAGGCTGACATATAGAGCATTAATGTGGCCTTGGCACACCGACAAGGAGCGGCCCATAGCTGCACTGTGATCCAGCGATGCTGATTGAGTGGCTTCAAGCGCTTCCACTCTGTGTCCCACATGGAGGATTTCCTGTGTCAGGCCGGCCAGCTCTTGCTGCAGGGGTGTGAGCGCTTCAGCTAGCGCTTGTTTTATAAACGCTCTAGATACCGGGAGGTCACGGGTAAGAGATGCATCTCCAGACTCACTTTCCCCCTCTGATTGGGCTTCTTCTCCGCTGTGTGGAGCGCGGTCAGCCGTCTGCGTCATCTTGGAGACGGTAGCTTCAGGGCCTGAGGTCTGTTTTTTAAGGTATTTAGCCATACCGGAGTTCGGGTTTGCGGCTTTAGGGATGGCCCCTTGGTCAGTGGGTCTTTGCCCTCCAATTTTAACCATGCTGCTGGTCTCTAACGCTGAAGTAAGCTGGAATCTCGGCAGGTCAGTGTACGGAGCTCAGCAAGACACAGCCATGCAGTTCCGGCGCCGGCTCCGCCCCGATTATTATTGGTTTTATGACTTTGCTCCGCATTTTGTAGGCGGGTAAAAGCATCTTGTATTGCCTGACTTCTACGCCTATTCACTCTCGCCGCCATTTGCAATAAGATCCCTCTCATAAATGCCTTGTGTGTAAGCCAAAGGGTATCTACACTAGTGTCAGGAAGATCATTAAATGTTAGGAATTCCTGCAATGTGTCAGTAATCCCCTTCACCCTATCCGGACATTTGAGCAGGTAGGAATTCATTCTCCATTGCGGTCTGGGCAGGCCCGGGACACAGTCATCTATAACAATGCTGACTGGGGCATGATCTGACCAGGTCGCTCCCCCAACGTCGGACCGTACAACCCTATGCAGGAGGTTTTTAGAGACTAGAATGTAATCAATGCAGGACTGAGATAAGTGCGCAGTAGATATACTCATTACTGTGCTGGTAGCGCCAGACATCATGAAATGCAGACTCATACAGTGTAGATTGGATCTCCGCTCTGCGACACCTTTGTGCTGATTTAAAATCCAGTACTGCATTAACCGGAATGTTAAAGTCCCCTCCTATTATTACCTCTCCCTCGGCCATTTTCTCCACCTTATTGAACAACCTCCTACAGAAGGCCACCTGTCCGACATTGGGGGCATAAACAGACACTAAAGTGTACGGTTTACTGTCTAGCGTACACAATAAGATGATATACCTCCCCGCCGAGTCTGTTATACATTTCTTAAAGGAGAAATTGATTGTGGCCTTCACCCCAATAAGTACCCCTGCTGCCTTTTTTTCCTAGTATGCGAGTGGAACAGAACTGGGAAATTTTTGTGCTTACATCTAAATGCATCTTTAACCAACAAGTGCGTTTCTTGCAGCAGAATGACATCACTTTTAGTTTTAGATGCCTCTGACCAAAGTTGCGAGCATCTGAACGGGGAGTTCAGGCCACGCACATTGAGGGATAATATTTTCAGCCCAATTGCTGGTATATTGGGACTCTCAGTGACTTACAACTCCACCTATTCATGTGGGAACCCACCGAGTTAGGCACAAGCTTAGCACAGGTTGCATATATAATAGGCATCGGTACTGGCATAAAAACAAAACATAACAAATGAAAATTAAAATTAAAAGTTAACTGTAAGGTGGTCATTGCGGCCTAATTAGCCAGACCAGATAAATGTAGGTCAAGGGACCTATAGAACAAGTCCAGTAGGGGCAAAGAAGAAGACGACCTTCAGCTCCTTACTACGGACTAACATTGGAAAGTATGATCAGTCAATCGACTACCCCTTATCAGGGAAAACTCACATATCAAGCAACGTCCCAATCTGGAGGAATCCTATCTGGACGCGAGGTGGACTCCTTTGCTTTACGCCAATCATCACATGGGATACCCCATTCGCTGAGCTGCTTAACCGCCCCTTGCGGTGAATTAAAGATCTGCAAGCCGCCATTGTAAGTGACCAGTAGCTTTACTGGGAAGCCCCAACGGTACTTTATCTGATGTTCCCGTAGAGTTGTTGTTATCAGGGCAAACTCCCTTCTCTTTGCGAGGGTGGCTGCAGAGAGGTCTGCATAGACCGCAATACCCTTAAAGTCCTCCGTTGGTGTCGCATTCTGCCTCAGGACTCTCAGGAACGCATCTTTGATGGTGTAGAAGTGGATCCTGGCAATGGTGTCACGCGGAAGGGAAGGATCAAGGCCCTTAGGCTTAGGCACTCTATGGATGCGGTCTATAATCAGGTCTCTTTCAGTAGTTTCTGGCAGTGCGGCTTTAATAAGTTGTTGCAGAAAGTGCTCTAACTCATTCGCTTCCACAGATTCTGGAATTCCACGGATTCTGACGTTATTCCGTCTGTGTCTGTCCTCCAGATCTTGAAGTTTAGCCGTTAACTTGGCTATATCTTCCTCCATAGCCTCATGGGCATCTATTAGAGAGTTGTGGGATGTGGAGAATTCAGCCATCTTGGCCTCCATGTGGGAAGTGTGCTCCCCTATACTCTGTATATCTGCTTTGAGGTCTTTCAGCAGCCCCAGCATGTCCTCCTTCATGGAAGCACATAGGCTCTCCAGCATGGAGCGCATAGTGTCTGCTGTTAATAGCGGAGGATCCAGGGCTTCCCTTTCAGGACCCGCGCTTATCCGCGGAGTAGCACGCAGATGGTAATGGCATTCCCGCCTGAGAGGCCGGCGTACAAACCGGAGATGGCGCCCCTCTCTGTCCAGGTTCTGCCGGCGCCACTTTACCAAAGCATTCCGTCAATTTGGCTGGGGCTGGACGCCTCCTAACTTTCCCCATAGCAGGAGCAGTAGTTAATGCTTTTAGGAGATGCGATATAGCACAGGAGTAGTAGCTGTGAGCCGCTTGAGGAATGTTAAGTCCGGAGCAGACGCGCTATGCGACCGGCGCCATCAGCGTGCAGGCCACGCCCCACTCCATTCCCAGACCTTACCGATGTGCAGCCATTCTTGGCATTGGATCAGGAAGAGGAGGTAGCAACGGCCGCCACCCAGCGGTCAGACGACAGTACCCAGATCAGCCCAAGGAGGGTGTTCCCCGCTGTTGCTGCCTACTCCGAGATCTCTAATGTCAGTGGTGGTGACGGTGATGATGATGTAATGTCGATGGACGTCACGTGGATTCCCACAAGAGAGGAAGAGGGGGGGAGTTCAGAGGGAGAGACTGAGCGCAGATAAGGAGGAGAGGCAGGCATAACTCGCAGTACACAGGAGGCAAGAAGCAGACTGCAAATGTATCTGGAGCGAGTCATCCACCATGCACGGTCACATCTTGCGCTCTCAGGATGCTGACACATGGCTCTGCAGTGTGGGCTTTTTTTAACTTGTCAGCTGCTGACAATAGTGTTGCCATCTTCAGTCTGTGCTGTCAACGCATAAGTTGCAGTATGCCCAACACTCATCTAGGGACGGCCGCCTTAAGGCACCTGGCCTCCCATTACCGAGTCCAGTGGGAGCAACGCCGTCAGAACCTACAAAGCCACACTCATTGCGCTCCATGTCCTGCCTCTTCTCCTTCTCCACTCTCCTCCCATTTGTTCTCCACTCCACCTTCCACCATGCCTTAGTCGCGTTCATCTGGCAGAAGGCAGGCTTCTGTGGCCCAAATGTTCCAGAGTAAAAAGTTGATGACGCCGGATAACCCTCTTGTCCAACGGCTGACCATTGGCTTGTCGGAACTGCTAGCCCGCCAACTACTGCCATATAAACTGGTGGACTTGAAGGCCTTTAGAAAATTTTTGGCCATTGGCACACCGCAATGGAAGGTAGTCGGAAGGAAATATTTCTCCTAGAAGGGCATCCCAAAGCTATATGGCCACGTTCAGCAGCAATTAAATATATCTCTGGCACAAAGTGTTGGTGCCAAGATACATCTGACCACAGACAAGTGGTCTAGCAAGCACGGGCAGGGAAGGTACGTAACTTTTACTGCCTACTGGGTGAACCTTATGAAAGCCGTCAAGCATGTAACCCATTGCACCCCTGTCGATTTGGTGTTACCGCCACCGATTGCATGCAGGCCTGCCTCTTCTTCTCCTCCTCATACTTCTCCTCCTGGGATGACTCCTCCTTTTCCACTGCTACCGCCTCTTCCGCTGCACCCCCCAAGCTCCCCAGAACCTATTCGACGTGCCAGGTGAGATATTGCCATGCTGTGCTGCGGCTGTTGTGCCTGGAAGCCAAGAGCCTACACTGCTTTCAGCTTTGCAGTCACAGGCCGATCAGTGGCTCAATTTGACAATTGGTAAAGTGGTGTGTGACGATGCTGCCAATCTGCTAAGCGCGCTGAAACATGGCAAAATGACACACGTCCTAAACCAAATTTTCCAGGTTCCAGGATGTCTTGCGGCAGGTCAGGAAAATCTCTGGCCATTTTAAAAGATCTTACACTGCCACGGCTCGCCTTGCTGACGTTTAGCGGCGACACCACCTGCCCGTCAGACATCTGATTTGTGACAGCACTACACACTGGAACTCCACCTTGTATATGCTTGACAGGCTGCTCCAGCAGCTACGTGCCGTTAACGACTGCCTGTATAAACTCTGCAGCAGGACATGTTCTGGGGAGCTTGGTTTCTTTTCACCAAGCCAGTGGCTGCTCATGCGCAACACATGCAGACTTCTGCGGCCATTTGATGAGATCACCAAACTGGTCAGTTGCAGCCAGGGCACCATCAGTGACATTGTACCTTAGGCCTTCTTTCTGGTGTTTTCATTGCGTTGTGTCATTGATCAAGCCGTCGACGAGCAGGAGCTGGAACATGAGGAGGTCGCAATGCTGAATGAATTCCCAGGGGGGGCTATTCCATCTGAGACAAGTCAGCAGGAGTCTGAAGAGTAGTCAGAGGAGGATGGTGGCTGGGGGGAGGAGAAGGAGGAGGTGTAAGAAGAGCAGGCATTCAGGGAGATTTAAACTTTTCGGGGTTCCCTTTTTTTGTCCGTTGCTCGGGGGAGGAGACTGAGGAGGACACTCTCCTGGGCGTTGTGTAGGAGCCAGGGTGCTCCACCACTTCCAATTTAGTGCAAATGGGGGCCTTTGTGCTCCAGTGTTTGAAGAGGGACTCCCGTATAAAAAGCATAAAGGGCTAGGTCCAGTACTGGGTGGCAACGTACTTAGACCCCCAGTATAAACACAAAATTTTGGACATGTTACCAGCATCACAGAGGGCTGTTAGAATGCAGCATTTCCAGGCCTTGCTGCGAGAGATGCTGTATTCTGCTGTTGCGGGTGCTGGCAGAGGAATTTCCACCCACAGCGAAACAGGTGCGAGTACCAATCTTACCACACCTGCAAGAAGAGGGTGGTTTGAAGATGTGTTGGTCACTTCGAATAGGACATAATTCTTGCAGCCAACCTATTGAGAGCTGCCCTCCGGATCCAGCCTCAGGGAACGCCTAGACCGACTGGTGTCCGACTACATCAGGTTAACTGTGGACACTCTGAAAAGCGAGAAACCCCTGGACTACTGGGTTTTCAAGCTTGACCTGTGGCCAGAGCTGGCACAATTTGCCATGGAACTCTTGGCTTGCCCCTCGTTGAGTGCCCTGCCCCGCAAGGACGTTCAGTGCAGCAGGGGGGATAGTTATCCAATAAGCGCACTCGCCTAGCTCACGACTGTGTGGACTACCTCACATTTCTAAAAATGAATAAAGCATTGATGTCGGAGGAATTAAACACCTGTGACGACCATGTGTAATTGAATTATTTTTCATGCCAGCCCACACATATCCGCCACCACACAGAACAAAGAATGGTCCTTGTCTTATCTATATACAGTGGCATAAAAGGAATTTTCTGTCAGGTGAATGCCTAATTTTTGGGGCCTGTACTGGCCTAAAGTAAAGTAAACTAAAGTAAAATTATTATTCAGTTACCGCCTCATGTACCTTCAGCCACATAATCACTTGTTCTTTTCTGTCCGGTGAATGCCTAATGTTTGGGGCCTGTACTCCACTGGCCTGCAGTAAAATTGTTATCCACTGACCGTCTAATATACCTCCAGCCACATAATTACTTGTTCTTTTCTGTCCAGTGAATGCATAATTTTTGGGGCCTGTACTCCACTGGCCTACAGTAAAATTGTTATCCACTGACTGTCTAATATACCTCCAGCCACATAATCACTTTTTCTTTTCTGTCCGGTGAATGCCTAATTTTTGGGGCCCGTACTCCTATGGTCTAAAATATTTTTTTTCTATGCTCCAGCAGGGCACATTATTATTCAGTTACCGCCTCATGTACCTTCAGCCACATAATCACTTGTTCTTTTCTGTCTGGTGAATGCCTAATGTTTGGGGCCTGTACTCCACTGGCCTGCAGTAAAATTGTTATCCACTGACCGTCTAATATACCTCCAGCCACATAATTACTTGTTCTTTTCTGTCCAGTGAATGCATAATTTTTGGGGCCTGTACTCCACTGGCCTACAGTAAAATTGTTATCCACTGACTGTCTAATATACCTCCAGCCACATAATCACTTTTTCTTTTCTGTCCGGTGAATGCCTAATTTTTGGGGCCCGTACTCCTATGGTCTAAAATATTTTCTTTCTATGCTCCAGCAGGGCACATTTTTGAGAGTTTCCCTTTAACCCCTTAGTGACCAAGCCTGTTTGGGCCTTTATGACCAAGCGTTTTTCTTCCTTTTTTCATCGTCGCGTTCCAAGAGCTATAACTTTTTTATTTTTTCGTCTATATAGCTTTATGAGGGCTTGTTTTTTACGGGACAAGTTGTAGTTTTTAATGGAACCATTTTTGGGTACACATAACTTTCTGATTAACTTTTATTAACTCTTTCTGGGAGGGAGATGGGGGAAAATAGCAATACTGCCACGCGTTTTTACATTATAAATTTTACGGCGTTCATTTTTCGGTACAAATAATATAATATCTTTATTCTCTGGGTCAGTACGATTACAGTGATACTAAATACTTATAATTTTTTTAACGTTTTACTACTTTTTTTTCCAATAAAACCCCTTTTATTAACCAAAAAAATGATTTTGCATTGCCACTTCACAAGACCCATAACTTTTTTTTTTCTTTTTCTATGGAGTTGTGTGAGGGCTTGATTTTTGAGGGACAACTTGTATTTTTCATTGGTATCATTTTGGAGTAAATGGCGCTTTTTGATCGCTTGTTATTACGTTTTTTTCGGTGGAAACTAAGAATAAATTAGAAATTCTTTCTTTTTTTTATTTTTATTTTTTACGGCGTTCACCATAGGGGATAATTTATGTAATATTTATGTAGTCCGGGTCGTTACGGACGCGGCAATACCAAACATATGGGGGATATTTTCTTTTTGCAATTTTTTTCATTGAAAAGCGTATTTTCAATGAAAAAAAAAGCATATTTTTTTATTTTATGGAATTTTTTTATTTAATAAATGTGTATTTATTTATTTATTTTTTTACTACTTAAAAGTCCCACATGGGGACTATAATATACAGTATTTTGATTGCTTTTAAAATGTAATGCATTATCTCTATAAGGCATTACATTTCAATAGCATTTCAATAGCATTTCAATAGCGATGCTATTCAAACCTTGACCAGCAGGTGGCGCCAGAGAGGCACGGCCTGCTGGAAATAACTGAAGACAGGCTCGGGGCCCTGATCGGAAGTGAGGTAAGCTTCCGAACACATCAGCACCCCGCGATCTTATTTTCGGGGTGCTGATGGGAGACAGAGGGAGTCCGCTCCCTCTGTCACCACTTTACATGCAGCGGGCGCCATTGTAGGCTATTATTCCTGATGAGGCCGCACCATTACCCTGTCCCGCGAGTCCATGCCTGCTAGCCTTAGATGCAGCTGATTGATATTGTATGCTCTCATTTAATCTATGATCTACAATCACACTCAAATCCTTCTCTATGAGTGACTCTCCCAGTGTAGTGTTACATCCCCTAGGACATATGATGCACATAGATTATTACTACCAAGATGTATAACTGTACATTTAACCACATTTAACCTTATTTGCCAAGGGCATGCCCAATCACTCAAGTCAGCTTGTAGTTTACGGACATCTTCCATAGACTGCACAGTACTACATAGCTTATTGTCATCTTCAAAAATAGAAATGGTGCTATTAATCCCATCCTCTATATTATTAATAAATTAATTAAATAATAGAGGACCCAGCACTGAACCTTGGGGTGCATCACTTATAACCTGGGACCATTCTGAATGGGAATCATTGACCACAACTCTGGACACGGTCCTTCAGCCAGTTTTCAATCCAATTACAAACTATACTTTCCAAACCTATAGACCTTATTTTACCTATTAAACATCTATGAGGGACAGTATCAAAAGCCAGCCATCAGCCCCCATGTCAGCCAGCAATCATCCCCCATGTCAGCCAGCAATTAGCTCCCATGTCAGACAGCCATCAGCCCCCATGTCAGACAGCCATCAGCCCCCATGTCAGACAGCCATCAGCCCCCCATGTCAGACAGCCATCAGCCCATATGTCAGCCATCAGCCCCTAGCCATCAGCGCAAATAAAAAAAAAAAAATACCACTTACCTCTCCTGCTCATGGACGCCACCGCTGCTCACCATCGTGATCCTTTTCATCCTGCTGTCGGCTGTGTATTGCGGGCGCAGCCCTGCACAGCCGACAGCGAAGCGGGGACCAGGAAGCAGTGATTACAGATTCTTCACCCCTTCCTGGTCCTCCGGTACTATTGAAACGCTTCCATAATGGAATCGCTTCATTAGTACCTTGTTAATGACGACCCTGATTGCCATGGCCCGGCAAACAATCTTCCAGGGCCTGGTCCTGGGCCGCGGCCCGGCGGTTGGGGACCGCTGCTTTATTACACATGTAATAAAAGAACATGGCAGTACAGACATTCAGGTCGCACAATAGTGGTAGAACTACCACAGAACCATGTGCAGCTGCAGACCAGAGGCAAAACCCAGAGGGCAGAAAGCCAGTAAGCTCCATTCTTCACTGATTCCCTGGTAGTGGGGATGAATTGGGCTGAGGGTTCACTGATCGCACCTCCTGGAAGGTCCCGGTACACTTGGCCCCTACCTGCAAGGAACAACACTGGTGAAACCACCAGCGGAACAGACAGCAGAACTGGAACCCAAGCAAACACAGGACATGGGTCAGACAACAAGATGAACGGTAACCAGCACAGAAGCAGATGCCTGGACCCCAAGCGGAATGGAAGTATGGCGGTCTCAGGCAGAGCTGCACACAGACTAGAGATCCTCCCTCCGGAGAACCCAGGGGCCCTCTCATGAAGGCAGGACAGACACAGAAACTGAAGCAGCAAGGCACTGCAGGATAGACAAGCAACAGACTAGATCGGAAGCAGTTTAGCACTGGCAGGCTATCAGATGCATTTAGAGCACTGCTAGGCTACACAAGGAACAGAGTGGATCCAGACAGAGAACAGGTACAGAAGAACAGGCAAGGCATGGACATGGATAACAACATCAACATCATACAGGACAGGTACAGAAGATCAGACAAGGACATACCATCAACACATTACCAGGCAACACCACAAACAAGGGCTGATAGCAAAGCCCCCTGGATGAGCAGCAAAGGGCTACACCCAGTAAGACTCAGGACAGACTCACCTCCTGGCTGAGCATCAAGGTGCTACACCCAGCAAGACACAAGAGACTGACCACAAGCCGCACAGCTCACAGATAGATATAGCTGCATAACGAGGGCACCTGATAAGATAAGCCACACCCAGGGACAGACCTGGGGAAGTTAACCCTACCAGAACAGGGAGGGGAGCCTGCATCAACAGGAAGTGAACACACAGGCTGCTGTACTTGAAGTTGTCCCTGGCAACCAGCATATAGGACGCGAGGTGGACTCCTTTGCTTTACGCCAATCATCACATGGGATACCCCATTCGCTGAGCTGCTTAACCGCCCCTTGCGGTGAATTAAAGATCTGCAAGCCGCCATTGTAAGTGACCAGTAGCTTTACTGGGAAGCCCCAACGGTACTTTATCTGATGTTCCCGTAGAGTTGTTGTTATCAGGGCAAACTCCCTTCTCTTTGCGAGGGTGGCTGCAGAGAGGTCTGCATAGACCGCAATACCCTTAAAGTCCTCCGTTGGTGTCGCATTCTGCCTCAGGACTCTCAGGAACGCATCTTTGATGGTGTAGAAGTGGATCCTGGCAATGGTGTCACGCGGAAGGGAAGGATCAAGGCCCTTAGGCTTAGGCACTCTATGGATGCGGTCTATAATCAGGTCTCTTTCAGTAGTTTCTGGCAGTGCGGCTTTAATAAGTTGTTGCAGAAAGTGCTCTAACTCATTCGCTTCCACAGATTCTGGAATTCCACGGATTCTGACGTTATTCCGTCTGTGTCTGTCCTCCAGATCTTGAAGTTTAGCCGTTAACTTGGCTATATCTTCCTCCATAGCCTCATGGGCATCTATTAGAGAGTTGTGGGATGTGGAGAATTCAGCCATCTTGGCCTCCATGTGGGAAGTGTGCTCCCCTATACTCTGTATATCTGCTTTGAGGTCTTTCAGCAGCCCCAGCATGTCCTCCTTCATGGAAGCACATAGGCTCTCCAGCATGGAGCGCATAGTGTCTGCTGTTAATAGCGGAGGATCCAGGGCTTCCCTTTCAGGCCCGCGCTTATCCGCGGAGTAGCACGCAGATGGTAATGGCATTCCCGCCTGAGAGGCCGGCGTACAAACCGGAGATGGCGCCCCTCTCTGTCCAGGTTCTGCCGGCGCCACTTTACCAAAGCATTCCGTCAATTTGGCTGGGGCTGGACGCCTCCTAACTTTCCCCATAGCAGGAGCAGTAGTTAATGCTTTTAGGAGATGCGATATAGCACAGGAGTAGTAGCTGTGAGCCGCTTGAGGAATGTTAAGTCCGGAGCAGACGCGCTATGCGACCGGCGCCATCAGCGTGCAGGCCACGCCCCACTCCATTCCCAGACCTTACCGATGTGCAGCCATTCTTGGCATTGGATCAGGAAGAGGAGGTAGCAACGGCCGCCACCCAGCGGTCAGACGACAGTACCCAGATCAGCCCAAGGAGGGTGTTCCCCGCTGTTGCTGCCTACTCCGAGATCTCTAATGTCAGTGGTGGTGACGGTGATGATGATGTAATGTCGATGGACGTCACGTGGATTCCCACAAGAGAGGAAGAGGGGGGGAGTTCAGAGGGAGAGACTGAGCGCAGATAAGGAGGAGAGGCAGGCATAACTCGCAGTACACAGGAGGCAAGAAGCAGACTGCAAATGTATCTGGAGCGAGTCATCCACCATGCACGGTCACATCTTGCGCTCTCAGGATGCTGACACATGGCTCTGCAGTGTGGGCTTTTTTTAACTTGTCAGCTGCTGACAATAGTGTTGCCATCTTCAGTCTGTGCTGTCAACGCATAAGTTGCAGTATGCCCAACACTCATCTAGGGACGGCCGCCTTAAGGCACCTGGCCTCCCATTACCGAGTCCAGTGGGAGCAACGCCGTCAGAACCTACAAAGCCACACTCATTGCGCTCCATGTCCTGCCTCTTCTCCTTCTCCACTCTCCTCCCATTTGTTCTCCACTCCACCTTCCACCATGCCTTAGTCGCGTTCATCTGGCAGAAGGCAGGCTTCTGTGGCCCAAATGTTCCAGAGTAAAAAGTTGATGACGCCGGATAACCCTCTTGTCCAACGGCTGACCATTGGCTTGTCGGAACTGCTAGCCCGCCAACTACTGCCATATAAACTGGTGGACTTGAAGGCCTTTAGAAAATTTTTGGCCATTGGCACACCGCAATGGAAGGTAGTCGGAAGGAAATATTTCTCCTAGAAGGGCATCCCAAAGCTATATGGCCACGTTCAGCAGCAATTAAATATATCTCTGGCACAAAGTGTTGGTGCCAAGATACATCTGACCACAGACAAGTGGTCTAGCAAGCACGGGCAGGGAAGGTACGTAACTTTTACTGCCTACTGGGTGAACCTTATGAAAGCCGTCAAGCATGTAACCCATTGCACCCCTGTCGATTTGGTGTTACCGCCACCGATTGCATGCAGGCCTGCCTCTTCTTCTCCTCCTCATACTTCTCCTCCTGGGATGACTCCTCCTTTTCCACTGCTACCGCCTCTTCCGCTGCACCCCCCAAGCTCCCCAGAACCTATTCGACGTGCCAGGTGAGATATTGCCATGCTGTGCTGCGGCTGTTGTGCCTGGAAGCCAAGAGCCTACACTGCTTTCAGCTTTGCAGTCACAGGCCGATCAGTGGCTCAATTTGACAATTGGTAAAGTGGTGTGTGACGATGCTGCCAATCTGCTAAGCGCGCTGAAACATGGCAAAATGACACACGTCCTAAACCAAATTTTCCAGGTTCCAGGATGTCTTGCGGCAGGTCAGGAAAATCTCTGGCCATTTTAAAAGATCTTACACTGCCACGGCTCGCCTTGCTGACGTTTAGCGGCGACACCACCTGCCCGTCAGACATCTGATTTGTGACAGCACTACACACTGGAACTCCACCTTGTATATGCTTGACAGGCTGCTCCAGCAGCTACGTGCCGTTAACGACTGCCTGTATAAACTCTGCAGCAGGACATGTTCTGGGGAGCTTGGTTTCTTTTCACCAAGCCAGTGGCTGCTCATGCGCAACACATGCAGACTTCTGCGGCCATTTGATGAGATCACCAAACTGGTCAGTTGCAGCCAGGGCACCATCAGTGACATTGTACCTTAGGCCTTCTTTCTGGTGTTTTCATTGCGTTGTGTCATTGATCAAGCCGTCGACGAGCAGGAGCTGGAACATGAGGAGGTCGCAATGCTGAATGAATTCCCAGGGGGGGCTATTCCATCTGAGACAAGTCAGCAGGAGTCTGAAGAGTAGTCAGAGGAGGATGGTGGCTGGGGGGAGGAGAAGGAGGAGGTGTAAGAAGAGCAGGCATTCAGGGAGATTTAAACTTTTCGGGGTTCCCTTTTTTTGTCCGTTGCTCGGGGGAGGAGACTGAGGAGGACACTCTCCTGGGCGTTGTGTAGGAGCCAGGGTGCTCCACCACTTCCAATTTAGTGCAAATGGGGGCCTTTGTGCTCCAGTGTTTGAAGAGGGACTCCCGTATAAAAAGCATAAAGGGCTAGGTCCAGTACTGGGTGGCAACGTACTTAGACCCCCAGTATAAACACAAAATTTTGGACATGTTACCAGCATCACAGAGGGCTGTTAGAATGCAGCATTTCCAGGCCTTGCTGCGAGAGATGCTGTATTCTGCTGTTGCGGGTGCTGGCAGAGGAATTTCCACCCACAGCGAAACAGGTGCGAGTACCAATCTTACCACACCTGCAAGAAGAGGGTGGTTTGAAGATGTGTTGGTCACTTCGAATAGGACATAATTCTTGCAGCCAACCTATTGAGAGCTGCCCTCCGGATCCAGCCTCAGGGAACGCCTAGACCGACTGGTGTCCGACTACATCAGGTTAACTGTGGACACTCTGAAAAGCGAGAAACCCCTGGACTACTGGGTTTTCAAGCTTGACCTGTGGCCAGAGCTGGCACAATTTGCCATGGAACTCTTGGCTTGCCCCTCGTTGAGTGCCCTGCCCCGCAAGGACGTTCAGTGCAGCAGGGGGGATAGTTATCCAATAAGCGCACTCGCCTAGCTCACGACTGTGTGGACTACCTCACATTTCTAAAAATGAATAAAGCATTGATGTCGGAGGAATTAAACACCTGTGACGACCATGTGTAATTGAATTATTTTTCATGCCAGCCCACACATATCCGCCACCACACAGAACAAAGAATGGTCCTTGTCTTATCTATATACAGTGGCATAAAAGGAATTTTCTGTCAGGTGAATGCCTAATTTTTGGGGCCTGTACTGGCCTAAAGTAAAGTAAACTAAAGTAAAATTATTATTCAGTTACCGCCTCATGTACCTTCAGCCACATAATCACTTGTTCTTTTCTGTCCGGTGAATGCCTAATGTTTGGGGCCTGTACTCCACTGGCCTGCAGTAAAATTGTTATCCACTGACCGTCTAATATACCTCCAGCCACATAATTACTTGTTCTTTTCTGTCCAGTGAATGCATAATTTTTGGGGCCTGTACTCCACTGGCCTACAGTAAAATTGTTATCCACTGACTGTCTAATATACCTCCAGCCACATAATCACTTTTTCTTTTCTGTCCGGTGAATGCCTAATTTTTGGGGCCCGTACTCCTATGGTCTAAAATATTTTTTTTCTATGCTCCAGCAGGGCACATTATTATTCAGTTACCGCCTCATGTACCTTCAGCCACATAATCACTTGTTCTTTTCTGTCTGGTGAATGCCTAATGTTTGGGGCCTGTACTCCACTGGCCTGCAGTAAAATTGTTATCCACTGACCGTCTAATATACCTCCAGCCACATAATTACTTGTTCTTTTCTGTCCAGTGAATGCATAATTTTTGGGGCCTGTACTCCACTGGCCTACAGTAAAATTGTTATCCACTGACTGTCTAATATACCTCCAGCCACATAATCACTTTTTCTTTTCTGTCCGGTGAATGCCTAATTTTTGGGGCCCGTACTCCTATGGTCTAAAATATTTTCTTTCTATGCTCCAGCAGGGCACATTTTTGAGAGTTTCCCTTTAACCCCTTAGTGACCAAGCCTGTTTGGGCCTTTATGACCAAGCGTTTTTCTTCCTTTTTTCATCGTCGCGTTCCAAGAGCTATAACTTTTTTATTTTTTCGTCTATATAGCTTTATGAGGGCTTGTTTTTTACGGGACAAGTTGTAGTTTTTAATGGAACCATTTTTGGGTACACATAACTTTCTGATTAACTTTTATTAACTCTTTCTGGGAGGGAGATGGGGGAAAATAGCAATACTGCCACGCGTTTTTACATTATAAATTTTACGGCGTTCATTTTTCGGTACAAATAATATAATATCTTTATTCTCTGGGTCAGTACGATTACAGTGATACTAAATACTTATAATTTTTTTAACGTTTTACTACTTTTTTTTCCAATAAAACCCCTTTTATTAACCAAAAAAATGATTTTGCATTGCCACTTCACAAGACCCATAACTTTTTTTTTTCTTTTTCTATGGAGTTGTGTGAGGGCTTGATTTTTGAGGGACAACTTGTATTTTTCATTGGTATCATTTTGGAGTAAATGGCGCTTTTTGATCGCTTGTTATTACGTTTTTTTCGGTGGAAACTAAGAATAAATTAGAAATTCTTTCTTTTTTTTATTTTTATTTTTTACGGCGTTCACCATAGGGGATAATTTATGTAATATTTATGTAGTCCGGGTCGTTACGGACGCGGCAATACCAAACATATGGGGGATATTTTCTTTTTGCAATTTTTTTCATTGAAAAGCGTATTTTCAATGAAAAAAAAAGCATATTTTTTTATTTTATGGAATTTTTTTATTTAATAAATGTGTATTTATTTATTTATTTTTTTACTACTTAAAAGTCCCACATGGGGACTATAATATACAGTATTTTGATTGCTTTTAAAATGTAATGCATTATCTCTATAAGGCATTACATTTCAATAGCATTTCAATAGCATTTCAATAGCGATGCTATTCAAACCTTGACCAGCAGGTGGCGCCAGAGAGGCACGGCCTGCTGGAAATAACTGAAGACAGGCTCGGGGCCCTGATCGGAAGTGAGGTAAGCTTCCGAACACATCAGCACCCCGCGATCTTATTTTCGGGGTGCTGATGGGAGACAGAGGGAGTCCGCTCCCTCTGTCACCACTTTACATGCAGCGGGCGCCATTGCGCCCGGCATGTAAAGGGTTAAACAGCCCGGATCGGCACTCCTGCCGGTCCGGGCTGTTAGAGCAGGGTCCCGGCTCTCATGTGAGAGCCGGGTCCGTGCTCCCCGCTGCACGGGGGAGCCATGCAGCGCTTAGACCGGGCCGCCGTAAAAACGCGGCAGCCCAGCCTAAGGCCCCTTAGTGACCGCCGTAAAAACACGTATGGGTGGTCACTAAGGGGTTAAAACAAATAGAAATGGCTGATGTTCATCCATCACTTATTGTTTAATTGATAAACAATTCCTTTAGGCCTTGATTCTCAAATTGGTATGAATAAGCTGTATAATATAACTGTTATTGGGGTGCCCCCCTTGTTTAATAGATAAACAATTCTATTATGCCTTGATTCTCAAATTGGCGTGAATAAGCTATTTATAATAAGCTATTTTAGTCTATTTATACTGTTATTGGTTTGTCTACCTTGTTAAATAATAGCCTACAATGATACCTAATGGGATCACACCTCCATCATGAAACAAAACCTAAAAAAAATTGGTGTTCATACCCAACAAATTAGCACATGAGTCTAATAACGTAGCAAAATGTAATTTATTAGATATCACTTAAAAACATACATATAGCAAAGGGAGTAAAGATGAACCAGTGTGGTATCAAGAATATGAGGAGAGCACATGGGAAGGGGATAGTAATAATCATATACAAGTGCAGAGAGTCATATGTGGTAATACTGAATGGAGGCTGGAACCAGCCTGGTCGACTGCACACGGTATGAGGAAAATGTGCAGGGATCAAGTACACAGCCTGCAAGTGTAACAGCAGTACTGCACAGGGTTTACAGAATGTAAATACAATCACTGACAACAAGTTACAAAGTTAATCAAACAAATAGTGATCCCCTTCCCAACGTGTTTCGCCAAACAGGCTTCGTCAGGGAGACTCTCTGCACTTGTATATGATTATTACTATCCCCTTCCCATGTGCTCTCCTCATATTCTTGCTACCACACTGGTTCATGTTTACTCCCCTTGCTATAAGTTTTATAATATGTTTTTAAGTGATATCTAATAAATTACATTTTGCTATGTTGTTGGACTCATGTGCTAATTTGTTGGGTATGCACACCAATTTTTTTAGGTTTTGTTACCGTGTTAAATAGATAAGCAATTGAGTCTCAAATTGGGGTGACTAAGCTGTATAATTTAAATGTTTTTGGAGTGCCAACCTTGTTTAATAGATAAACAATTCTATGACATATTTACATAGTTACATACAGTTGAAAAAATACATCAGTCCATCAAGTTCAACCAAGGGATAGGTGGGGACGTGAATCCCAGAAAGAAATGAGACTCAGATTTCTACACTTTTCATAAGAATTAATTTAATTTACTTTTAAGAATTCATCTACAGTGTAAGCCCTTTTTAAAACTGTCCACTGTCCCTGCTGTGACTACATTCCTGATGAAGTCTATTCCACAGATTCACAGTACTTACAGTAAAGAAACGCTCCTGGAGACTGAACTGTTTCTTCTTCAGTCAGAGGCAGTGCCCCCTTGTCTTTTGAGGGCATTTTACATGGATCGTTTTTTCATCATATTTTTTGTATTGCCCATTAATTTATTTGTATAGGTGAAACATGTCCCCTTTTAGATGTTTTCTCAAGACTAAATAAATGTAATTCTTTTAACTAAGACCCTCCATGCCCCTTATCAGTTTAGTTGCTCTCTTTTGTACTTTTCCAGTTCCAAAGCATCCTTTCTATGGACCGGTGTCCAGAACTGAACTGCATATTCCTGATGAGGCCGCACCATTACCCTGTCCCGCGAGTCCATGCCTGCTAGCCTTAGATGCAGCTGATTGATATTGTATGCTCTCATTTAATCTATGATCTACAATCACACTCAAATCCTTCTCTATGAGTGACTCTCCCAGTGTAGTGTTACATCCCCTAGGACATATGATGCACATAGATTATTACTACCAAGATGTATAACTGTACATTTAACCACATTTAACCTTATTTGCCAAGGGCATGCCCAATCACTCAAGTCAGCTTGTAGTTTACGGACATCTTCCATAGACTGCACAGTACTACATAGCTTATTGTCATCTTCAAAAATAGAAATGGTGCTATTAATCCCATCCTCTATATTATTAATAAATTAATTAAATAATAGAGGACCCAGCACTGAACCTTGGGGTGCATCACTTATAACCTGGGACCATTCTGAATGGGAATCATTGACCACAACTCTGGACACGGTCCTTCAGCCAGTTTTCAATCCAATTACAAACTATACTTTCCAAACCTATAGACCTTATTTTACCTATTAAACATCTATGAGGGACAGTATCAAAAGCCAGCCATCAGCCCCCATGTCAGCCAGCAATCATCCCCCATGTCAGCCAGCAATTAGCTCCCATGTCAGACAGCCATCAGCCCCCATGTCAGACAGCCATCAGCCCCCATGTCAGACAGCCATCAGCCCCCCATGTCAGACAGCCATCAGCCCATATGTCAGCCATCAGCCCCTAGCCATCAGCGCAAATAAAAAAAAAAAAATACCACTTACCTCTCCTGCTCATGGACGCCACCGCTGCTCACCATCGTGATCCTTTTCATCCTGCTGTCGGCTGTGTATTGCGGGCGCAGCCCTGCACAGCCGACAGCGAAGCGGGGACCAGGAAGCAGTGATTACAGATTCTTCACCCCTTCCTGGTCCTCCGGTACTATTGAAACGCTTCCATAATGGAATCGCTTCATTAGTACCTTGTTAATGACGACCCTGATTGCCATGGCCCGGCAAACAATCTTCCAGGGCCTGGTCCTGGGCCGCGGCCCGGCGGTTGGGGACCGCTGCTTTATTACACATGTAATAAAAGAACATGGCAGTACAGACATTCAGGTCGCACAATAGTGGTAGAACTACCACAGAACCATGTGCAGCTGCAGACCAGAGGCAAAACCCAGAGGGCAGAAAGCCAGTAAGCTCCATTCTTCACTGATTCCCTGGTAGTGGGGATGAATTGGGCTGAGGGTTCACTGATCGCACCTCCTGGAAGGTCCCGGTACACTTGGCCCCTACCTGCAAGGAACAACACTGGTGAAACCACCAGCGGAACAGACAGCAGAACTGGAACCCAAGCAAACACAGGACATGGGTCAGACAACAAGATGAACGGTAACCAGCACAGAAGCAGATGCCTGGACCCCAAGCGGAATGGAAGTATGGCGGTCTCAGGCAGAGCTGCACACAGACTAGAGATCCTCCCTCCGGAGAACCCAGGGGCCCTCTCATGAAGGCAGGACAGACACAGAAACTGAAGCAGCAAGGCACTGCAGGATAGACAAGCAACAGACTAGATCGGAAGCAGTTTAGCACTGGCAGGCTATCAGATGCATTTAGAGCACTGCTAGGCTACACAAGGAACAGAGTGGATCCAGACAGAGAACAGGTACAGAAGAACAGGCAAGGCATGGACATGGATAACAACATCAACATCATACAGGACAGGTACAGAAGATCAGACAAGGACATACCATCAACACATTACCAGGCAACACCACAAACAAGGGCTGATAGCAAAGCCCCCTGGATGAGCAGCAAAGGGCTACACCCAGTAAGACTCAGGACAGACTCACCTCCTGGCTGAGCATCAAGGTGCTACACCCAGCAAGACACAAGAGACTGACCACAAGCCGCACAGCTCACAGATAGATATAGCTGCATAACGAGGGCACCTGATAAGATAAGCCACACCCAGGGACAGACCTGGGGAAGTTAACCCTACCAGAACAGGGAGGGGAGCCTGCATCAACAGGAAGTGAACACACAGGCTGCTGTACTTGAAGTTGTCCCTGGCAACCAGCATACAAGGAGTACACCGCAGCCAGTACGCCAGAGCACAAATAACCCGTGACACAAACAGAAATGCATCCATACTAAGGCCATGTTCATAAACAAGGCTGCAGCCAGCATCACAGAACCAGCATACATGGGGATACACAAAGTGCATGCAGCCAACCTGCACAGCATCGGTGACAGGAACCACAGAGATGCAGACACGGAAGCCACAAACACAGGCCACAGTTCATACACTACACCGCAGCCAGCACGCAGTCCCAAGCAAGCAGCATACACAGGTGTCAGCCTGCAGCCAGTACGCGAGGGAGCCTGCAGCCAGCCTACACGGCACCAGAGACAGGAACTGCACCGAGATACAGACATGGGGAGTACACACAGTCAAGAGCATAGGTCACATAAGACACCGGAGCCAGCACATAGTCCCAAGCAACGAGCATACACAGGAAACAAAAAACAGGGGGATCCGCTCACTTCTGTTTCCCTCAGGACAGGTGCTCCAATCCAAAATTGAGTCACCCCTCAAAGTAGTGGATAAAATATGTAAAAAAAAGAAGGATTGGTCACTCTTATATGGAAATATAGGGTGTTTGTTTTATTGATATTATTATTAATATGTGTTAAAATACAAAACCATGGATATAAAATACATAGAGATAAAACAATATCCTATATCTGTTCTCTATTCAAATTTGTCATATAGTTTGTATGACAAAAGACAATAGCAATTTCAATACTGGACAAAAACAGCGTCAAAATGTCTCCACCTAGATTCAATGGTCTGTTGTGTGAAATACAGATTGATACAAGTATCCACCCCGTGATTTGGATACAGTATCGAGTGAATCAATCAGCCATATGATGTAGGGGATGAGTCTCTAAATAGATGTATCAAAGTCCATGTATATGACAAAATTATAATCCCACTCCTTTGTGGATAAAAAGTAGATTGTGTCCGCTCTTTCTCCTAGTGCTATAGCGTATGGCTCCGATAGCCCGTTTCTACTGCCATTGTTTCTACTGCCATACACATCGCATAATAGGAGATTTCATATATAGAACACCTCTGATTAATTTTGGATACATAGGGAGTGAGAGAAGAAAAAAACGCATCAAATCTGTAGAAAACGCAGTAAAACCGCATCTGCATTTTTTGTAACAAAGTGCGTTTTTTAGTAGTGAAGTGCGTTTTTTAATAAAGAACAACTTCTAATGAAGATTTCAATGAAGGATAACTAAATCCCCTAAAAGAGCTTTGGAATAACAGACTTGAGTATGTTTGGTACTATTCACTTATTTATGTTTTTATATATGTTCTTAAAGTGTATTTTATCATATGTTTAGGACTAAGAAATGAAATGTTAGTATTTGATATGATATCTTATATCTGTAGATCAAATTGTTAGGTATAAATATGACAATGACTCAGATTGGGACATGAAAATAACGCATCAAAATTAGAGGTACAAATAACATCTAAAAATGCTATACTGACTCTGAAAGAGACATTGCAGGGTCCAGTCCGGACTTTGGCGACAACCAATGCTAGTATAAATTCTATGGATCTACAAGATGGGAGTATGCTACTGAGGAAGGGGACAGTGTTTCCCCGAAACGCGTCTAGCGTCACACCTTTGGACGAATACCCCATCTTCTACTAAGTGCACTACAAAGAAAAAGAAAAAGAAACCCTTGGATTTAGTGTTGGAATCATCACAACACGTCATTCATCAGCGCTGATAGAGAAGGACTTACCACCTTTACATCGGGTTCAAATTTCCCGCGGAGGACACGTGGGACGCGAGCAGCTCTGCAGCCGGGACGCCGGCCGATTCAGCGAAGCAGGAGCTCGCATTCAAGCCCTTACCTTTGTCCGACGGTCTCAATAAAGGTAAGCCCACAACTCTAGTGGGTATAACATCCAGATTTACCTTCCTGAACACCGACTGAATATACTGTTTGTGACGACTGAAATAATCTGTGCAGCGATAATTCACAAACACAGTATAGCAGTCAGCAGGTGCATACGGTGCAGCATTGGTTTGTGGTGGCCGATTTGTATGTATCCATTGTGTTCAAAATTGACTTGCACGGGCTAAAGGAGCCATACGCTATAGCACTAGGAGAAAGAGCGGACACAATCTACTTTTTATCCACAAAGGAGTGGGATTATAATTTTGTCATATACATGGACTTTGATACATCTATTTAGAGACTCATCCCCTACATCATATGGCTGATTGATTCACTCGATACTGTATCCAAATCACGGGGTGGATACTTGTATCAATCTGTCTTTCACACAACAGACCATTGAATCTAGGTGGAGACATTTTGACACTGTTTTTGTCCAGTATTGAAATTGCTATTGTCTTTTGTAATACAAACTATATGACAAATTTGAATAGAGAACAGATATAGGATATTGTTTTGGCAGTAGAAACAATGGCAGTAGAAACGATCGATAGATAGAGAAACGAAACGATAGAAAGATCGTTTCTACTGCCATTGTTTCTACTGCCATACACATCGCATAATAGGAGATTTCATATATAGAACACCTCTGATTAATTTTGGATACATAGGGAGTGAGAGAAGAAAAAAACGCATCAAATCTGTAGAAAACGCAGTAAAACCGCATCTGCATTTTTTGTAACAAAGTGCGTTTTTTAGTAGTGAAGTGCGTTTTTTAATAAAGAACAACTTCTAATGAAGATTTCAATGAAGGATAACTAAATCCCCTAAAAGAGCTTTGGAATAACAGACTTGAGTATGTTTGGTACTATTCACTTATTTATGTTTTTATATATGTTCTTAAAGTGTATTTTATCATATGTTTAGGACTAAGAAATGAAATGTTAGTATTTGATATGATATCTTATATCTGTAGATCAAATTGTTAGGTATAAATATGACAATGACTCAGATTGGGACATGAAAATAACACATCAAAATTAGAGGTACAAATAACATCTAAAAATGCTATACTGACTCTGAAAGAGACATTGCAGGGTCCAGTCCGGACTTTGGCGACAACCAATGCTAGTATAAATTCTATGGATCTACAAGATGGGAGTATGCTACTGAGGAAGGGGACAGTGTTTCCCCGAAACGCGTCTAGCGTCACACCTTTGGACGAATACCCCATCTTCTACTAAGTGCACTACAAAGAAAAAGAAAAAGAAACCCTTGGATTTAGTGTTGGAATCATCACAACACATCATTCATCAGTGCTGATAGAGAAGGACTTACCACCTTTACATCCGGTTCAAATTTCCCGCGGAGGACACGTGGGACGCGAGCAGCTCTGCAGCCGGGACGCCGGCCGATTCAGCGAAGCAGGAGCTCGCATTCAAGCCCTTACCTTTGTCCGACGGTCTCAATAAAGGTAAGCCCACAACTCTAGTGGGTATAACATCCAGATTTACCTTCCTGAACACCGACTGAATATACTGTTTGTGACGACTGAAATAATCTGTGCAGCGATAATTCACAAACACAGTATAGCAGTCAGCAGGTGCATACGGTGCAGCATTGGTTTGTGGTGGCCGATTTGTGTGTATCCATTGTGTTCAAAATTGACTTGCACGGGCTATCGGAGCCATACGCTATAGCACTAGGAGAAAGAGCGGACACAATCTACTTTTTATCCACAGAGGAGTGGGATTATAATTTTGTCATATACATGGACTTTGATACATCTATTTAGAGACTCATCCCCTACATCATATGGCAAATGATTACAAACTATATGACAAATTTGAATAGAGAACAGATATAGGATATTGTTTTATCTCTGTATGTATTTTATATCCATGGTTTTGTATTTTAACACATATTAATAATAATATCAATAAAACAAACACCCTATATTTCCATATAAGAGTGACCAATCCTTCTTTTTTTTTTTTTTTTACATACACAGGAAACAGCTTGCCAGTACACAAGTGGGCCTGCAGCCAGCCTACAACTGTTACAGTGAACCACACCATGAGAAAATAACTAGTCTGAAATTACCTTTAGAGGAACTAGATCCTTTTTTGAATATGGGCACCATATTTTCCTTGCGCCAATCACTTGGCACTGTACCAGTACCTAGAGCTCTTTAAGAACTCTTGAGTGTAATCCATCTGGACCCGGAGTTTTGTTCACATTTATCTGATATAACTTAGCTTGGACCATATGTACAGTTAGCCAATTGAGTATATTTATATTACTGGATGTACTAACAGCCCTGGCATCACCGGGATCAGCTAATTTATTTTCTTTTGTATATACAGAGCTAAAAAAAAACAGTTAGTAACTCTGCCTTTTCCTTATCTTAAGTGACTAACCCCCCTTTATCATTATTTAGGGGATCCTACCTGCTCAGACCTTGGTTTTTTAGCATTTATATATTTAAATAATTTTTGTGGATTTATTTTGCTCTCTTTTGCCACCTTCTGTTCTTTTTGTAATTTTGCAGATTTTATCTCCTTTTTACAGATTTTATTAAGCCCTTTGTAAACTTCAAAGCCTAAAGCTGACCTCTCAGATTTGTATTTATTAATTGCCCTTATATGCCATTTATTCACCCTTTTTACAGTAGCTGTAATCTATGGATGTCTACTTGTTACCTAAAGGAATACATTTTTAGTGCAATTACTCAATGTGGATTTAAAGCTCTCCCATGTATCCTTAGTATTATTATGTGACAGTAGCTGCTCCCAGTTTATGCCCTGAAATGCTTCCTTCAACCCAGGGAAATTGGCCTTTTTAAAATTCAGTGTTTTTGCCAGATTTTGCTTCTTATAGTCCAGGGGGAGTATAATTTTATTGTTGTCACTATTACCAAGTGTTTCTTGAAAAGTAAGATTTCCAACAAGCATCTGTATCATTAGAAATTACCAGATCCAACAGAACATTGCCCCTAGTGGGAGCTTCTACAAACTGGCCCATAAAGTGGTCCTGCAGCAAGTTGAGAAGTCTTCTCCCCTTTGCAGTTGAGGCAGAACCGTGACCCCAGCCAATGTCTGGGAAGTTAAAATCTCCCATTATGACCACTGTACCAGCCTGTGCAGACCACTCTATTTGGTTATACAGTTGAACATCTATCTCCTCTGTGATGTTAAGAGGTCTATAGATTACACCAATTATTGTTTTTTGAGTGTTTATATCCCTTTGTAATTCCTCCCATAAGGTTTTAACATCCTCACCATCCTCACTCCTCTTTTACACTCACCTTCAAATCACTCTTCACATACAGGCACACCGCCACAGACTTTATTTACCCTGTCTTTCCTAAATAATTTAAAAGCCTGAATATTAACAGCCCAGTCATGTAAAGAGTCCAATTATGTCTCAACCACACCAACTACATCTATATGTTCCTCTAGTACCATAGCCTCCAGCTCCCCCATTTTGCTTGCTAGATGTCAGTAATTTAAAATTTATTTTCACAAATGCCAATTACCTGTATAAGGAATATCTGGGATTTTTGGGTACCTTGGTTGATGTTTGTATGTAACAGATCCATGTTACAGCAGTTCTATTTTTCATCTGTGTACAGTTCTGCCCAGTCTTCTTCCTAATTTCCTCACTAACCCCAGCCCCCCACTAAATCCCCACTGTCCTCTCCTATATCCTACTCTCTATCTACACTATCTACCTCCTTGTTAATATGACCTCCCTCCCTCCCCCAGATCCTAGTTTAAAAGCTCCTCCAGCCGTCCTTGATTCTCAAATTGGGGTGAATAAGCTGACTAATACTACGGTTATTGGGGTGTCCACCTTGTTTCATACAGTAGATAAGCAATTCCACTTGCCATTGATTCTCAAGCTGTGTAATGTAACTGTTATTGGGGTGTTCTCCTTGTATAATAGATAAGCAATTCTATTTTACCTTGATTCTCCTTGATTTAACAAAATAGCCATGTTAGGATTAATGGGACTTGCGTCCACTGTATGTTTCCTCCAGTGATGTCGTCGGTTTTATCTCCTGTACCAATTCTTTTAATCATGTATACATTCTATTTGTGAAATTAACTGTGATTTTTGTAATAAAGTATTTAATCAGTATAAACGGTCTGGCATTTCTGTGTAGGTTATATATTAAGAGTAATATTGCCATAGGCTTCCATTACTTGAAAGTAATCATCCCATGGTTGGGGTATTTATCGGATCTTGATCAGTTGATGTCAATGCCGCCTATTGCCTTCTCATGCTTTTATTCCGGCACCAATGTCCTCCTCTGCCTCCTCATCCTCCACCTTGTCCTCAGCCTCCACTGTAGGCACAGTTCAGAGTGGTCCTCCAGCATACCACAGCGGTGTTCTGCACCTGGCCAGCCTGGGTGAAGGGAGTCTAACTGGAAGAAACTGCTCGGCGTCATCAACCAAAAAAATCGAATCCTGGCTGTCTCCACACCAACTGAAGATTGGAAACATGGTCACTGATAACGGGAAGAACATTCTGTTGGTGCTGCATCAAGGAGGGCTCACCCATGCGCCCTGCATGGCGCACATCTTTAATATGGTTTTAAACAGGTTCATGAAGTCTTCCACCCAACTGCAAGACGTCTTGAAAATGGCCAGGAATCTGTGCATGCACTTCAGCCACTCTGCAAAATACCCCCTTCTTAAGTTGCAAAGGCAGAATTGTGTTCCCCAACATCACCTCATATCCAATGTTTCCACACATTGGAACTCCACCCTCCACATTTTTGAGCGACTATATGTGTAACTTCGACGTTGGCCAGTGGCAACTCATGTGTCACACTTCCTGTTTGCTCAGGCCCTTTGAGGAGGCCACTTTATTTGTCAGTTGCCAGGACTAAGGGATGAATTATGTCATTCCACTCCTTCACAATCTGGCTGGCCAGAGAACTGGAGACATGGTGCCTTTATTTCATGGCCCACCTGAGCCCTGTGGAGACTGAACTGGTGGAGGAAAAGGACGAGGAAATTAACACCCCGGAATTGTATACAGAAATAGATTATTTGTTTGCCCAAGCACCAGAAGAGGAACAGAAGAGGAGCAGTAAAAGCAATGATGAGCTGAATGGCGATGAGGAAGAGCAGGCAGATGCAGTAGAGATGGAGGCAGTGAGTCCCTCTGATTTCCTTGTGCAAATGGCCAGATGGATGCTGAGTTGCTTGCATAGTGACAGCCGCATTATCATGATTCGGTAGAGGGATGACTACTGGCTCTCCCCAATGTTTGACGCTCGCTACCAGACCAAAATGGGGGTCTCTTTCCACCTTCTGAGAGGGTTGATAGACTCAACTATTATCGAGACATCCTATGCAGTCAATTGGTCGCTGCCTATGTGCTCCATAGCCCATCCTCACGAAGGTCTGACCAGGGGGCTCTCTGCACTCACACTCCAATGCCATGACTGCTGGAGGGCGGTGGGGGTTCAGAAACAGCACAAGCTCCATCAGCAGCAACTTAAAGTGTAACTGTCATTCTTTTTTTTTATTTTTGTAATGTATAGGGGCTGTGAAACTGAACATTTTTGTAATATACTTTAAAGAAAAATAGCTCTAAAGTGGCCCATTTTGAGCATTAGCAATGTTCCTCTGTCTTCTGTTTACATAACTGTGGAGACTTGCTCAACACTGACTGTGTTATGTAAGCAGAAGACAGAGGAGCGTTGCTAAGGCTCAAAATGGGCCACTTTCGAGCTATTTTTCTAATAGAAATGTACAATTTCAGTAATTAAAGTATATTACTAAAAAGCTCAGTATTACTGCCCACATTGCAAAAATAAAAAAAAGAATGACAGTTACACTTTAAAGGGAACCTGTCACCGGGATTTTGTGTATAGAGCTGAGGACATGGGTTGCTAGATGGCCTCTAGCACATCCGCAATACCCAGTCCCCATAGCTCTCTGTGCTTTTATTGTGTAAAAAAAAATGAACCTTACATGAGTCCTGTCCCTGAGATGAGTCCAGTGTGAAGGAGCCCAGCACCGCCCCACATCCTCCAAATCTTCTCCTTGCTCCCCGACGTCAGAAAGCTAGAACGCCATAATCTCGCCATGCGCAAGCTAGCACATAGCGGCCATCTAGCAAACCATGTCCTCAGCTCTATATACAAAATCCCAGTGACAGGTTCCCTTTAAGTCTTGATACTCTAATAATCACTTTTCTTCACCCGCTTACTGAAGAAACCACCCAGCAGCAGCATCATGAGGACATGGAGCAGAACCTGAACCAGCAGGTGGTGGCATACTTGGATAATATCCTGCCACCCCTGACCCAAGATCCCCTGGACCCCTGGGCAGCCAAACTTGATTTGTGGCTGCAACTGGCCAAGTTTGCCCTGGACAAGCTTTTCTGCCCAGCCTGCCAGCCACTGCTGTTACTCCCCACTCTGTAACTGGTCCACTATGTTGACTCCTCATGTTGTTTCCCCCCTCACCATTCTGTGACTGGATCACTGTGTTGACTTCTCTCTGCTGCTACCCTCCCCACTCTGTGACTGGGCCACTATGTTGACTCCATTTACCTTTCTTGTGATCTGGCAAAAGAACCGAAAAATAAAAACACTACGGATCCTGTCTTTGGAGCATCCGTAAGGCCAAAAAAAAGGAAAAATAAACAGTGACGTCAACACAGACTTAATGCTGACACCCTCCCCACTCTGTCATGGAGCCAATACTTTTAGCAATCTTGACAGTATAAATTCAGACCTTTCTTTCACTCTATAGTAGAATCTTGGGCCATTGCACAGTTAAGTATGTTATTACCTGTGACCTGTGAGGCTGAGTTCACACTTTAGTTATTTGGTCAGGTAATTCCGGCAGTTACTGTCTGATGAGCCAAAATCAGGAGCCAATCCTACTCTCAGATAAGGTATCATTATAAGATCTGCACCTGTTTTTGACCAAATAAGTGTAGTGTGAACTGACCCGCAGAGTGACACCTGTCACCTTCCTGTTATACTGATGCACAGTGACTGTTTCATTGCCAGAAAGGACTAGCTATGTTGTTGCTGCAATACATTGTGATGTACACCGAGCTACACTCTCTCTGCAAGCTGGGATGTAGCGGATTTAATGCGCTCCGTGATTAAATAATTCGTGAAGTGGCAAATTTTTTGGGAAAATTTTGTAAAGCGTCTATATAATTTTTTTTTTAAACTTTGCTTATCTCTATTTACAAGCTAAGATTTTCAATAAACTGCCATTAATGGCCAAGATAGGAATACACAGTACAGTTGTGGCCAAAAGTTTTGAGAATTAGGCTACTTTCACACTAGCGTTCGTCGGTCCGCTCGTGAGCTCCGTTTGAAGGGGCTCACGAGCGGACCCGAACGCAGCCGTCCAGCCCTGATGCAGTCTGAATGGAGCGGATCCGCTCAGACTGCATCAGTCTGGCGGCGTTCAGCCTCCGCTCGCCTCCGCACAGACAGGCGGACAGCTGAACGCTGCTTGCAGCGTTCGGGTGTCCGCCTGGCCGTGCGGAGGCGTGTGGATCCGTCCAGACTTACAATGTAAGTCAATGGGGACGGATCCGTTTGAAGATGCCACAATATGGCTCAATCTTCAGGCGGATCCGTCCCCCATTGACTTTACATTGAAAGTCTGGACGGATCCGTACGAGGCTATTTTCACACTTAGCTGTTATATGCTAAAATAATGCAGACGGATCCGTTCTGAACGGAGCCTCCGTCTGCATTATTATGATCGGATCCGTTCAGAACGGATCTGATCGAACGCTAGTGTGAAAGTAGCCTTACATAAATATTGAAAATTGGAAAAGTTGTTGCTTAAGTTTTTATAATAGCAATTTGCATATACTCCAGAATGTTATGAAGAGTGATCAGATGAATTGCATAGTCCTTCTTTGCCATGAAAATTAACTTAATCCCAAAAAAAACCTTTCCACTGCATTTCATTTCTGTCATTAAAGGTTTTGTTAACTCAGGTGAGAATATTGACGAGCACAAGGCTAGAGATCATTATGTCAGGCTGATTGGGTTAAAATGGCAGACTTGACCTGTTAAAAGGAGGGTGATGCTTGAAATCATTGTTCTTCCATTGTTAACCATGGTGACCTGCAAAGAAATGTGTGCAGCCATCATTGCGTTGCATAAAAATGGCTTCACAGGCAAGGATATTGTGGTTACTAAGATTGCACCTCAATCAACAATTTATAGTATCATCAAGAACTTCAAGGAACGAGGTTCAATTCTTGTTAAGAAGGCTTCAGGGCGTCCAAGAAAGTCCAGCAAACGCCAGGATCGTCTCCTAAAGAGGATTCAGCTGCGGGATCGGAGTGCCACCAGTGCAGAGCTTGCTCAGGAATGGCAGCAGGCAGGTGTGAGTGCATCTGCACGCACAGTGAGGCGAAGACTTATGGAAGATGGCCTGGTGTCAAGAAGGGCAGCAAAGAAGCCACTTCTCTCCAAAAAAAAACCCCATCAGGGACAGATTGATCTTCTGCTGAAAATATGGTGAATGGACTGCTGAAGCCTCTTTCCGATTGTTTGGGGCATCAGGAAAAAAGCTTGTCCGGAGAAGAAAAGGTGAGCGCTACAATCAGTCCTGTGTCATGCCAACAGTAAAGCATCCTGAGACCATTCATGTGTGGGGTTGCTTCTCATCTAAGGGAGTGGGCTCATTCACAATTTTGCCCCAAAACACAGCCATGAATAAAGAATGGTACCAAAACACCCTCTAACAGCAACTTCTTCTGACAATCCAACAACAGTTTGGTGAAGAACAATGCATTTTCCAGCACGATGGAGCACCGTGCCATAAGGCAAAAGTGATAACTAAGTGGCTCGGGGACCAAAACGTTGACATTTTGGGTCCATGGCCTGGAAACTCCCTAGATCTTAATCCCATTAACTTGTGGTCAATTCTCAAGAGGCGGTTGGAGAAACAGAAACCCACTAATTCTGACAAACTCCAAGAAGTGATTATGAAAGAATGGTTTGCTATCAGTCAGGAATTGGCCCAGAAGTTGATTGAGAGCATGCCCAGTCGAATTGCAGAGGTCCTGAAAAAGAAGGGCCAACACTGCAAATACTGACTCTTTGCATAAATGTCATGTAATTGTCGATAAAAGCCTTTGAAACGTATGAAGTGTGTGTAATTATATTTCACTACATCACAGAAACAACTGAAACAAAGATCTAAAAGCAGTTTAGCAGCAAACTTTGTGAAAACGAATATTTGTGTCAGTCTCAAAACTTTTGGCCACGACTGTAATCCCAGACAACCTCTCTAATTCAGAGCACTTGCCACTTTTCTGCACCATAAGCATTGTAGTTTAAAGGGAACTTGCCACTTTCAATATGTTATCTGATATGTTATAGAACAGGAGGAGCTGAAAAGACTAAGGCCTCATGCACACAACAGTGTTTTTTCACTGTCAGTGATTTGGCTTCAGTGGTTCGTGTCCGATTTTGCTTCAATTGTGTTTCCTTGTGTCTTCCTTTTTTTTTTGTCTGACGGGGAATAAAGAATGTTAACCCCTTCATGACCAAAGGTCATTGATGCCCCAGTGTCCAGGTCAAAATTTACAAATCTGACATGCATCACCTTATGTGGTAATAGCTTTGGAACGCTTTTGCTTATCCAAGTCATTTTGAGATTGTTTTCTCGTGACACATTGTACTTCATGTCATAAATTTGAGTCAATATATATCACATTTATTTATGAAAAAATCCCAAATGTACCAAAAAAATAAAAAAATTCTAAATTTTCAAAATTGCTAATTCTCTGCTTCTAAAACAGAAAGTGATACCTCATAAAATATTTATTACTTAACATTCCCCATATGTCTACTTTATGTTGGCATCATTTTGGAAATGTTATTTTATTTTTTCAGGATGTTAGAAGGCTTAGAATTTCAGAAGCAATTCTTAAAATTTTTAAGAACATTTCCAAAACCCACTTTTTAAGGACCAGTTCAGGTCTGAAGTCACTTTGTGGGGCTTACATAGTGGATACCCCCCATAAATGACCCCATTGTAGAAACTACACCCCTCAAGTTACTCAAAACTGATTTTACAAACTTTGTTAACCCTTTAGGTGTTCCACAAAAATTAACGGAAAATGGAGATGAAATTTCTAAATTTCACTTTTTTGGTAGATTTTCCATTTTATTAATTTTTTTTCTTTAACACATTGAAAGTTAACAGCCAAACAAAACTCAATATTTATTACCCTGATTCTGCGGTTTACAGAAGCACCCCACATGTGGTCGTAAACCGCTGTACGGGCACACGGCAGGGCGCAGAAGGAAAAGAACTCCACATGGTTTTTGGAAGGCAGATTTTGCTGGACTGGTCTTTAGACACCATGTCCCATTTAAAGCCCCCCTGATGCACCCCTAGAGTAGAAACTCCCCAAAAGTGACCCTATTTTGGAAACTAGGGGGATAAGGTGACAGTTTTATCGGTACTATTTTGGGGTACATATGATTTTTTTTATTGCTCTATATTACGTTTTTTGTGAGGCAAGGTAACACAAAAATTGCTGTTTTGGCACTGTTTTGTCATCTTTAATTTTTTCCAAGATTCATCTGACAGGGTAGATCATGTGCTATTTTTATAGAGCAGGTTGTTACGGACGCAGTGATATCAAATATGTATACTTTTTTTGTTTGTTTGTTTCAGTTTAACATAAGGCATTTTTGAAAATGAAATTTTTTTTGTGTGTCTATTTTCTGAACGCCATATGTTTTTTATTTTTCTACCGATCGTCTTGTGCAGCGGCTCGTTTTTTGCAGAAAGAGTTGAGGTTTTTATTGGTATTATGTTTGGGTACGTATGATTTTTTGATCATTCATTATTACACTTTATGGGGCAAGGTGACCCAAAAATTGGCTGTTTTGGAACAGTTTTTTTATTTATTTTTACAGCGTTCATCTGAGGGGTTAGGTCATTTGATAGTTTTATAGAGCAGATTGTTACGGATGTGGCAACACCCAATATGTATACTTTTTCTTATTTATTTAAGTTTTACGCAATAATAGCATTCCTGAAACCAGAATAATTATGTTTTAGTGTCTCCATAGTCTGAAAGCCATAGCTTTTTTTTTTTTTGGGCGATTGTCTTAAATATGGGCTCATTTTTTGCGGGATGAGGTAACGGTTTGAATGGTACTATTTTGGGGTGTATACGCCTTTTTAATCGCTTGGTGTTGCACTTTTTGTGATGTAAGGTGACAAAAATGGCTTTTTTACACAGTTTTTTTTTTAAAAATTATGGTGTTTATTGGACGGGGTTGATCATGTGATATATTTATAGAGATGGTCCATAGACATAGTTGGACACGGTGATACCTAATATATGTGTGTTTTTGTTTTTGTTTTGTTTTTATAGGAAAAGGCAATTTTTTTTTAAATTTACATTTGTATTTATTTATTTATTTTTACTTTTATCATTTTCACTTTTTTATCAGTTCCCTCTTGGATCTTGAAGATCCAGTGGGGCTGATAGTTGTTCTATACTTTGCAATGCTCTTGCATTCCAAAGTATAATATTTCCAGATGTCCTGTAGGTGGCAGCACTGGACGCCTTTGCCATGGCAACCGGACGCCTTTGCAAAGCGTCCGGTTGCCATGGCAACCATCGGGTGCTGCAATCACAGAGCAGCAGCCCAATGGTTGAGAGAGGGAGCCCCCTCCCTCTATTAACACCATGGATGCTGCTGCCGCGGCATCTATGGGGTTACAGCAGAGTGTCAGCATAGAGCTGACAGTCGCTGCTGATGGCGGCAGCTCAGGAATGGAGCCGCCGCCATCACACAGAGCAGGGGGACTGCATCGGGGGCAGGGGGCAGCGGGCAGCGCTGGAAAAGGGGAAGGTGGATACGGCCAGCATTTAGAAATTACAGATCGGGGCAGCATGAATATATTGGGCGGGGAGGGGGTGGACCGCTTTAGGGGGGGGCAGGATACATGGATGGGGAGGTGGGGACTGATGGCAGAGGCAGGGCTCACTGTGGTGGTGGGGGGTTGGAGGCACACATGAAGGGGGCACAGATCGGGGGCTTCAGGACACTACCTGATTTCAAGCTCGGATCTGCAGAGCGCAGATCAGAGCCTGAAACTGGCATTTTAACACTGCCGCAATCTGATTGGTTAATCTGCACAGACTAACCAATCGGATCGATTGCCGGCAAGGGACCACTCTGATTAGTCCCTTGCCGGCATTACTAGACTGTATGCTGTCCGTCACAGTACCAGGGCAGGGGAAGAAGCTTTAATCCAAGCGCTGCAATGACGTCTATACAGGTGGTAGCTGCACAGGGTATGTGCAGCTATCACGTATATATACAGATTGCGGTCGGTAAGGGGTTAATAAAAAGTGTGATTTTATTGCACCAAGGTCTTGTAGAAAAAAACGGACACAGATGACATACCAGTTGTGCATCCATTTTTTTTTACGGACCCATTGACTTGAATGAGTCCATCCTCCGTTTTCCACTGACAAGAATAGGACAGGTTATATTTTTTTGACGGACTGGAATCACGGGCGCGGAAAAAAACTGAGAGCTATCAGTTTTTTTGCACAGCTCCATAGAAATTAATGGGACCTCCGCTAAACTGTGGAAAATTACGGAATGGACGCGGATGCACATAACGGTCATGTGCATGAGGCAAAACATACAGTTTTCTGTCAAAATATTCTGTATAACTTGTATAGCCAGGAGGCGGTCTTATCAGTGACTTACTGCCTTCCCTCTATGACTGCGTATACAGAGATAGCTGTCAATCACTGATAGGGCCGCCTCCTTGACTTCAAAGCCCCAAATGAGCCAAAAATTAAATGAATAAATAACAATTTAAAGGGGTGTCCCAAACACAGTGCCATACATTGTATTGAATTGTATATACTAACTTCATGGGGCTGAGCTGCGCCTATTCCAAGTGACCAATGAACCTGTCGTCACTGGCCAAGGAAAAGTTTTGAGCTCACAGGAATCCTGCTGTCTTCTCAAACAGGTGATCGGTGGAGCTCTTTGGTATTAAACCCCCACTGATCAGATACTGATGGCCTATCCTGAGGATAGGTCATCAGTAGTAAAATCTCGGAAAACCCCTTTAAACTGAATCATTTCCCACATTATTATACAAACCGGATTCCAAAGAAGTTGGGATACTAAACAAATTGTGAATAAAAACTGAATGCAATGATGTGGAGATGGCAAATGTCAATATGTTATTTGTAATAGAATGTAGATGACAGATCAAACGTTTAATCCAAGTAAATGTATCATTTTAAAGGAAAAATACGTTGATTCAAATTTTCACGGTGTCAACAAATCCCAAAAAAGTTGGGACAAGTAGCAATAAGAGGCCGGAAAAAGTAAACTTGAGCATAACGAAGAGCTGGAAGACCAATTAACACTAATTAGGTCAATTGGCAACATGATGGTAGAGGATCACCAATTCCCACAATGTTGCGCAGAAAGATAGTGGAGCAATATCAGAAAGGTGTTACCCAGCGAAAAATTGCAAAGACTATGCATCTATCATCATCAACTGTGCATAACATCATCCGAAGATTCAGAGAATCTGGAACAATCTCTGTGCGTAAGGGTCAAGGCCGTAAAAACCATACTGGATGCCCGTGATCTCCGGGCCCTTAAACGACACTGCACCACAAACAGGAATGCTACTATAAAGGAAATCACAGAATGGGCTCAGGAATACTTCCAGAAACCATTGTCAGTGAACACAATCCACCGTGCCATCCGCCGTTGCCAGCTGAAACTCTACAGTGCAAAGACGAAGCCACTTCTAAGCAAGATCCACAAGCTCAGGCGTTTTCACTGGGCCAGGGATCATTTAAAATGGAGTGTGGCAAAATGGAAGACTGTTCTGTGATCAGACGAGTCACGATTCGAAGTTCTTTTTGGAAATCTGGGACACCATGTCATCCGGACCAAAGAGGACAAGGACAACCCAAGTTGTTATCATCACTCAGTTCAGAAGCCTGCATCTCTGATGGTATGGGGTTGCATGAGTGCGTATTGGCATGGGCAGCTTGCATGTCTGGAAAGGCACCATCAATGCAGAAAAATATATTCAGGTTCTAGAACAACATATGCTCCCAGCCAGACGCCACCTCTTTCAGGGAAGACCCTGCATTTTTCAACAAGATAATGACAGACCACATTCTGCATCAATCACAACATCATGGCTGCATAGGAGAAGGATCCGGTTACTGAAATGGCCAGTCTGCATCTCAGATCTTTCACCTATAGAGAACATTTGACGCATCATAAAGAGGAAAGTTCAACAAAGAAGCCGAAGACGATTGAACAGTTAGCTGCCTGTATTAGACAAGAATGGGGGAGCATACCTATTTCTAAACTTGAGAAACTGGTCTCCTTGGTCCCCAGACGTCTGTTGAGTGTTGTAAGAAGAAGGGGAGATGCCACACAGTGGTGAAAATGGCCTTGTCCCAACTTTTTGGGGATTTGTTGACACCATGAAATTCTAATTTAACATATTTTTCCCTTAAAATGGTACATTTTGTCAGTTTAAACTTTTGTTCCGTGATTTATGTTCTATCCTGAATAAAATATAAGAAGTTGGCACCTCCACATCATTGCATTCAGTTTTTATTGACGATTTGTATAGTGTCCCAACTTTTTGGGAATCCGGTTTGTATATCAATCTGATAAGCTACTCCTGCTCTATAACATCCCTCTCCTCGATTACTCTGAATTTTCATGGTGACAGGTTCCCTTTAATTAGTGTATGACCTTTATGTCTTTATTTCTATTTCTGGAGTAAAATATTTTTGCAAGTATATAGTACTTCTGGTAGGACTTGTTTAGACTGGTGCCGTTCAGTTCTGTGCATCCAGGGGCTCAACTATAAAAGGGCTGGGTCCAATAGACCTAATAGACAATAGACTTAAAAAAGGCACTCTTTATTCCATTTACCAGCTTTGTGTGAAAGTTAAAGGGGTTGGCCACTTTCTTGCCAATAGGTTTGCTATATTTCATAAGTCATGTCCCCTTGTTGGGCAAATCTTCTGTGCTGTCCACTCAGGAGATGGCCCCTGATGGAGGGTCATGTAAGCAGGTAAAAAAAACTCCAGACACATCTCTCAACCTTCTTCACTCAAATCCACCACCATCCGCCATTTGCACTTGAAATTTGGAACATTTTGTGCAGGAGTATTGTATTTTAATGGAGGAGACTGAGTGATTTGCCTGGTCACATGATCCTACATGAACAGCTATTTTATGGACAGGACTGCTGTGTGAACAGCACAAAGGACTTTGCCAACAAGAGAGAATACTTTATGAAATACAGAAAATGTTGAAGTAAGTGCCATATAGTCATTTTACAAACACATTGATCAACAGTAGCCGGAAAGTGGCCAACTCCTTTAATGCAAGCACGCACTTTCTTGCAGAGTTGATTTAAAAAGAAATACAACTAGGATGTCAAGTGTGCCAATACCATTACGATATACATCCTGGTTCTAGATGCATCAAATCCAAGTGCAGTTGTGTTTGGAGCTGAGGAAGAGTCAGGAGTGCGGTGAGTAAATATACAAGCCACTATTTATTGGATTAATCCAATAGATATTGCTTGATTTGGGATTTTTGCACCACCTCCCTGTAGCAGCCAGTTGAAAACATCACTTTTGGGCTAAAGTATTGGGACACCTACACATTGTACCTACAGTACCTTTACAACATCCCATTCTACGCCATAGGCATTAAAGGGGTTGTCTCATCCTGGATAATGGGGACATATCGCTAGGATATGTCCCCATTGTCTTATAGGTGCGGGTCCCATCCTCTGGGACCCGCACCTATATCGAGAACAGAGCCCTGCAAGGTGGTGGCTGGAGAACTCCGGTCTGGCCACCACCAAGCCGGCTCTCCATAGAAGTGAACGGGAGTGTACCACGCATGCGCGGACCCCGCTCCCATTAATTTCTATGGGGCTTACGGAAATAGCCGAGCCAGCGCTTGGCTATTTTCGCCGCCCCACAGAAAATAAATGGAGGGCGGCTGCACATGCTCAGTGCACCCTCCTTCACTTGCGGAGCTCCATTCTTGATATAGTTGCGGTTGCCAGCGATGGGACTCGCACCTATAAGACAATAGGGGCATATCTTGGCGATATGCCCCTATTGTCCATGATGAGACAACCACTTTGACATGGAGGTGGTCCCCCATTTGCTGCTAAATCAACTTCCACCCTTCTGGGAAGGCTTTCTATATGATTTTGTAATGTGTATGCAGGAATTATTTTTGCTCATTCATCCAGTAGAGCATTTGCATGGTCAGACAATGATGTTGAATGAGAGGGCATTGGGTAATCTCCAATCTAGTTCATCCCAAATGTGTTCGATGGGGTTGAGGTTAGAGTTTTGTGAAGGCCAGTCAAGTTCTTCCACACCAGACCCTTTTTATAACTGTTTCCTTCACTGGAACTAAGAGGCCAAGGCAAACCCTACCAATTCCTCTTCTACAACTATTATTACAGTTGGCATAATGCAGTCAGGCAGATAATGTTCTATTGGCGTTCTCCAAACCCAGAACCAACCATCAGACTTCCAGATAACAAAGTTTGATTTGTTACTCCACAGAACACATTTCCACTGCTCCAGAGTCCAGTGGTTGCATGCTTTACATCACTCTGTTTGACACTTGGCATTTTGCTTGGTGATGTAAGGCTTGCATGCAGCTGCTCAGCCCTGGAAACCCAGGTCACAGCTTGTTTGCAACTTTATTCACTATACGCTTAACCACCCTACAACCCCTCTGTCTTACTTTACGTGGTTCCTAAATACTTCCCAGTACAATAATACCACTCAGTATCCAGGAAGAAATTTCTGACTTGCAATGGTGGCATCCTGTTGCAGTATCATGCTTCAATTTAAATGAGCTCTTAAAGGGAACCTGTCATCAACTTTATGCTGACCTCACTGAGGGCAGCATAAAATAGTAACAGAAATGCTGATTTCAGCGGTGTCACTCATGAGCTAAAAGTAAGTGGTTGCTGAGAATCAGCATGATAATCATTGCAGCCCAGGCCTTGAAAAGAGTCAAATCTACTTGAGAAGAGTCATGGTTATTCATAATCTCCTGCACTCTCACCCATCTGCTGATGATTGGCAGTTCTCTCCTGGACAGAAAGGGAGAAAACTCTGTAGAAGACTGTCAATCATCAGCAGGTGGGCAGGGAGAGCAGGAATCCATGAATAACCATGGGTGGCTGTGACTCTTTTCCATGTCTAGTCTGCAATGATTGTGATGTTGGTTCTCGGCAACCACTTACTTTTAACTTTTAAATGACAGACCGCTGAAATCAACTCACCTGTCTCTTCTTTAGTCTGCTGTTAGTATGGGCAGCATAAAGTTGACGACAGGTTCACTTAAAGCATGACCCATTGTTTCACAATTCTTTGTAAAGACAATCTGCAATGTTTAGGTGCGGAATTAAATTATTAACCCCTTCACGACTGCCATACGGTTATATATATGCTATCTGCACATACTCCTTGGAGATAGCACGTATATAAATGTTATGGCAGCTCTTTAACCCCTTAATGACCGGACCATTTTGCACCTTCGTGACCAGGCTGATTTTTGGAAATGTGACATGTGTCACTTTATGTGGTAATTATGTTTGTACTTATCCAAGACATTCTGAGATTCTGTTTTCTTGTTACACATTGTACTTTCATGTTGGGAAATTTGTTTATATAAACCACCTTTATTTATGAAAACATCCTAAATTTACTGAAAATGTGGAAACATTTTTAATTTTCAATTTTTTTTATTTCTCTGCTTTTAACCCCATAATGACCATCCATATGCCTTTTTACAGCAGTCACTAAGGGGCCTTGGGCTGGAGCACCGCCTCTTGACGGTGGCACTTCAACCCAAGCTAGTGCTTTAAATTAGCACTGCAGCTCCCTGCAGCAGCTACCGGAATTAGCTGATTGCTCGGGACAAGCGGTCTCTGATCACGTGATACAATGTGTAAGAGTCTCTGGTGCCAGGATCGGGTTCCCCAGCATCCCCATAAGAGAAAGCTGGGTCCCGATCCTCACACCCCCCCTTCAAGTCTGTTAACAAAGATGGTGGCTTTTTATGCGCAGTGAATAAGCCGCAAATGCCCCAATTGGCTCCCCCAGCACCCCCTTGAGTTCCTCCCCCAATAAAAAAAATAAAAAACACACACACAAAATGGCTGAGGATCGGCCTGCAGTACAGTTACAATCAGGGACCATTACTATTGGACCCTGATCATGTGATCTCATGATAACCCTATCATGGAGATCACATCCAGTATATTTACTAACACAGACAGGGGCTGTGCTTCTCTCTCCCCTCAGTACAGTTGTTCTGTGAGGAGAGAGAGAGATCAGACTTCTGTCCTGGCTGTCCGATTTAAAGTGTAAAAAAGAAAAATTCTAAAAAAAGAAAAAAATCTAAAATGTCCATAACTGATGGGTAGTGGGCGTCCGTCGCTAGGTGCCTATTACATTTGGTCAGTGGGCGTCTGTCATTAGGTGTCCATTAGGGATGGTCAGTTAGCATCTGTCAGGCGTCAGTGTCCGTCCATTACTGACGTTCAGTTAGCATCTGTTATTAGGGATTGTGTGTCCGTCTGTTACTGACGGTCAGTTAGCATCTGTTATACACAGTGCGGAGCAGGCATGTGAATTTTGATGAATCCTTTTTAGTTTTAAAGGTTGTCCTCCAAGCATACCAGATATGGGGTAAAATTATATAAGGTGTGCAAGAGCACAACAGGGTACACCTGTGATATGTCTGTTTATGAGGGCATAGACTCTCAACTTAACCTCCCAGGATGCCCAAAAATAATTGGGACATCAGGAAAAATTGTGTGGGTTCTATTGGCGCAATTCCTACACAAAGTGTACCACTTGTATACCAATAATTTTTACACCAGTTCTCCTTGTGGGATAGTGTCACGACCCTTTGTGATGGTCGTGACTTATTGGGAGCCGCATGCAGTTGCCCGCGGTTTGGTGTTGTGTCAACCGCAGCTGGGGGCACTTAGTGGTTTGCCTCAGGTCCGGTTGCCGCGGACAACAGGCATGCATGCGGTTGCCCTTGGCAACGCGTGTTTGTGTGCACTTCCTTTGTCTGTTTGTTGTGCCCGAGGTCATGTTTGTATGCACTTAGACACCTCCCTTCACTTGCGGTTGTCTGCGGCAACGTCTGGTGTTGTGTGCAGTGTCTCGGCCTGCTGGCTGTTCTTCAGGACACGGTTGCCATGCATGCCGTTGCCGGCGGTAACAGGTGAGTGTGTTTGTGTGCTTTTCCCTTTGTGTGGCTTCACTACCTTCCCTGGTGTTGGAAGGGTTAACTCCCTTTCTGTGTGTGTGAGACACTGGGTGGGTCTGTGTGGGTGTGGCCTCTTAGGCCTATAAAGCCTCCGTGTTTGGCATGTGTCAGTGGGTTGCTTCAGCCATGCTTAGCTGGAGCAGCCTCCTGTGTATATCACCTGCCAGTGGGGGCCACCCTTGTGGTCATACTGTCACGGCTGAGGATGGGGATAACCCTCAGTCGTGCGATGCCAGAAGATGTTAGGCTGCTCGGCCAGGACGACAGGATTAGAAAGCAGGTCACCTCCTAAAGTGTCCCTAACCTGACCCTAACTCCTAGCTGCATGGGCCGACCTTGAAGGTAGGAGGGCCCATACTCAGGAACCTCGGATCCCTAACTCACCCTCCGACCGGTCAAGGTAAGACGGCCTGTTCCTTCTGGACACGGAGGAACAGGGGTCTCACTGGCCAAGCTACAAGGAATGGGGAAACACATACAACATACAGATATGACAGGCGAACAACTAGTTCCACACGTACCTGTCACAGCCACGCTGACTGGAACCCATGCATGCACTACTAATGTCCACAGAACAACTAGAGGACACAGCACACATAACACACAGGTAACCAGGACATCCGTAGTTGCAAATAAACAAAGACAAAGGAAAACATCAACTGAACATCAAGACATAAACTTCACAGATAAACCTATGACCACAAGGGTTGCCCCCACTGGCAGGTGATATACACAGAAGGCTGCTCCAGCTAAGCATGGCTGAAGCAACCCACTGACACATGCCAAACACGGAGGCTTTATAGGCCTAAGAGGCCACACCCACACAGACCCACCCAGTGTCTCACACACACAGAAAGGGAGTTAACCCTTCCAACACCAGGGAAGGTAGTGAAGCCACACAAAGGGAAAAACACACAAACACACTCACCTGTTACCGCCGGCAACAGCATTCGTGGCAACCGTGTCCTGAAGAACAGCCAGCAGGCCGAGACACTGCCACCACATGCACACAACACCAGACGTTGCCGCGGACAACCGCAAGTGAAGGGAGGTGTCTAAGTGCATACAAACATGACCTCGTGCACAACAAACAGACAAAGGAAGTGCACACAAACAAACGTTGCCAAGGGCAACTGCACGCATGCCTGTTGTCCGCGGCAACCGCACCTGAAGCAAAGTGCCCCCAGCTGCGGTTGACACAACACCAAACCGCGGGTAACTGCATGTGGCTCCCAAGGAGTCACGACCATCACAAAGGGTTGTGACAGATAGTCTGTAAAAATAGAGTAGAATACCCACAAGTGCTGGTGTCCAAACGTTTGGAGAGAGGAATATCTTTCGCCCTTGCAAGTGACCAGCTGCTTGCAGTGAAGTGGAAGGACAGGAAGGATGTCTACATGCTGACAGCAGTTGCAGTTAGGGAGAGAGGGGCTACTGCTGACAAACACAAACTAGTCTGTGTGACAGACTATAATAAATATATGGGGGGTGTAGACCTCTCGGACCAGACGCTTTAACCATACTTGGTGAAGCAAAAAAACAGGGCCTGGTATAAAAAGGTAGCAATCTACCTCATTCAGATTGCTATCTATAGTAACATAGTAACATAGTACATAAGGCCGAAAAAAGACATTTGTCCATCCAGTTCGGCCTGTCATCCTGCAAGTTGATCCAGAGGAAGGCAAAAAAACCCTGTGAGGTAGAAGCCAATTTTCCTCACTTTAGGGGAATAAAAATTCCTTCCCGACTCCAATCAGGCAATCAGAATAAATCCCTGGATCAACGATCTCTCTCTAGTAGCTATAGCCTGTAATATTATTACGCTCCAGAAATACATCCAGGCCCCTCTTGAATTCCTTTATTGTACTCACCATCACCACCTCCTCAGGCAGAGAGTTCCATAGTCTCACTGCTCTTACCGTAAAGAATCCTCTTCTATGTTTGTGTACAAACCTTCTTTCCTCCAGACGCAGAGGATGTCCCCTCGTCACAGTCACCGTCCTGGGAATGAATAGATGATGGGATAGATCTCTGTACTGACCCCTGATATATTTATACATATTAATTAGATCTCCTCTCAGTCGTCTTTTTTCTAAAGTGAATAACCCTAATTTTGATAATCTTTCAGGGTACTGTAGTTGCCCCATTCCAGTTATTACTTTAGTTGCCCTCCTCTGGACCCTCTCCAGCTCTGCTATGTCTGCTTTGTTCACTGGAGCCCAGAACTGTACACAGTACTCCATGTGTGGTCTGACTAATGATTTGTAAAGTGGTAGGACTATGTTCTCATCACGGGCATCTATGCCCCTTTTGATGCAGCCCATTATCTTATTGGCCTTGGCAGCAGCTGCCTGACACTGTTTTTTGCAGCTTAGTTTGCTGTTTATTAAAATTCCTAGATCTTTTTCCATGTCAGTGTTACCGAGTGTTTTACCATTTAATAAGTACGGGTGACTTGCATTATTCCTTCCCATGTGCATAACTTTACATTTGTCAGTGTTAAACCTCATCTGCCACTTATCTGCCCAAGCCTCCAATCTATCCAGATCGCTCTGTAGTAGTATACTGTCCTCATCAGTGTTAATTACTTTACACAGTTTAGTGTCATCTGCGAAAATTGATATTTTGCTATGCAAGCCTTCTACAAGATCATTAATAAATATATTGAAGAGAATAGGGCCCAATGCTGACCCCTGAGGTACCCCACTAGTGACAGTGACCCAATCTGAGTATGTACCATTAATAACCACCCTCTGTTTTCTATCATTGAGCCAGTTACTTACCCACTTACAGACGTTTTCTCCCAGTCCGAGCATTCTCATTTTATATACTAACCTTTTATGTGGTACTGTGTCAAATGCTTTGGAGAAGTTCAGATACGCGACATCCATTGATTCGCCGCTGTCAAGTCTAGAACTTACCTCCTCATAGAAACTGATTAAATTTGTTTGACATGAGCGATCCCTCACGAAACCATGCTGATATGGCGTTATTTGCTTATTTCCGTTAAGATGCTCTAACATAGCATCTCTCAGAAAACCTTCAAACAGTTTACCCACAACAGATGTTAAACTTACCGGCCTATAGTTTCCAGGCTCTGTTTTTGGACCCTTTTTGAATAATGGCACCACATTTGCCATGCGCCAATCCTGTGGGACATTCCCTGTCAATATAGAATCTGCAAATATTTGAAATAAGGGTCTGGCTATGACATTACTTAATTCCCTTAGGATACGGGGGTGTATGCCATCCGGTCCTGGCGATTTGTCTATTTTAATCTTTTTAAGTCGCTGTTGCACTTCTTCCTGGGTCAGGCAGGACACTTTTAATGGGGAATTTATTTCAACATTCGGCATGTCATCTGACAGTTTATTTTCCTCAGTGAATACATTGGAGAAAAAAATATTTAACAGCTTTGCTTTCTCCTCGTCGCTCTCTGCGACTCTACCCTCATTACTCTTTAACGGGCCGACACCTTCAGATTTATACTTTTTAACATTTATATAATTGAAGAACATTTTAGGATTAGTTTTACTCTCTTTGGCAATTAATCTCTCGGTCTCTAGTTTGGCCGCTTTTATTTGTTTTTTACATGTTCTATTTTTATCCTTATAGTTTTTCAGTGCTTCCGTGCTACCTTCCTGTTTTAGTGTTTTATATGCTTTCTTTTTGTCATTTATTGCTTTCTTTACAGTTCTATTTATCCACATTGGTTTCTTTTTGTTCCTTAACCTTTTATTCCCATACGGTATGTACCTCTCACAATGAGATTTTAGGATGCTTTTAAAGATATCCCATTTTGTGGCTGTATTTTTATTTGTGAGGACTTTATCCCATTTAGTTAGGCCTATGGCCTCTCTTAGTTGGCTAAATTTAGCTTTTTTGAAGTTTGGTATTTTTGTTCCTCCCTGTAGAAACGCTCTTTTGAATGATAATTGGAAGGTTATTACTTTGTGGTCACTATTTCCCAGGTGTCCCCCAACCTGCACGTCTGTTGTTCTGTCAGGCCTATTGGTTAATACTAAGTCCAGAATGGCCGTCCCTCTAGTCGGGTCCTGAACCAGTTGGGAGAGGTAATTGTCTTTGGTTATTGCCAAGAACCTGTTTCCTTTATGAGATATGCAAGTTTCAGTTTCCCAGTCTATATCTGGGTAGTTGAAGTCCCCCATAATAACCACCTCATTATGATTTGCCGCCTCGTCTATCTCGTTTAGTAGTAGATTTTCTGTGGACTCTGGTATATTAGGTGGTTTATAGTAAACTCCTATTAGTAATTTATTATTGTTTTTAGCGCCATGTATCTCTACCCACAGTGACTCCACATGTTCATGTCCCTCACTTATATCTTTCCGGAGTGTGGGCTTTAGACAGGACTTTACATAAAGGCAGACCCCTCCCCCTCTCCGGTTTTGACGATCCTTTCTAAACAGGCTGTAACCCTGTACATTAACTGCCCAGTCATAGCTATCATCCAGCCATGTCTCAGTTATTCCCACTATGTCATAGTCCTCCTCACACATCACTAATTCCAGTTCACCAGTTTTATTAGTCAGGCTTCTGGCATTAGTATACATACATTTGAGAGGTTTATGTATATTTTTTACTCTACACCTTTCCTTCTGAACTGTTCTAGTCCCTCCTTCCGTTCCTCCCCCAGTCTCACTACCTTGCCCCCGGTCTCTATCTGCACTATCTTCCCATTCTATAACATAATTACCCTCCCCCCCAGTCCCTAGTTTAAACACTCCTCCAACCTTCTAGCCATCTTCTTCCCCAACACAGCTGCCCCTTCCCCATTGAGGTGCAGCCCGTCCCTACGATAGAGCCTGTAGCCGATAGAGAAGTCGGCCCAGTTCTCCAGGAACCCAAACCCCTCCTTCCTACACCAGTTCTTGAGCCACTTGTTAATTTCCCTAATCTCCCGCTGCCTCTCTTGTGTGGCCCGTGGTACAGGTAGTATTTCGGAAAATACTACCTTTGAGGTCCTTGCCCTCAGCTTTTGACCTAAATCCCTGAAATCATTTTTAAGGACTCTCCACCTACCCCTAACTTTGTCATTGGTTCCGATATGGACCATGACCGCTGGATCTTCTCCAGCCCCTCCCAGTAATCTGTCAACCCGATCCGCGATGTGTCGAACTCTAGCGCCAGGAAGACAGCACACTGTTCGGCGATCACGGTCTTTGTGACAGATTTCCCTATCTGTTCCCCTAATAATTGAGTCTCCCACTACCAGCACCTGTCTGGCCTGCCCTGCTCTCCTGGTCCCCTGCTTACCGGAGCTGGCATTCCCCTGACTGGCAGAGGAAGTGTCCGGCTGCGGCAGTGCCATCCCTGGACTGACATCCCCCTCATCTGCCAAACGTGCAAACTTGTTGGGGTGTGTCAGATCAGGGCTAGCCTCCCTGGCACTCTTCCCTCTACCCCGCTTTCTAACTGTTACCCAGCTAGCTACCTCACTTTCCTCAGCCTCCTCTCTGTCACCCTCCTCCTCATCTACCCCAAAGAGTGCATTGCTCGGTGAGAAGCAAACTCTTTTGCAAATTGTCAATGCCTCTCAGTGTTGCAACTTGCCCATTTAGAGACTCGATTAGCGATTCCAAACGGGTAATTTGCTCACATCTTGAACAAAGATATGCACCCTTGAACTCCTGTTCCAGGACTGCATACATCATGCAAGATGTGCACTGGACTGCGTTGTCAATTGTGCAACACATACTAAATGGGGATTACACCAGCAAAGTAAAAAATACAATATAATGTAGTACTAAGAAACTGGCTAATTACAGTCCCCCACTGAAGTCCCTGAATCTAAAGTCACTTACTCTTAAGTCACACACTTAATCAACCACGCGTCGCGGTCAAACTCGCGTTATATATCTCCTTATATAAATAAATAAATATAGATGCAGCTCACTACACCAGCCTGGTTTGTCTCCCCTCTGGATTCAAAGAGGCTGTGCTGCTCACACTGCTGAGTTTATATAGTCTCCTAATTAGACAACCACACCCAAATTAGACAGCCACACCCTAATTACTCACCTGTGCACCCCTGGAGAAGGAAAAAAAAAAGTGTTATCACAGCATACAATACAGTCAAATACAGCCACTCAATGTCCACAAATAATTTAGCTCTCAGATACTCCCTCACTTACTCTTAAGTCACACACTTATGCAACCACACACTTAATCAACCACGCGTCGCGGTCAAACTCGCGTTATATATCTCCTTATATAAATAAATATAGATGCAGCTCACTACACCAGCCTGGTTTGTCTCCCCTCTGGATTCAAAGAGGCTGTGCTGCTCACACTGCTGAGTTTATATAGTCTCCTAATTAGACAACCACACCCGAATTAGACAGCCACACCCTAATTACTCACCTGTGCACCCCTGGAGAAGGAAAAAAAAAGTGTTATCACAGCATACAATACAGTCAAATACAGCCACTCAATGTCCACAAATAATTTAGCTCTCAGATACTCCCTCACTTACTCTTAAGTCACACACTTATGCAACCACACACTTAATCAACCACGCGTCGTGGTCAAACTCGCGTTATATATCTCCTTATATAAATAAATAAATATAGATGCAGCTCACTACACCAGCCTGGTTTGTCTCCCCTCTGGATTCAAAGAGCATTTTTTTTATTTAAAAAGGCCCAAGGAACCCTCAGCTTCCTTGAGTTCCTGGAGAAGGTGGTTGAGAGTCTCCTGCTTGAGTCCCCCACACCTGGACAAGCCTTCGAATCTGAAAACACCACTTCCTTCACCCCGTCCCTGTCACTGCTACCCAGAAATATCCTCAGAAACATCCTCAGAAACTATGCCGGGGGTGTAGCAGACATGGAAGGAGGAGGATACCGGATTTTGCTACCCCAGTTGCCCATCACAACCAGGCCTCTGCAATTACCTCTGTTTTGAAACATACTATACAGTTGCTAATTATTAATTTTATTTAATACCAAAAAGGGTGGGTGTGGGGTCTTTTCAGGAAGTCAATTTATTTTAATTTTCTGTTTAGTTTGTGGGCTTCTGGAATGGGTTGTGGAGCTAATTTTATTTTTTCAGACATTGGAACAAATTTTACCTTTTCTGATTTGTTTTCCTAATTTTCATTATTTCCTATTTAATTTTTTTTTATGATTATGTCCTGCCACACAAAGCTGTTAATTCCATTCACTTTATTATTATGACATTACTGTATCGTGATATTTGGAGGATCTCTAATGATTGGCTTGTTCCTCACCAATAAAAGTATATCATCAAATATATCACATGGAGAACCCCATGAAAAATAAAACACTGGCAGAATTGCAATATTAGCCCACTTCACCTCAGAAAAAAAAAAAAAAAAAGTGATTAAAGTCATATGTACCCAAAAAGAAAATTTAAAAAAATTGCTTCTTAAATTCTAAGCCTTCTAATGTCCTAAAAAAATAAAGTGTAATTTTCTAAATTTTGCCAATATAATGTAGACATATAGGGAATCAAAATTTTGTAATATAAAAGTAAAACACATCAACCCAAAATGTACCCCTAACATCGAGTACAAGATATCACGAGAAAACAATAACAGAATGGCTCGGATAAATAAAAGAATTCCAGAGTTATAAATATAAAGTGACTCGTCAGATTTTCAAAATTAAGCCTGATTACGAAGGTGAAAATGGCTTTATCTTGAAAGGCTGGTTACACATGAGCGAGCGTCACGCTCCAGACTCGCAGAGTGAGTATCAGACAGCTCCCGTCCTGAACTTCCACCACTGCCTGGGTTGCATAGCATTATTTTGATTTATGATGCTATGTAACCCTTACAGTTCTGGAATGCATGGGATAACACTGACATTATGCCAATGTTATCCAATACATTCCAGACCTCTAAGGGTTAGGGTTCATGTACACGACTGTATATAATTTGCGGTCAGAAAAAACGAATCCATAAAAAATACGGATGACGTCTGTGTGCATTCCATATTTTGGGGAATCTGGCACCTAATAGAATAGTCCTATTCTTGTCCGTAATGCGGACAATAATAGGACATGTTTTATTTATTTGCAGAATGGAAATACGGACATACGGAAACAGAATGCACACTGAGTAACTTCAGTTTTTTTTGCAGACCCATTGAAATGTATGGTTCCGCATACGGTCCGCAAAAGAAACGGAATGGACACCAAAGAAAATACGGTTGTGTGCATGAGCCCTTACTTAGCATCATAAATCAAATTAATGCTATGTGACCCTGTCTGTGCTGGAAGGTCAGGATGGAAGCTATCTGATACTCACGCTTTGAGTCCGGAGTGTGACACTCGCTCGTCTGAAATGGCCAAAGGGTTAAGATGTGTGTCCCAGTACTTTTGCAAAATATAGTATATACAGACGTGGACAAAATTGTTGGTACCCTTTGGTCAATGAAAGAAAAAGTCACAATGGTCACAGAAATAACTTTAATCTGACAAAAGTAATAATAAATTAAAATTCTATAAATGTTAACCAATGAAAGTCAGACATTGTTTTTCAACCATGCTTCAACAGAATTATGTAAAAAAATAAACTCATGAAACAGGCATGGACAAAAATGATGGTACCCCTAGAAAACACAGAACATAATGTGACCAAAGGGACATGTTAATTCAAGGTGTGTCCACTAATTAGCATCACAGGTGTCTACAACCTTGTAATCAGCCATTGGGCCTATATATATGGCTCCAGGTAATCACTGTGTTGTTTGGTGATATGGTGTGTACCACACTCGACATGGACCAGAGGAAGCAAAGGAAAGAGCTGTCTCAAGAGATCAGAAAGAAAATTATAGACAAGCATGTTAAAGGTAAAGGCTATAAGACCATCTCCAAGCAACTAGATGTTCCTGTGAGTACAGTTGCACATATTATTCATAAGTTTAAGATCCATGGGACTGTAGCCAACCTCCCTGGACGTGGCCGCAGGAGGAAAATTGATGACAAATCTAAGAGACGGATAATCCGAATGGTAACAAAAGAGCCTAGAAAGACTTCTAAAGAGATTCAAGGTGAACTTCATGCTCAAGGAACATCAGTGTCAGATCGCACCATCCGTCGTTGTTTGAGCCAAAGTGGACTACATGGGAGACGACCAAGGAGGACACCATTGTTGAAAACGAATCATAAAAAAGCAAGACTGGAATATGCCAAACTACATGTTGACAAGCCACAAAGCTTCTGGGAGAATGTCCTGTGGACAGATGAGACAAAAATCGAAGTTTTTGCCAAGGCACATCAGCTGTATGTTCACAGACGAAAAAATGAAGCATATCAAGAAAAGAACACTGTCCCTACTGTGAAACATGGAGGAGGCTCTGTTATGTTCTGGGGCTGCTTTGCTGCGTCTGGCACAGGGTGTCTTGAATCTGTGCAGGGTACAATGAAATCTCAAGACTATCAAGGAATTCTAGAGAGAAATGTACTAGCCAGTGTCAGAAAGCTTGGTCTCAGTCGCAGGTCATGGGTCTTGCAACAGGACAATGACCCAAAACACACCGCTAAAAACACCCAAGAATGGCTAAGAGGAAAAAATTGGACTATTCTAAAGTGGCCTTCTATGAGCCCTGACCTCAATCCTATTGAGCATCTTTGGAAGGAGCTGAAACATGCAGTCTGGAAAAGGCACCCTTCAAACCGGACACAACTGGAGCAGTTTGCTCATGAGGAGTGGGCCAAAATACCTGCTGAGAGGTGCAGATGTCTCATTGACAGTTACAGGAAGCGTTTGATTGCAGTGATTGCCTCAAAAGGTTGCGCAACAAAATATTAAGTTAGGGGTACCATCATTTTTGTCCATGCCTGTTTCATGAGTTTATTTTTTTACATAATTCTGTTGAAGCATGGTTGAAAAACAATGTCTGACTTTCATTGGTTAACATTTATAGAATTTTAATTTATTATTACTTTTGTCAGATTAAAGTTATTTCTGTGACCATTGTGACTTTTTCTTTCATTGACCAAAGGGTACCAACAATTTTGTCCACGTCTGTATATTGCATGGGATCAGCTCTCTTTCGGGGGTCATTCTCACAGATATCGTCAGGACACCAAGTTTAAGATCCAAACATGGTGCTTTATTGCTGCACATCCACATAAACATAAACAATAATACTAAATAATAAACACTCACCCATCCAGGCTCTAACTAAACATACTGTAGTAATCCTGACTCACCTAAGTCCCTGTTCACACCCTGTGAACTCATGCGGCTTTCTCCCACAATGTCCCACAGCCTCCTGGCTGTACAGAGCACAGTACGCCCACTGTCTCCAGTCCAGTGTCTCAGCACACATGGGAAATAGTGGTTTCTAAGCCCTCCTGGCTTGGACCACACAGAGCCTCCAGGCCTCTGTCCACAGGCAACACACTCCCCCCTTGCTGACACCCTGGGAGTGTCACAACCAGACAGCTGAGAAGCTCTGACAGAAGCCTTTCAGAACCTCCTCCTTGAGTTTTCTTTGTTTTTGGTTTTCAGTTCCTCATCTCGTTAGCCTCTCTCAGCTGTCATGTAGTTGGACTGATTGCATCCCTTTAAATTCCTCCCCATAATGCATTAGTGTGCGGTTTATACAGCTTCCTGGAGTGTGTGTGCATGCTGATCCTATCAGTCTTCTACAAGTTAAGTGTTTTACATTCATTTGTGATTTTCTGTTTGCTGGATCCCAGGTGACCCTGACTCCCTCCGTGTCTAGTGTAGGGAGCCAGTGGTCGTGTCCCTTCACTATTGTAGGGTGTTCAGGTGTTATATAGTCGAGGTACGAGGATATGCGATCATCCACCATTGGGATTATTGCATAGGCTGAGCAGTAAGCGAGAGAGCCAGGTCTGATGCAGGGGTCTCCCTTTTTGTTCCTTAGTTTTGGATTCAGTGAGTCATATATTCATTTTGCATTGTCTTGTTTCCTGTACACCTTCCGTGACATTATAAACCGCCAAAACCGTCTCAAGCATGGATCCGGTTTCACTTTTGACTGAACGCTTCCAGGGTCTTTCATTGGAGGTAGCTGATCTCCGTAAGACTCTTTCTCAGTTTCTAGTGACCGGTTCAGCTTGCGTTCATGGAGTTTGTTCTGAGCCTAAGATCTCGCTCCCGGATACGTTCTCCGGGGGTAGTGAGAATTTTGTGCATTTCAGAGAGGCTTGCAAACTCCATTTTCACCTTCTCCCCCATTCCTCTGGTGATGAGGAACGGAGGGTGGGGATCATTATATCGCTGCTCAGGGGTAACGCTCAGTCGTGGGCTTTTTCGCTGCCGGTGGGGGCACGGCCCCTCCGTTCAGTGGATGAATTCTTTTTAGCCCTGGGTCGGATCGTGTTGCTTTGGCTGAGTCTAGACTACGTCTGTTATGCCAGGGTAAACAATCCGCAGAGATATACTGCTCAGAATTTCGGAGATGGGCAGCTGATACTGGTTGGAATGATGCTGCACTCCGAAAGTCAATTTTGCCATGGTCTTTCAGAGGGATTGAAAGATGCATTTGCCTTTCATGAGAGGCCTATCTCCTTGGATGCTGCTATGTCTCAGGCCGTTCGTATTTACAGGAGTCTTAGAGAGAGAGGAGAAATCTCTCCTTCCTGTCATACTCAGTCCCAGGACAGTGCGGCGGTCTCATTCAGTGCGCAGGGGTCTCAGTCACTGTCAGCCCCTTCTGAACAGGAGCCCATGCAGCTGGGGTTGATTGCCTCTGACAATAGAAGATTCAGCCCGCATGGGAAGGTTTTTTTTTGTTGTGGAGGTATAAATCATTTGGCAAATGTTTGTCCCTCTAGGCGATTCAGGCAGTTTTCTGGGAGTAATAAAAAAACAAAAAGCAAAAAATATTTTTAAAATGTTCCATCTGTTACTATTGGCAGGGTTGAGGCGGAAATTGAAGGTTTTCCGTTTGCTTGTAGTTCCCGTTTTGTCCTGCCTGCCAGGGTAGGAGAGCAAGAACATTTTTTGTGAGATTTTTGTAGATAGTGGAGCAGCTGTCAATCTCATTGATAATCATTTTGCTATAACTCATGGTTTCCAGGTGTGCACTTTGGGAAAGGATATTCCTGTTTTTGCTATTGATTCCGCTCCACTTTCTCAGAAATCATTAAAGGCCATAGTTCACAATATTCGTTTAATTGTGAGTGATGCTCATGTTGAGGATGTGTCATGTTTCGTCCTTAGCGGATTACCTACTCCTCTTGTGTTGGGGCTACCCTGGCTCACTAAACATAACCCACCATTGATTGGCAAGCGAGGCAAATAAATGGTTGGAGTGACTTTTGCAGAGAGAATTGCCTCACGACATCTGTTTCTGAGGTTTCTACTAAGACTGTACCACCTTTTCTCTCAGAATTTTTGGATGTCTTCTCTGAGAGTGGAGTTCAGGAATTGCCCCCGCACAGGGAGTACGATTGCCCTATTAATCTCATCCCAGGCGCCAAGCTGCCTAAATCTCGTTTATACAACCTGTCCCAACCTGAAAGGGTCGCTATGCATACGACCCTCGAAGTCACCTGTTGCCGCTGGTTTTTTCTTTGTTAAAAAAAAAAGATGGTTCTTTAAGACCTTGTCTGGATTTCAGGGAGCTGAACAGTATCACTATTCGTGACCCTTATCCGCTTCCTCTGATCCCGGACCTGTTTAACCAGATTGTTGGGGCTAAAGTATTTTCCAAGTTAGATCTAAGAGGGGCATAGAACCTGGTCAGGGTCAGAGAAGGAGACAAATGGAAGACGGCCTTCAATACCCCTGAGGGCCATTTTGAGAATTTGGTTATGCCTTTTGGTTTGATGAATTCCCCAGCCGTTTTTCAGCATTTCGTGAACAGCATTTTTTTTATCATTTAATGGGAAAATTTGTATTAGTGTATTTGGATGACATTTTGATTTTTTCTCCTGATTTCAAAACTCATAAGGAACACTTACGTCAGGTCTTGCTCATCCTGCAGGAGGATAAATTATACGCGAAACTGGAAAAATGTGTGTTTGCGGTTCCAGAGATTCGATTTCTGGGGTTTCTTCTCTCCGCTTCTGGTTTTCGCATGGACCCCGAGAAGGTCCGCGCTGTGCTTGAGTGGGAGCTTCCTGAGAATCAGAAGGCGCTGATGCCTTTTTTAGGCTTTGACAATTATTACAGGAAGTTTATTTTGAATTATTCCTCTATTGTTAAACCACTCACTGATATGACCAGAAAGGGAGTAGATTTTTCTTCCTGGTTGGTAGAGGCGCGTAAGGCCTTTTCTAATATCAAGGAGAGTTTTGCTTCCGCTCCCATCTTGGTACAACCTGATATTTCTCTACCCTTCATAGTTGAGGTTGATGCTTTTGAGGTGGTTGTGGGTGCGGTCTTGTCTCAGGGTTACTCCCCTGCCAAATAGCGACCGTGTGCCTTTTTCTCGAAGAAACTCTCCTCCGCAGAGAGAAATTACGATGTGGGAGATAGGAAATTGTTGGCCATCAAGTTGGCTTTTGAGGAATGGCGCCATTGGCTAGAGGGAGCCAGACACCCTATTACCGTGTTTATTGACCATAAAAATCTGGCCTACTTGGAGTCAGCCAAGCGTCTGAACCTGAGACAGGCCAGATGGTCTTTGTTCTTTTCAAGGTTTAATTTTGTTGTCACGTTCTGCCCTGGGGTTAAGAATGTGAAGGCAGATGCCCTGTCACGTTGTTTTCCGGGAGGTGGGAATTTTGAAGACCCGGGTCCCATTTTGGCTGAAGGTGTGGTGGTCTCTGCTCTTTTTCCTGAATTGGAGGCAGAGGTGCAGGCCTCACAGTCAGAGGCTCCTGATCTTTGTCCTCCTGGGAGGTTGTTTGTGCCTCTCGCTTTAAGACACAAGATTTTTAAGGAACACCGCGATACGGTCCTTGCTGGGCACCCGGGGGCAAGAGCCGCAGTGGATCTCATCGCTCAGAGATTCTGGTGGCCTGCGCTTTGTAAGTCAGTTGAGGGTTTTGTGGCAGCCTGCGAGACTTGCGCTCGTGCCAAAGTCCCTCATTCGGGGCCATCAGGTCCTCTCCTTCCCTTACCCATTCCTTCCCGTCCTTGGACACATCTGTCCATGGACTTCATTACGGACCTGCCTCGTTCCTCGGGGAAGACTGTGATTCTGGTGGTGGTGGACCGTTTTAGCAAAATGGTGCATTTCATCCCTTTTCCTGGTTTGCCCAATGCCAAGACGCTGGCGCAGGCATTTATTGATCACGTTGTCAAATTGCATGGTATTCCTTCAGACATAGTCTCTGATAGGGGTAAGCAGTTTGTTTCCAGATTCTGGAAGGCTTTCTGTTCTCTCTTGAGGGTTCGGTTTTCATTCTCTTCTGCTTTCCACCCGCAGTCGAATGGCCAGACAGAGCGCGTCAATCAGAATCTGGAGACATATCTGCGCTGTTTTGTGGCGGAGAATCAGGAGGATTGGTGTTCTTTTTTGTCCCTTGCTGAGTTTGCTTTAAATAACCGTCGTCAGGAGTCCTCTGATAAGTCACCATTTTTTGGTGCATATGGGTTTCATCCGCAGTTTGGGACTTTCTCGGGAGAGGGGTCTTCTGGTTTACCTGATGAGGACAGATTCTCCTCGTCTTTGTCATCTATTTGGCAAAAGATTCAGGATAATCTAAAGAGCATGAGTGAGAGATATAAGCGTGTGGAAGATAAGAGACGTGTGCCTGGTCCGGACCTGAATGTTGGTGATCTGGTGTGGTTGTCTACCAAGAATATCAAATCGAAGGTTCCCTCCTGGAAGTTGGGTCCTAGGTTTATTGGGCCTTACAAAATCCTGTCTGTCATCAATCCTGTTGCCTACCATCTTGATCTTCCTCAGACTTGGAAGATCCATAATGTTTTTCATAAGTCCTTATTGAAACCTTATGTTCAACCCATTGTACCCTCGCCTTTGCCTCCTCCTCCGATTATGGTTGATGGGAATCTTGAATTTCAGGTCTCTAGGATTGTGGATTCTCGTCTTGTCCGCGGTACTCTCCAGTACCTCGTTCATTGGGAGGGTTATGGTTCTGAGGAGAGGATGTGGGTCCCAGTGACGGACATTAAGGCCACTCGTCTCATCAGGGCTTTCCATAGGTCCCATCCTGAGAAGGTGGGCTCTGAGTGTCCGGAGTCCACTCGTAGAGGGAGGGGTACTGTCACAACCAGACAGCTGAGAAGCTCTGACAGAAGCCTTTCAGAACCTCCTCCTTGAGTTTTCTTTGTTTTTGGTTTTCAGTTCCTCATCTCGTTAGCCTCTCTCAGCTGTCATGTAGTTGGACTGATTGCATCCCTTTAAATTCCTCCCCATAATGCATTAGTGTGCTGCGGTTTATATAGCTTCCTGGAGTGTGTGTGCATGCTGATCCTATCGGTCTTCTACAAGTTAAGTGTTTTACATTCATTTGTGATTTTCTTTTTGCTGGATCCCAGGTGACCCTGACTCCCTCCGTGTCTAGTGTAGGGAACCGGTGGTCGTGTCCCTTCACTATTGTAGGGTGTTCAGGTGTTATATGGTTGAGGTACGAGGATAAGGCGGAGGAGGGGCGGGCGCACTGAGCCACCAATGATAGGACTATTCCCATTTCCCACACAATGCGGCGCCCAGCGATGTCCCAGCACTCACCATTAGTCCTGGGCGCCGCTCCGTTCGCCCGCAGTGCCCCATTACTGTCTCCTCTCCTGCTCCACATGCTGCTGATTACTATCGGAGCGATGGGAGGAGACATCAGCTTCACTAGTGGGCGTTCCTTCTCCCTGCGCTGCGATTGGACAGCGCTACAGCCAGGAAGAAGGAACGCCCACTAGTGAAGCTGATGTCTTCTCCCATCGCTCCGATAGTAATCAGCAGCATGTGGAGCAAGAGACAGTAATAGAGCACTGCGGGCGAACGGAGCGGCGACCAGGACTAATAGTGAGTGCTGAGACATCGCTGGGCGCCGCTCTGTGTGGCCTGATAGTGAAAGTCAGTCTTTAACACAATACAGGAGGCGGGTGCCGGCAGCAGAATCGCATTGCCGGCACCCTGCCGCTGACAGGGAGCTGCGATCAGAGGCAGTTAACCCCTTAGGTGCCGCACCTGAGGGGTTAACTGCTGATCTGCCAGTACCAGCCTCCTGTATAAAGGGGTAATTTATCATTGGTGGTGCAGTGTGCCCCCCCCTCAACCCCCCTCCCATTAAAATCATTGGTGGCACAATGCGCCAGCCCCTCTCAACCCCCCCAGTATTAAAATCATTGGTGGCAGTGGCCACAGGGACCTCTCCCCTCCCCCTCATTGGTGGTGCAGTGGCAGCTTCTGATCGGAGCCCCAGCTGTGTAAGCCTGGGGCTCCGATCAGTTACCATGGCAGCCAGGACGCTACAGAAGCCCTGGTTGCCATGGTAACATCCCTGATGCTGTGTGCACAAGGCACAGAGCAGCAGGGACAGTGTGAAGTCCTATTCACCCTGATAGAGCTGAATAGGACAAGGGATGAAAGATCCCAGGTTCTCGCCCCTAAGGCTACTTTCACACTTGCGTTCAGAGCGGATCCGTCTGAGACTGATCCGCTCATATAATGCAGACGGTGGATCAGTTTTTTTGTTTTTTTTTTATGCGGCCCACATAAACTTAAATTTAGTTTTTTTGGCTCATGTTAGCCTTTGAGTTTGACATGCTTGCTGTCCGGACTTAGACGAGCCAATGCAGCTAGGAGGAACTACTCGTCAGGTCCATCCTCCGGAGGTTCGCCGTAGGCGTGGGGTTTGTTTTTTCTGTGGGGAGAGGGGTCATTTCATTAATGTCTTTCCTTCTTTCCTCAAAAACAAAAGACCATCGGAAAACTACTAATCCCGGCGCAAAATTACCCAAGACCAGGTTATATAATCTTGAAAGAAAGCCATGAAAGATTATATCTCCGAGAGCTTGGCTAAGGGACACATCAGACCCTCTTCTTCACCCGTGGCTGCAGAATTTTTCTACGTTAAAAAGAAAGATGGGGGGCCTGCGTCCTTGCCTAGATTTTTGCGAATTAAACCAGATAACCATTCGAGACCCATACCCTTCCTCTCATTCCTGACCTGTTTAATCAGATTGCGGGTGCTAGGTGGTTCTCCAAACTTGATCTTAGGGGGGCCTACAATTTGATTTGTATCAAGGAGGGGGATGAGTGGAAGACAGCTTTTAACACCCCTGAGGGGCATTATGAAAATCTTGTCATGCCTTTCGGTCTGACCAATGCTCCTGCTGTCTTCCAACATTTAGTTAATGACATTTTAAGTCATCTTATCGGCAGGTTTGTGGTAATATACCTAGATGATATTTTAATTTATTCGTCTGATCTGAAAACACATGAGGTGCATGTCAGACAAGTACTGCAGGTCCTACAGACGAATAAATTATATGCTAAAATTTAAAAGTGTGTCTTCGCCGTTCAGGAGATACAATTCCTAGGTTATTTATTATCTGCTTCAGGTTTCCGTATGGATCCTAGGAAGGTCCAGGCAATTTTAGATTGGGATCTTCCTGAGAACCTCAAAGCACTGCAACGGTTCTTGGGCTTCGCAAATTTCTATAGGAAATTCATTAAAAATTAATCAGTTATTGTAAAACCCCTTACTGACATGACTAGGAAGGGGACTGATTTTTCGAAATGGTCTGACGTCGCTAAAATTGCTTTTTCCTCTCTAAAAGAGAGGTTTACCTCGGCACCTGTACTAGTCCAACCTGATGTCTCCCAGCCTTTTATTGTTGAAGTCGATGCGTCAGAGGTGGGAGTGGGGGCTGTGCTGTCTCAGGGTCCGTCTCCTGGCAAATGGCGTCCTTGTGCTTTCTTTTCTAAAAAACTATCTGCAGCAGAAAAGAACTATGATATTGGCAATAGGGAAATATTAGCTATTAAACTAGCGTTTCAAGAATGGCGTCACTTTTTAGAGGGGGCAATCCACCCCGTCACTGTGATTATGGACCACAAAATTCTTCTGTAACTCGAATCAGCTAAGCGTCTCACCCCTAGACAAGCTAGGTGGTCGCTATTTTTTACCAGGTTTAACTTTGTTATTATCTATCGTCCTGGGGCAAAAAATACCAAGGCTGATGCATTATCTCGTTGTTTCCCTGGAGGGGGTAATGTGAGTGATCCGGTACCCATTCTACAAAGAGGAGTGGTTGTCTCTGCGGTACACTCTGCTCTGGAGGGGAAGGTGTTAGAGGCCCTTCCCCTCCGTTGAACCTGCGTTTCGAATTATTAAAGGAACATCATAATTCGGCACTTGCTGGGCACCCGGGTAGTAAAGCAACCTTGGAGCTATTGTCTCGTCGTTTTTGGTGGTCAAGGTTGCGTCAGGATGTGATGGATTTTGTGTCTTTTTGTTCTACTTGTGCGCTCGCGAAAGTCTCTCATACACATCCTGCAGGGTCTTTATTACCACTTGTCATTCCCAATAGGCCATGGACACATCTGTCAATGGATTTTATCACTGACTTACCTTTGTCTGCGGGTAAAACAGTTATTTTGGTAGTAGTGGACAGGTTTAGCAAAATGGTACACTTCATTGCGTTACCCGCACTACCTAATGCTAAGACTCTTGCTCAGGTATTCATCAGTGAAATTGTGAAGCTTCACGAGGTCCCTTCTGATGTTGTTTCGGATCGGGGTACCCAGTTTATTTCTAAATTTTGGAAAGCTTTTTGTTCCCGTTTGGGGGTACACTTGTCATTTTCCTCAGCTTTCCATCCTCAGTCGAACGGACAGACTGAGCGTACCAACCAAAACCTTGAGACATATCTAAGATATTTTGTGTCTGAAAACCAAGAGTTGTGGTCATCATATTTACCGTTAGCTGAGTTTGCCATAAATAATCATCGTCAGGAATCCACTGGCAAGTCACCATTTATTGGTGCATATGGTTTTCATCCCCAATTCTGTACTTTCAAAGAGGGGGGGTCTTCTGGGGTTCCCGAAGAGGAACGGTTTTCGTCATCTCTTTCATCGGTATGGCAGAAGGTGCAAGCTAACTTGAAAAATACAGGAGGTAAATACAAATACATGGTTGATAAGATACAGTCGCCAGGTCCGGACCTAGGAGTGAATGACTATGTGTGGTTGTCTACTAGGAATATTAAACTAAAAGTTCCCTCTTGGAAACTGGGTCCTAGGTTCATTGGCCCTTACAAAATTTTTGCCATCATTAACCCCTTGGCTTTTCGCCTGGAGCTACCTCAGACTTTTAAAATCCATAACGTCTTTCATAAGTCTTTAATCAAGAAATATGTTCCACCTCTAGAACCGTCACCGCTGCCACCCCCTCCTGTTGTTGTGGATGGTAATCTAGAGTTTCAGATATCCAAAATTGTTAATTCTCGTTGGGTCCGCCGCTCTCTTCAATATCTGGTGCATTGTAGAGGTTACGGTCCCGAGGAAAGAATGTGGGTTCCTGCGTCTGAGGTAAACGCCGATAGGCTAGTTCGGGCTTTTCATGGCTCTCATCCTGGTCCTGAGTGTCCGGAGGCCCCTCGTAGAGAGGTGGGTACTGTCACGAGGGTGTCAAGAACCACGCCTGACTCCGTTATACCTGGGGTCAGGAAGTCGCAGCGGTTGGCTGCGTGCTCTATGTAGAAAGATAGGGCTGTTTCTTTATGGTAGCTTTCTGGGTTTGCTTTGCAACCCTTTTTGGCTCACTCAGGGATCCGTAGCTCCTTCTCCTCAGCTGTTCCTTGTCCAGCACTCCCAACCTCCTTATATTCCCCTCTCCCACTTCTCTGGTTACCAGATATAGAGCTTCCTGCCTGGACTTCTATACTGACCCACTGGAGCTGTGTTGCTGCGTTCCCTGGTTGTTGTTCCAGAACGTTACCCTCCGGATCCCTGTTGGGCCTTTGTGGTCTGCTGTTGTCGCCCACCTGGGATTATATGTTTGTCTGTATTGTCTGTCCTCTCCTTGGTGTTTTCCTCTTAGTGTTAGTGGTGCGGACTAGTGATCCCACCGCCCTGTTCACTACCTAGGGCTCATCTTAGGGAAAGCCAGGGTTTAGGCACGTGATCGGCGTACGGGTGAGGAACCCGTCTAGGGACGTCAGGGCAGTCAGGTGCCAGCCGCAAGGTGAGTCAGGGGTCACCACCTTTCCCTCTCCCTTGGGCAGGGCCTTCCCTTTTCCCTCCCTTTGCGTGACGCCGGTCATTACAGGTATTTTACTTATTTGTTCACAGGTGTCTTGGGTTAACAAAGTTAGTAAAAAAAATAATAATAATTTAGTGGTAATTTATAGTTTTTATTTATAGTTTTTGGGTTACAAGTGTGCAATGGTGCCTGAAATATTTTCAAGCTATATCTGGGCCCTGTGATAAACTGGATGCATCTTTCCTTTTAGGTCCTGCCATGTGTCCTGACACAGGATTAGGGCCACAATGGTAATATTTCTGAAAGTAGTGTGATAAGGCGCATTTTAAGGCCTTTTTTTAGGCTGGGTCATTAAAGGGTTAAACAGCTAAATACTGACTACCTTTAGGAGGATGAAGTGATTCTTGGTTCCTTTCGTACACCCGAACACTATACTGCGAATGCTTTTATCCCCACAAAAGGTTACGTTCACATCTGTTGTCTGCGTACACATTTTACTATGGTCGTTGGCCCTTACATTGTCCTCTCTGGATTCCCTGGGGATCTGAGGTACTGCACGGGTTGCTTCTTGGTCCAGGTCGCTGCGCGTGAACAAATGTGCAAATGTGGGAATCTCCTGGTCTAGCACCCACTTCAGTCTGTGGCCTGCTTTGTTGCTTGCAGGGCCAGAGCTCCTTCCACATTCTTCTTTAACAGCACAGCTGCAGCTGCATTAAGCCTCATTCACACGTCCATGTCCATGCTTAAATCTGTGAAGAGATGGTCAGTAATGCCTCCATGAAGATGCCTGAGAAGGATACGGGTGTTCTCCGTGTGTCGTTTTTTTGCTGTCTGTGTGTCGTCTTTGATTCCAGAGGGGAAACAAACCAGGCTGGTGTAGTGAGCTGCATCTATATTTAGTTATATAAGGAGATATATAACGCGAGTTTGACCGCGACGCGTGGTTGATTTAAGTGTGGTTGCGTAAGTGTGACTTAAGATTAAGTGAGGGAGTATCTGAGAGCTAAATTATTTGTGGAGATTGAGTGGCTGTGTTTGACTGTATTGTATGCTGTGATAACACTTTTTTTTTTCCTTCTCCAGGGGATGCACAGGTGAGTAATTAGGGTGTGGCTGTCTAATTCAGGTGTGGTTGTCTAATTAGGAGACTATAAAAACTCAGCAGTGTGAGCAGCACAGCCTCTTTGATTCCAGAGGGGAAACAAACCAGGCTGGTGTAGTGAGCTGCATCTATATTTAGTTATATAAGGAGATATATAACGCAAGTTTGACCGCGACGCGTGGTTGATTAAGTGTGGTTGCGTAAGTGTGACTTAAGATTAAGTGAGGGAGTATCTGAGAGCTAAATTATTTGTGGAGATTGAGTGGCTGTGTTTGACTGTATTGTATGCTGTGATAACACTTTTTTTTTTCCTTCTCCAGGGGATGCACAGGTGAGTAATTAGGGTGTGGCTGTCTAATTCGGGTGTGGTTGTCTAATTAGGAGACTATAAAAACTCAGCAGTGTGAGCAGCACAGCCTCTTTGATTCCAGAGGGGAAACAAACCAGGCTGGTGTAGTGAGCTGCATCTATATTTATTTATATAAGGAGATATATAACGCGAGTTTGACTGCGACGCGTGGTTGATTAAGTGTGTGGTTGCATAAGTGTGTGACTTAAGAGTAAGTGACTTTAGATTCAGGGACTTCAGTGGGGGACTGTAATTAGCCAGTTTCTTAGTACTACATTATATTGTATTTTTTGCTTTGCTGGTGTAATCCCCATTTAGTATGTGTTGCACAATTGACAACGCAGTCCAGTGCACATCTTGCATGATGTATGCAGTCCTGGAACAGGAGTTCAAGGGTGCATATCTTTGTTCAAGATGTGAGCAAATTACCCGTTTGGAATCGCAAATCGAGTCTCTAAATGGGCAAATTGCAACACTGAGAGGCATTGACAATTTGCAAAAGAGTTTGCTTCTCACCGAGCAAGCACTTTTTGGGGTAGATGAGGGGGAGGGTGACAGAGAGGAGGCTGAGGAAAGTGAGGTAGCTAGCTGGGTAACATTAAGAAAGCGGGGTAGAGGGAAGAGTGTCAGGGAGGCTAGCCCTGATCTGACACACCCCAACAAGTTTGCACGTTTGGCAGATGAGGGGGATGTCAGTCCAGGGATGGCACTGCCGCAGCCGGACACTTCCTCTGCCAGTCAGGGGAATGTCAGCTCCGGTAAGCAGGGGCCCAGGAGAGCAGGGCAGGCCAGACAGGTGCTGGTAGTGGGAGACTCAATTATTAGGGGAACAGATAGGGAAATCTGTCACAAAGACCGTGATCGCCGAACAGTGTGCTGTCTTCCTGGCGCTAGAGTTCGACACATCGCGGATCGGGTTGACAGATTACTGGGAGGGGCTGGAGAAGATCCAGCGGTCATGGTCCATATCGGAACCAATGACAAAGTTAGAGGTAGGTGGAGAGTCCTTAAAAATGATTTCAGGGATTTAGGTCAAAAGCTGAGGGCAAGGACCTCAAAGGTAGTATTTTCCGAAATACTACCTGTACCACGGGCCACACAAGAGAGGCAGTGGGAGATTAGGGAAATTAACAAGTGGCTCAAAAACTGGTGTAGGAAGGAGGGGTTTGGGTTCCTGGAGAACTGGGCCGACTTCTCTGTCGGCTACAGGCTCTATCGTAGGGACGGGCTGCACCTCAATGGGGAAGGGGCAGCTGTGTTGGGGAGGAAGATGGCTAGAAGGTTGGAGGAGTGTTTAAACTAGGGACTGGGGGGGAGGGTAATTATGTTATAGAATGGGAAGATAGTGCAGATAGAGACCGGGGGCAAGGTAGTGAGACTGGGGGAGGAATGGAAGGAGGGACTAGAACAGTTCAGAAGGAAAGGTGTAGCGTAAAAAATATACATAAACCTCTCAAATGTATGTATACTAATGCCAGAAGCCTGACTAATAAAACTGGTGAACTGGAATTAGTGATGTGTGAGGAGGACTATGACATAGTGGGAATAACTGAGTCATGGCTGGATGATAGCTATGACTGGGCAGTTAATGTGCAGGGTTACAGTCTGTTTAGAAAAGATTGTCAAAATCGGAGAGGGGGAGGGGTCTGCCTTTATGTAAAGTCCGGTCTAAAGACCACACTCCGTGAAGATATAAGTGAGGGACATGAACATGTGGAGTCACTGTGGGTAGAGATACATGGCGCTAAAAACAATAATAAATTACTAATAGGAGTTTACTATAAACCACCTAGCATACCAGAGTCCACAGAAAATCTACTACTAAACGAGATAGACGAGGCGGCAAATCATAATGAGGTGGTTATTATGGGGGACTTCAACTACCCAGATATAGACTGGGAAACTGAAACTTGTATATCTCATAAAGGAAACAGGTTCTTGGCAATAACTAAAGACAATTACCTCTCCCAACTGGTTCAGGACCCGACTAGAGGGACGGCCATACTGGACTTAGTATTAACCAATAGGCCTGACAGAACAACAGACGTGCAGGTTGGGGGACACCTGGGAAATAGTGACCACAAAGTAATAACCTTCCAATTATCATTCAAAAGAGTGTTTCTACAGGGAGGAACAAAAATACCAAACTTCAAAAAAGCTAAATTTAGCCAACTAAGAGAGGCCATAGGCCTAACTAAATGGGATAAAGTCCTCACAAATAAAAATACAGCCACAAAATGGGATATCTTTAAAAGCATCCTAAAATCTCATTGTGAGAGGTACATACCGTATGGGAATAAAAGGTTAAGGAACAAAAAGAAACCAATGTGGATAAACAGAACTGTAAAGAAAGCAATAAATGACAAAAAGAAAGCATATAAAACACTAAAACAGGAGGGTAGCACGGAAGCACTAAAAAACTATAAGGAAAAAAATAGAACATGCAAAAAACAAATAAAAGCGGCCAAACTAGAGACCGAGAGATTAATTGCCAAAGAGAGTAAAACTAACCCTAAAATGTTCTTCAATTATATAAATGTTAAAAAGTATAAATCTGAAGGTGTCGGCCCGTTAAAGAGTAATGAGGGGGAAGTCGCAGAGAGCGACGAGGAGAAAGCAAAGCTGTTAAATATTTTTTTCTCCAATGTATTCACTGAGGAAAATAAACTGTCAGATGACATGCCGAATGTTGAAATAAATTCCCCATTAAAAGTGTCCTGTCTGACCCAGGAAGAAGTGCAACAGCGACTTAGAAAGATTAAAATAGACAAATCGCCAGGACCGGATGGCATACACCCCCGTATCCTACGGGAATTAAGTAATGTCATAGCCAGACCCTTATTTCTGATATTTGCAGATTCTATATTGACAGGGAATGTCCCACAGGATTGGCGCATGGCAAATGTGGTGCCAATATTCAAAAAGGGTCTAAAAACAGAGCCTGGAAACTATAGGCCGGTAAGTTTGACATCTGTTGTGGGTAAACTGTTTGAAGGTTTTCTGAGAGATGCTATGTTAGAGCATCTTAACGGAAATAAGCAAATAACGCCATATCAGCATGGCTTCGTGAGGGATCGATCATGTCAAACAAATTTAATCAGTTTCTATGAGGAGGTAAGTTCTAGACTTGACAGCGGCGAATCAATGGATGTGGTGTATCTGGACTTCTCCAAGGCATTTGACACTGTACCACATAAAAGGTTAGTATATAAAATGAGAATGCTCGGACTGGGAGAAAACGTCTGTATGTGGGTAAGTAACTGGCTCAATGATAGAAAACAGAGGGTGGTTATTAATGGTAAATACTCAGATTGGGTCACTGTCACTAGTGGGGTACCTCAGGGGTCAGTATTAGGCCCTATTCTCTTCAATATATTTATTAATGATCTTGTAGAAGGCTTGCATAGTAAAATATCAATTTTTGCAGATGACACTAAACTGTGTAAAGTAATTAACACTGATGAGGACAGTATACTACTACAGAGGGATCTGGATAGATTGGATGCTTGGGCAGATAAGTGGCAGATGAGGTTTAACACTGACAAATGTAAAGTTATGCACATGGGAAGGAATAATGCAAGTCACCCGTACTTATTAAATGCTAAAACACTCGGTAACACTGACATGGAAAAAGATCTAGGAATTTTAATAAACAGCAAACTAAGCTGCAAAAAACAGTGTCAGGCAGCTGCTGCCAAGGCCAATAAGATAATGGGTTGCATCAAAAGGGGCATAGATGCCCGTGATGAGAACATAGTCCTACCACTTTACAAATCATTAGTCTGACCACACATGGAGTACTGTGTACAGTTCTGGGCTCCAGTGAACAAAGCAGACATAGCAGAGCTGGAGAGGGTCCAGAGGAGGGCAACTAAAGTAATGACTGGAATGGGGCAACTACAGTACCCTGAAAGATTAACAAAATTAGGGTTATTCACTTTGGAAAAAAGACGACTGAGAGGAGATCTAATTAATATGTATAAATATATCAGGGGTCAGTACAGAGATCTATCCCGTCATCTATTTATTCCCAGGACGGTGACTGTGACGAGGGGACATCCTCTGCGTCTGGAGGAAAGAAGGTTTGTACACAAACATAAAAGAGGATTCTTTACGGTAAGAGCAGTGAGACTATGGAACTCTCTGCCTGAGGAGGTGGTGATGGTGAGTACAATAAAGGAATTCAAAAGGGGCCTGGATGTATTTCTGGAGCGTAATAATATTACAGGCTATAGCTACTAGAGAGATATCGTTGATCCAGGGATTTATTCTGATTGCCTGATTGGAGTCGGGAAGGAATTTTTATTCCCCTAAAGTGAGGAAAATTGGCTTCTACCTCACAGGGGTTTTTTGCCTTCCTCTGGATCAACTTGCAGGATGACAGGCCGAACTGGATGGACAAATGTCTTTTTTCGGCCTTATGTACTATGTTATTATGTACTATGTTACTGTGCAGCTGAAGACAAATTTTCAAAACATCTGTTCCTAATGATGCATGAAACGCAGATGGCATCTGGTAGACTATAATGGGCATAATGGATCCTTGAACATAGACAAAATAGAGCATGCTTTCCTGCTAAAAACACAGACAATGGTAAAAAACTGGGTGTGAATACTCACATTAAAATGGACGGGTACGTGTACACGTACAGCACACGTCCATGAATCACTAACGTGTGAATGAGTTTTACACAGCACAAGACTACCCCTTTCCTCTGGATCCTGGCTTCCTCCAGATTGCTGCATACATCCAAGATAATCCAATGGCATTTCACATGTTTTTTGGGTAGTATGGCATTATGTTACATGTATAATTCTCAGATTTTAATACAAAATTTCTTTGGTGAGTGTCACATCACCTCCCACAATTGACTCCCAAACGCTGCAGGCGTCTCGGTGCCTGTTCACACAGTCTCTCCTACCAGTGTTCGGTACTACACCTTGTTGTGGGGCTGGTTCGTCCAAGTTCATGCAAGGTAGACAGGTCACGTGTTGGCCACAAGCTCCCTTCTTTTGGTCCTTCTCTGTACCTGCATCAGTTGTGCAGTCTTTGTTAGATGGAGTGGACTACAGAACTCAGCCCGACCCTCCGATCAGCCTCCCATACAGCTTCCTGCAGAGAGACAGGAGACTGCACTACATCAGCCCCCACAGTCAGTGAACACCAAACCTATATTTACACACTCTGGGTGTAGCAGGAAGACCACACCCACCAAGCATAGTGAAGGATTAACTCCTTCACTACCTGACTAGTGCCAGAGAAACCAACCTGCGTGGATCAGCGTAGACTGAAACCAACAACCGGAAACAGTGGTGGTCCATGGGGAACAAGCACCCATCCTACTCTTTGCTTTTTCCCAGTAAGAGCCGGCCCGGACTGCTGTGTGAACAGCACTCACTGCTTACAAAACACAAAAGACCTGGCTCTTACTCCATCGGGGACACGACCCCCGGTGGCACGTATTTTCCGTCCACTAACATTTCAGATACTCCCCTACAGTGGCTATATTCTTTTTATTGAACTAACTGAATATCATCTAGGCGCTTCTATATATTAGGTAATATTCTGTTACATATGCACCAAGTGTCACCACTGCATTATTTGATTTATATTATTTTATATATGTTTTTAAATTATTCATCTTAGTTATGTAATTTAAACAATTTTGCTTAGAAAAGCTCTGAGAACAGAGCTAAAACATTGCATGGCATAGAGCAATAAACGCTTTATTATTTTTTATCTAATTTTGAGGTGCTGTGATTTATTTTCTTTTTTTAGTTAAGTGGACCTCTGTCTGAAACAAATATAAATACTGTATATTGCAGCAATGCTACATTTATATAGTGTAATGTATCACCTGGCACCCCGGCCGGGTACCTCCGTTGATGATAGCTCCTTGTGCTTCCCGAGGACTCCAAGCGCTCCGCTCTACACCAAAACCACCACAGGAACAAGAAACAGGAACAGCTCTTACAAGAGCTAATAGTTATAGCCAGGGGAGTATAGCAAATCTTCAACGTATAGCAATCCCCAGTATCGATCAGTTACCCAAACACCAGCCTCAACATGATGAAGGGTAAAACAGGAACTCTTTATTGAACACACAAGCATTGACTTATATACACATTTTCCAACAAGGATACCACCCCCGTGGACCTGGTTGGGAACTGAGGACAAAAAAAAGCAGCCAATCCTTTACAGTTTTACAGTTTAAACACAAAAACTATACATTCAACAAACACAATGACATAGTCTGTGACGCAATTAACAAACACAATGGCATTGCCTGTGACGCACTCAATAACAGAATAGGCATTGTCTTTGTAGCAATCAACAAAATACAATTACCAAAACACAATGGGCTCTGCCTGTGATACAATTACCGAACATAATGGGCTAACCTAATCACTCACAGGCAGAAAACACACATTTTCCCCCAAAACACCTCAAAACCCCACATATCCCTATAATTTATACATCCATGCATAGCTCTGATCTGGGTGAACAACATATCCAAAAATCACCCAGATCCGAACAGGGATTCCCGAATTACAAGTCACATTTGGCTGACCACAAGCATGGCTTTCCTGCCCAAAACAGTTCCACAGATTTAAGCTGTGCGGCCGGTCTGTCTTCTCCTTCAAAGATAGTATATGGGCCATAATCCTGAGGCAAGAGGCTGGCAAACAGGCCCCTCCAAAACCCAGTGGCAAGGTTATTTTCGCCACATATCGTTTTTGTTGTGTTTTAATCTTTCAAAAATAAATCATAAAATATTTTGGAAAAACAATATTTTGCCTATTCTGACCTTCCCTTCATTTTTTCACATGTCTTTCATCTATGATCCTATGTTAGGATTATTTTTTTTTGTGTGGTGATGTGTAGTTTTTATTGATACCATTATGTAGTGTGTATGACTTTTTTAGCATTTTTTTCAACCTTTTGGAGAGGTAAAGTTACCAAACAGCGGGGAATCGGCCATTTTTATTTTTTCACCATTATGCTGTTCACCGTGTTGGATAAATATTTTTTATTTTTTAATAGTACAGGCATTTAGGAGGCAGTGGTGCTATTGTTTATTTTATTTTTTTAATATGTGAAAAAGGGGAAGATTTGCGACCAGGCCGCAGGGGCATGTGAGTGGGGCTAATGTTGTGGATATAGACAAAGTAATAGTCTATACTCGCGGTTAGCAGCTCGCTGTGTCGGTGTGCAGTCAGTTGAAGGATAGCCCTGGATTCCTTCGGGACACTCTCATGGTTACAGGGCTTCCCCTGCTAGATGCCCTTGATGGTCTGGGCTTAAGGTGCAGGGAAGGCTGGGTTACTGATATCTTTGTGACGCCAGCACCCTTGGGTGCAAGAAGGTGATGAATTCAATAAGACCAGTCCTCTTAACACATTCCTAGTACTTTAATCAATGTGCACAACAGTCATTTACAGCAAGGCAGCTTCTACAATGGTTCAAGTTACTTCCCAAAAGTTGTATAAGGGGTTGGTTTTCTCTATAGCAATCAATCTTCCTATCTTGCTTCTCCAGGCTGGAGGTATGTACTATGTCTGCTGTATTGTATAGTCATGTACCTTGGTTTAAACATCTTTGGTGTCCTCTTTGACAAGTGCCATTACTGTCTTTAGTTATGGTGTTCAGCTAGAAGCTTAGAATCTCTCCACCAGGCTAAAGCATGATAAACAATAATTACCTCCCTTTGCCAATATTCTCACTCCCTCTCTGGGTTGCCTGGATCGTCTGTTATCTTTCCCTTCTATGAGCTGGTACATGGAACTAATTCTGGAGTCTAGATAACTGCACAATGGCTGATGAGTTGTTGCTTCTATACTGTGCCGACTTCCTTCTAGGTGGAGAAGGGTGGAGTCAGCCCTGGGAGGTTTGTAAGAACCTCCCCCTCCTCTATACAACTTCATGGGTACCGGATACAACACATTTTCATGAAACACAATCACAAAACTAAGCATACTAAGCAGTGTGTTTCTAGACTACATATATATATATATATATATATATATATATATATATACACAATGGCAGCACAGCAGGCCAAATATAAATATGGAGGTATAGGCCAATGGATCCGGCAACAAGTCCAGGACAATTTAAGAAGAAAAAAATTACAGCACTTTGAGAGTGCTGCCAATTTTTTTTTTTCTTTAAAAAAGGATGTAATGTACAGTACAGACCAAAAGTTTGGACACACCTTCTCATTCAAAGAGTTTTCTTTATTTTCATGACAATGAAAATTGTAGATTCACACTGAAGGCATCAAAACTATGAATTAACACATGTGGAATTATATACATAACAAAAAAGTGTGAAACAACTGAAAATATGTCATATTCTAGGTTCTTCAAAGTAGCCACCTTTTGCTTTGATTACTGCTTTGCACACTCTTGGCATTCTCTTGATGAGCTTCAAGAGGTAGTCACCTGAAATGGTTTTCACTTCACAGGTGTGCCCTGTCAGGTTTAATAAGTGAGATTTCTTGCCTTATAAATGGGGTTGGGACCATCAGTTGCGTTGCGGAGAAGTCAGGTGGATACACAGCTGATAGTCCTACTGACTAGACTGTTAGAATTTGTATTATGGCAAGAAAAAAGCAGCTAAGTAAAGAAAAACTAGTGGCCATCATTACTTTAAAGGGAATCTGTCATTAGCAATTTGCCCAATTTTTTTTTTCATGAATCCATGTTTAATAAAGTACCTTTTTTTCCATCTGTCTTGTTCTTTTTATTGTGAGTCTTGTCTCTGAAGTGCCGTGCCCGCCTAAATTTGAAAACTAATAACGCCTCCAAGTTCAGCTAAATTGCAGAGGCGCGGCTAAGTGCTCAACACCACCCCCCCGGCTAAGTGCTCAACACCACCCCCCCAGCGCCGCGCTCTGCAGTAAACACCTCGATCCTCCTCTCGATGTCTTATCATAGCGCAGGCAATCGCCGGCTCTGCGCCTGCACGGGATTTGGGAAGCCGGCGAGAGGAGGATCGGGGTGTTTGCAGCAGAGCGCGGCACTGAGGAGGGGGGATGTTAAGCACTTAGCCGCGCCTCTGGGAGGCGATTTAGATGAACTTGGAGGCGTTATTAGTTTTCAAATTTAGGCAGGCACGGCCTTTCAGACGGGCGTTCTTGGGCACCGTGGAGAAAGAATAACGCCCCTCTGGGCTCCTTACAGCGTCATTTGCATATCATAAGAATCGATTTTTTGAAGAAATGACAAGACTCACAATAAAAAGACAGATGGAAAAAAGGTACTTTATTAAACATGGATTCATGAAAAAAAAAATGGGTAAATTGCTAGTGACAGATTCCCTTTAAGAAATGAAGGTCAGTCAGTCTGAAAAATTGGGAAAACTTTGAAAGTGTCCCCGAGTGCAGTCACAAAAACCATCAAGCGCTACAAAGAAACTAGCTCACATGCAGACCGCCCCAGTAAAGGAAGACCAAGAGTCACCTCTGCTGCGGAAGATCAGTTCATCTAAGTCACCAGCCTCAGAAATCGCAGGTTAACAGCAGCTCAGATTAGAGACCAGGTCAATGTCAGGTCAAAGCATCCAAAGCTGCCAGCTGTGGACCACACCATTTAAGGACAAACTCAGTTTGTTACTTTACCTCCTGACGAAGCCTCTCCAGGTGAAACGTACGTCGAGCCATAATCATCCATAACAAATAAAGGCTTGAAATATATGTAATGAGTCTATCTCATATATTAGTTTCACATTTTAAATTGCATTACTGAAATAAATGAACTTTGCACAATATTCTAATTTTTCGAGTTTAATCTGTATATGAAACACACCAAAAGACTGGTCTATTCTAACTATTAGTATAAAGTAATAAAAAACTATTTTATTCAAAAGAAGAAATATATTAAGATAAATGATGCTGTGTACAGTTTTTAATGAAAAAAAAAATGTATGTGTAATCACACAAAAAATATAGAAGGTTATATAATGTACAGTATGTAAAAGACTGCTATACGCTAACAATACTAAAGGAACACACAAAAGACGGTGACCTGCACCTTTGCATCACGTGTGACGTCACATGTGATGATAGGGGGGCAAGTCACCGTCGCGGCCTGCTATTAGCTGCACCACCATTCACCAGATGTTGTGATCTACACGACAGGGAGATGAAGCGGCAGCCATGCAGGGATCTGGAAGGATGCAGGCGTCTAAGACCAGGTAAGTATTTTCTGTATGAGGGACCTGGGCATTTTTGGGGGGTGTTTACAGGACTAGCTAACCCCTTTAAAGACTTACACATATTAACTACTCTAAAACTGATAACTATTATTTTAGTTTTACTTTTTTATGAAAGAAAAAAAAAGGAGGATGTGTTTTTTTGTACAATCAGGGCAGAAAGAGGTTAAATAGCTGTTACAGAAGGCTGTGTATTAACAGCACAGCCACACCGGAAAATTTCCAAAACCCATTTTTTAAGGACCAGTTTAGTTCTTTTTAAAAAAAAAAATATTTAACAATTTTTTATTGTTTTTGAGGTCAATCACCAAAGATATAAAAGGCACATAACATCAAGTATGTAGACATTGCGTATGCAAAATGGGATAACAATGATAGGTCGACTACAGTGAAACCTGAGTTACAAAAAAAAGGCAGCATAGGGAAAATATGCGTGTTGAGGGGCACAAAGGAGAAAATAAACATAACATAATAAAACAATACAAAACAATACAAAAAACTAAAAACATAAGGGCATAATTTAAGAGAAGCAAGCCACGTAGTCACATATAGGACATAATAGAGTATGTAGACAGTCTGAGACATGATGATACGTGAAGATACAGAAATGGGTCAGTGGAACCCTCTATATTGTTTCCAAGGGGACCAAATAGCTAGAAAAGAGGAATGGGAACGGAGCTCCCAGTGAGAGAGTTCTTCTAATCTATAAATCTGGTCAACTTTTTGGACCTACTTTGCCACATCTGGGACTTCATGGGAGAGCCAAGAGGATGCTACCAGGAGTCTGGCTGTAGCTAATAGCAAAATAAAGAGAGATCTTCACCATTTGTTTAAACCCCTAAGTCCCAGGCTGAGGAGAGTTAGGTCTGGGGTGCAGGTAAAGGTCGTCTGGCATATGTGATTTCAGGTTTTAACTATTGTGTGACACCAGTCGTTAATGGTTTGTCATTTCCACCAAATATGGAAAAAAGAGCCTTTAGAAGACTGGCATCTCTAGCATAAGTTAGAGTTATTTGGAAAATAGAGCGAAATTGACTCGGGAGTCTTGTATCATCTCGTCAAAATTTTGTAGCCATTCTCTTGGATACGTATACATGTAGATATATACGTTCCCGTTCCTCTTTTCTAGCTATTTGGTCCCCTTGGAAACAATATAGAGGGTTCCACTGACCCATTTCTGTATCTTCACGTATCATCATGTCTCAGACTAGATATTTTGTGAGGGGTCAAAAAAGCCATAGAAATCTCCATGGCAGTCAAAAGACGACCCATATCATGCTCCCAAATACCAATTATTGCTTGTTTGATGAGAGATACAGGAGCTTTAAAGCGGCTATATATAGTTGAGATGACTCTTTTGGGAGGGTATTTTGCACCAAGTGTTATTTCAAACCAGGAGGACAGGGGCTGTAAAGTAGATGACTTAAGGAGGGAGAGACTGTCTGAGTTAAGGAAACCCTGTAGAAAGGTAAGAGTTGTGGAGTCTCCTGAACCGTCACAGAAATCTAACAGAGGTCTAAGACATCCTTTGTTATTTAATAATTCTGATAAGGGTGTAGAGGAGAGTCTAATTGAGAAAGGGCAACTCTCCTTTAGAACACTAGGGGCCAAGTCAATTATATCTCTTAGAGTGCGAAGGGGCGAAGGCATTGTCAACTGCTTATTGCGTGAGGAGAACCAGTCCCAGACTGATAATGTGCTCTGTATCAAAGGGTTTGGGACCTTCTGTAGTAATGGGAGGGTAGTACCAGATAGAAGAAGAGCACGAAGGGAGGAAGGGAGAAAAGTATTTTCCATGTGGACCCATGCCTTGTGGGGGGGGGGATCTGATCCAATCCACTACTCTGGCTAGATGTATGGCTCTCATGTACATTTCTGGGTTGGGTAGGCCAATTCCCCCCATTTGTTTAGGCTTGGTCAAAGTGTCGAAGGAGATCCTAGAACGCCTTCCTCTCCAGATACATTTTCAGATTGTTTTATTGAAAGAGATGGAAAAGGATTTCGGAATCTTAATTGGCAAAGATTGCATTAGGTAGGTCAGTCTGTGCAGTACCAGTGCTGATACTATATTTTTCCTGCCAAACCAAGAGATCAAACGAGTCCATCTGGGTAAGTAAGAAGTGGCAAGTAGTTAGTTAAGTTTATATAACTGATCCATGTGAACTTAATTTAGTGATTTTACAAATGCTTTATTTAACACTGGTGTATACCTTTTACTATGTTTGAACAGGTGTCTGATATGCGGTTGATTGTGGGATTGCGCTCCCCTCCTCCCCTTTCCCTGGGGCGGATGGGAGCTCAGCCTACATAAACCCACAGTGAAATAGACACATTGGATTATGACTAAGAACTTAACAGTTCGAAACGCGTAAATCTGGGGGAGTGAAGAGGGGTTTACATTTTTGGTGCAATAAAGACTGGGACCTACAAAACTTTACCACGAGTGCTGGAGTTTTTATTTTTATACACTTCATAAGTTTATATAAGTCTGTTAGCTGTTGTGTGGTCCAGTTGAACGGAGATTGAGATTGGAGAGACCTAAGAGCTGCCAGAGAGAAACCCCTATGAAGGAGTTGGGATTTAGCAGGGTTGACTTTAAAATTGGAGAGTGATTCAAAGAGGTCTAGTAGGGAAAGTATAGCGGGAAGGGATTTTTTCGGGTTTGTCGTGAGGATCAGGAGGTTGTCAGCAAAGGCCGCCAGTTTAATCCCTCGATCCCCAACACAAAGACCTATAATGTCTTTTTGTTGTCTCAGGCTCGCAACACTGTCTCCATGACCAATACAAATATAAGGGGGTAGAGGGGACAGGCCTGTCTAGTACCGTTCCTAATATGATAACAGGGAGATAAAATGCCATTCACTGACACAGAAGCCGAGGAAGAATGATACCTAGCCAAAACCGCATTTGAGAATTGCACTGGGATATTAAACCTGGCTAGAGTGAGCCTTATATACATCCAGTCAATTCTATCAAAAGCTTTCTCGGCGTCTGTGCCAAGCATGACCAATGGGATCGCCTTGTGGGATGAAAAATAAAGGGCATTTAACCCCTTAGGGACCCATGACGTACCGTTACGGCATGGATCCCGAGTCCTTAAGGACCCATGACGTACCGGTACGTCATGAGTTTAAATTGAGATTGTGGCGCCCCAGGGGTTAATCCGCACAGGATGCCGGCTGAAATCATTCAGCCGGCATCCTGTCACAACGCCTGGGGGAGTCATATGACCCCCCGTATCGGCGATCGCAGCAAACCGCAGGTCAATTCAGACCTGCGGTTTGTTGCTATTTCTGCTGTTTCTGATCGCCGCGGTCCCTGACCGCGGCGATCAGAAACTTTAGTGTGGCACAAATCTATAGTTATCACCCCCCCTGCATCCCTGCATGATTTTAGCCTGGTGGGAGGTGCAGGGGGGGGGTGTTGCGGGCGGTGTGGGCGGTGCGGGAGGCGGGCGGGCGGTGCGGCAGGCGGGATCGCGATCCCCCGCCCGCCTCCCGCCGAATAATCGTTGGCTTCTAGTGGGTATACCAGGGGTCCGTACGGACCGCTGTATGGAAAGGGTTAACAGTAAGATGCGGCTCCCTCCCTCTTCCATAGGGGGGCTGCTGTGCCTTTGCAGCCCCCCGATGGGAGAGGGAGAGAGCCCCCAGACAGCCCCCCGAAGCCCCAGTCCTTACCCTTCCCCGTCTGCGAAGTTGTGGCAGACGGGGAAGGTTCCCATGACAACAGGACGCCTGCTCAGGCGTCCTGCTGTCCATGGTGCTGAACAGATCTGTGCTGAAAGCATAGATCTGTTCAGTGTAAGTAAAATACAGTACAGAAACCTATATAGGTTCTGTACTGTATTATGCAGACACCAGACCCACTGGATCTTCAAGAACCAAGTGGGTCTGGGTAAAAAAAAAAGTAAGAAAAAGTGAAAATCATAAAACACATTTATCACTAATTAAAAATGAAAAAAAAAAAATTCCCTACACATGTTTGATATCGCCGCATCCGTAACAACCTGATCTATAAAACGGTCATGTTACTTTCCCCGCACGGTGAACGCCATAAAAATAAAAAAATAAAAACTGAGAAAATTTAAATTTTGCCCACCTTACTTCCCAAAAAAGGTAATAAAAGTGATCAAAAAAGTTGCATGTGCGCCAAAATAGTGCCAATCAAACCGGCATCTCATCCCACAAAAAATGAGACCCTACCCAAGATTATCGCCCAAAAACTGAAAAAACTATGGCTCTTAGACTATGGAAACACTAAAACATCATTTTTTTTGTTTCAAAAATTAAATCATTGTGTAAAACTTACATTTAAAAAAAGTATACATATTAGGTATCGCCATGTCCCTATCGACCGGCTCTATAAAAATATCACATGAGTTAACCCCTCAGGTGACCACCGTAAACAAATAAAAATAAAAACGGTTTAAAAAAAGCTATTTTTTGTCATCTTACGTCACAAAAAGTGCAATAACAAGCGATCAAAAAGTCATATGCACCCCAAAATAGTGCCAATAAAACAGCCATCTCATCCCGCAAAAAATTAGACCCTGCATAAGATAATCGCCCAAAAACTGAAAAAACTATGGCTCTTAGACTATGGAGAAACTAAAACTTGTTTTGTTTTAACAATGAAATCATTGTGTAAAACTTACATAAATAAAAAAAAAGGATACATATTAGGTATCGCCGCGTCCGTGACAACCTGCTCTATAAAATTACCACATGAGCTAACCTTTCAGATGAATGTTGTAAATAACAAAAAAAAAAACGGTGCCAAAAAAGCTATTTCTTGTTACCTTGCCGCACAAAAAGTGTAATATAGAGCAACCAAAAATCATATGTACCCTAAACTAGTACCAAGAAAACTGCCACCTTATCCCGTAATTTCTAAAATGGGGTCACTTTTTTGGAGTTTCTACTCTAGGGGTGCATCAGGGGGGCTTCAAATGGGACATGGTGTAAAAAAAAAACAGTCCAGCAAAATCTGCCTTCCAAAAACCGTATGGCATTCCTTTCCTTCTGCGCCCTGCCGTGTGCCCGTACAGCAGTTTATGACCACATATGGGGTGTTTCTGTAAACTACAGAATTAGGGCCATAAATAATGAGTTTTGTTTGGCTGTTAACCCTTGCTTTGTTACTTGAAATTGTATCTCTATTTTCCATTATATCTTGTGCAACACCTAAAGGGTTAACAAAGTTTTTAAAATCAGTTTTGAATACCTTGAGGGGTGTAGTTTCTTAGATGGGTCACTTTTAGGGAGTTTCTACTCTAGGGGTGCATCAGGGGGCTTCAAATGGGACATGGTGTCAAAAAAACAGTCCAGCAAAATCTGGCTTCCAAAAACCAAACGGAGCACCTTTCACTCTATGCCCCGCTGTGTGGCCGTACAGTAGTTTACGGCCACATATGGGGTGTTTCTGTAAACGGCAGAGTCAGGGCAATAAAGATACAGTCTTGTTTGGCTGTTAACCCATGCTTTGTTAGTGGAAAAAATGGGTTAAAATTGAAAATTAGGCAAAAAATGAAATTCTCAAATTTCATCCCCATTTGCCAATAACTCTTGTGCAACACCTAAAGGGTTAACAAAGTTTGTAAAATCAGTTTTGAATACCTTGAGGGGTGTAGTTTATAGAATGGGGTCATTTTTGGGTGGTTTCTATTATGTAAGCCTCGCAAAGTGACTTCAGAGCTGTCCCTAAAAATTGTGTTTTTGTAAATTTCTGAAAAATTTCAATATTTGCTTCTAAAGTTCTAAACCTTGTAACATCCCCAAAAAATAAAATATCATTCCCAAAATAATTCCAACCTGAAGTAGACATATGGGGAATGTAAAGTCATCACAATTTTGGGGGGGTATTACTATGTATGGTCAGATTTGCAAAAAATGGCCAAGTCCTTAAGGTGAAATAGGGCTGAGTCCTTAAGGGGTTAAAATGTTCATTACATTGTCTTTCTCCTCTCTTCCCTTCACAAATCCCACCTGATCCTGATGGATTAAAGAAGGGAGTAGCTGCTGCAGCCTGTTAGCCAACATTTTGGCCAGCAGTATGAGGTCAGTCTTTAGTAAAGAAATGGGACAGTAGTTTGAACAGGACGATGGGTCTTTCCCGGGTTTAGGAATGATTGTTATGGTGGCTCTAGTCATGTCGGTTGAAACAGGATTGTTATGTAAAGCTAGGTTACAAACAGGGAGAAAATGAGGTAGGAGTATGTCTGAAAAGGAGCAATAATAAGACAGTGGTAGACCGTATGGTCCTGGGCATTTTCCTGTAGGGGAGAACTTGAGCGCCTCTGTCAGGTCTGACAAGGTAAATGGAGCAGCAAGTGCAGCCTGTTGAACTGATGAAAGAGACAGGAGGTTTAATTTTTTGAGAAAGGAAGAAATGTTGTGTTCTTTATCGTATGGAGGGTCAGGTAAGGGGGGAGAAGGGAGATTGTAAAGGGATTTATAGTAGAGCTTAAATTGCTTTGCAATATCTTCTGATCTGAATAATGAGGAGCCCGAAGGAGCAGTGCTGCTTTGGACATAATTCACAAGCCTTCTACGCTTGATTCTCTGCATTTGAAATGTTGTGGCTTTGTCTCCATGGGCAAAGAACTTTTGTAGAACCTACAGAGCATTCATTAAGAAGGTTCTTCAGTTCCGATTTAAGGGATGTCAGTTCAAACAGATGTAGCTGAAGCAGAGAAACTTTGTGGACTTTTTCTAAAGAGGTAATCCGTGAAGGGAGGGAGGTTAGCTTTTTTTCATATTCTCTCTTTAGAAAGGAGCAGAGACTGATAATTTGAATCCTGATACAAACTTTATGTGCGTCCCAAAGTACATTGGGGGAGATGGAGGGGGACTGGTTAAGGGGGTAAATATTCTTTCAGGAGAGATGATAATCGTTTTTGTGAAGATCATTACCCAGAATGGACTCTTTGAACCTCCAGCAAGACGACCTACCCAGTCCAGGGGGAGGACAAATGGTGAAAAAGATGGGTGCATGGTCGGAAAGCATCATAACCCCGATTCTAGCTGAGGAACAGAGTTGCAGATTCTCCTTCGACACCAGTATATAGTCAATTCTGCTGTAAGAGTTGTTAGCTGGGGAGTAAAAAGAATAGTGAATGACATTTGGATTTAAACATCTCCATACATCAATTAACCCAAGAATGAACATTCTAGCCAGAGTAGCACAGATCGCCCTAGAAGATAAGGCAGACTTCTTCGAGGAGGTGTCAGAGGGTTAAAAGCTAGGTTCAGATCACCTGCTAAAATAAGGATACCTTACTTATGTATCTCCACTAAGGAACGACGGTCAGCTATCCACCGGGGTTGATCAGTATTGGGTGCATAGGCATTGACAAAGGTATAAAGCGTCTGGCCAACACGGCCTTTTAGGATAATATAGCGACCATCCGAGTCTTGAATATGGTTCAGATATGTGAAGGGAATGCCCCTACAAAACCCAATGCGGACTCCCCTTGAAGCTGTGCCATTTGCACCACAATGGTACCATGTCAGGAATTTAGGAAAGGAAAGGTTGGGGTAGTTGTTATGTTTATAGTGGGTCTCTTGGAGGAACACCACTGAGCTTCTTTCCTTCCACAGTAGGGATGAATATTTGGCAACGTTTAGAGGGAGACCTTAGACCTTTTACATTGTAGGAAACCACATTTAAATCAGCCATATCTCATCTGATCAAAGACAAAAATCAATGCTGAGTATGTGTATCGTGGCAAATATAGAAAGCCCAATGCTCTAACTAAGAAAAAATCAACCGGAACTAATAACCATATTGAAAGTTTCAATACCATAATGAGTAGTTATATAAGGAGTAATAAAATATTAGGAGGGGGGGGGAGATAGTTCACATGACACCTGCAGTAAGGTTGGGAGTAATGAGCACAAGGGACAACAGATCACAGAATGGGGGTTAGAAGGGAGAAGGTGGGTAATGACAAACAAAAAGTGGACATATGTGGAAACAAGCAATTAGGGGACATAAAGAAAAGGAGAAGGAGAGGAATTAGGGTGAACAGGGTATGTAAGATATGACAACAAGACAGCCTGTTGGTTAGAGAAAGGAGGCGAGTTGAGGTATGATCAAATCAGCGACCCCTGAGGAGTTTAAACTGTGGATTAGATGAAGAAAAGTCAGGAGCCATCTTGTGAAGCAGGCAGCTTCTTAAGAGTTAGAGTCCTTGCTTTTCTTGGTCTTTTGTTTCTTTGGGGTAATGGAGAGTTCCCAGGGTTGAAGGACTGGAAGAGATGGTAATGTAGTGATGTCTTGCACTTTATCCCAGTCCATTAGATCTAGCGGAGCGATTTCCAGTGCATTGTAGGCTTCTGGGAGATCCGAGAATAAAGAGATGTTGATCCACTTACCGGAAACATTAAAACGAAATGCCAAATGGAAAGGACCATCTGTAAGTAATCTGTCTTTCCCTGAGGAGGGATGTAAGGGGTCGCAGGGCTCTTCTCTTTTGAAGAGTGGAAGGAGATGGGTCCTGGTAGATCTGGATAGGGGCTTTGTCCAAGAGGATGGATGGCACTGCTCTAGCCGCTTTGAGTATTGCCTCCTTGTCCTGAAAGTTCAGGAAGCAACAGATAATGTCTCTTGGTGGATCGATATCTTTAGGGCGCGGGCGTAATGCTCGATGAGCCCTTTCTATTATTAGTATGAAAGGATCGAAGTCCCCTAGTAAAGATGCTACTATCTTCATGATCGCAGACAGGATGTCTGCGGCTGAGAACGATTAAGGAACGCCCTTGTCCCAGAGATTGTTCTGCCTGCCCTGGTTCTCCTGGTCTTCCAGGGATGAGTAAAGCTGGTTTATATATGTTTGGCACAGTGAGAGGGATTGCGTGACTGCTGCACTGTGATCTATGGTGGCGGCTTGTGCAGGTTCCAGAGAGTCCACCCTGTGGCCAATCTGCTTGACGTCATGGGCCACCTCCTGTAGTTTGGAGTACAGATGTAGCAGGATTAGCACTCTAGCTTTTAACTCAAATTTCTTATCTCATCGCGTTATCTTGAGACAAAAGCCATTGAAAAGCAATTGAAGGTGTTTGCTTAGATTAGATAGCAAAACTCAGAAATCTCAGAAAACAGGAGTGTTAACTCTACTCCATCCATAAATATAGTTTAAAGCCTCTTCCAGGGCTTGTTTAATAAAGCGTCGGGAGATCGGGAGATTTTGTGACTCACCGGCCTCTCCGAAATAGTCCTCGCAGTCAGATTGCCCCGAAGCGCTCGAGCCCGTGATGCAGTTGAGAGTCACGGCCATCTTGGGATTTTTAGTAGAGATGTTGCAAACGGGCGAACCGCCATTGACTTCAATAGGCAGGCGAATTTAAAACCCACAGGGACTCTTTCTGACCACAATAGTCATGTAAAGGTTGTTTCAAGGGGACTAACACCTGGACTGTGGCATGCCGAAGGGGGATCCATGGCAAAACTCCCATGGAAAATTACGTAGTTGACGCAGAGTCAGGTTTTAATCCATAAATGACATCACCTAACATTCCTAAATTGTTTGGAAAAACGTGCTTTAAAACATCAGGTATGATGTTGTATCGATCAGGTAGTGTAACGGTTACGCCCGCTTCACAGTGACAGACCAAACTGTGACAGACCAAACTCCCTGTTTAATGCACCGCAAACAACCGCAAACAGTCCATTTGCACAACCGCAAACTCCCCATTTGCACAAGGTTGGAAACCAAGCTAGCCATGTCCCGTTCCTTGTCCTCACTGATGTCATTGAAGGTCTCTTCCTCCACCCAGCCACGTACAACACCAAGGGTCCCCGAAAGGTCACAACAAGCCCCCTGGGATGCCTGCTGTGTTTGGTCTTCCACCTCCTCAAAGCAACCTTCCTCCTCTGACTCTTCTTCTTCAGACTCGTCTCTCTGGGTTGCCTCTCTCTGCGTTATTATAAGGTGTGTTAAGTAGTACTAATTCTATCAGTTTAATCCCTGTTACGTCCCCTATCAGGGGACGTGCATGGAATAGATTTTAGGAACCAGGAGATGGAAAAAGATGCTTGGTTGGTCCTCTTAATTCCAATCTGGGACACTGCGCGTGCGCTGTGTAATGTACTGTGCAATCCCAATATGTGTGGTGTGTTAAGTAGTACTATTCCTATCAGTTTAATCCCTGTTACGTTCACTAGTGTTATTATTATTATAAGGTGTGTTAAGTAGTACTATTCCTATCAGTTTAATCCCTGTTACGTCCCCTATCAGGGGATGTGCATGGAATAGATTTTAGTAACCGAGAGATGGAAAAAGATGCTTGGTTGGTCCTTCTACTTCCAATTTGGGGCACTGCGCGTTCAATATACCGTGCCACCAGATAGGAGTGGTGTGTTAAGTAGTACTATTCCTATCAGTTTAATCCCTGTTACGTCCACTAGTATTATTATTATTATTATTATTATTATTATTATTATTATAAGGTATGTTAAGTAGTACTATTCCTATCAGTTTAATCCCTGTTATGTCCTCTATCAGGGGACGTGTATATGGAATCGATTTTAGGAACCGGGAGATGGAAAAAGATGCTTGGTCGGTCCTCTTAATTCCAATCTGGGGCACTGCGCGTGTGCTGTGTAATGTACTGTGCAATCCCAATATGTGTGGTGTGTTAAGTAGTACTATTCCTATCAGTTTAATCCCTGTTACGTTCACTAGTGTTATTATTATTATAAGGTGTGTTAAGTAGTACTATTCCTATCAGTTTAATCCCTGTTACGTTCACTAGTGTTATTATTATTATAAGGTGTGTTAAGTAGTACTATTCCTATCAGTTTAATCCCTGTTACGTCCCCTATCAGGGGACGTGTATGGAATAGATTTTAGTAACCGAGAGATGGAAAAAGATGCTTGGTTGGTCCTTCTACTTCCAATTTGGGGCACTGCGCGTGCAATATACTGTGCCACCAGATAGGAGTGGTGTGTTAAGTAGTACTATTCCTATCAGTTTAATCCCTGCTACGTCCACTGCTACCTGTCGGTCGAATCGTTCTCTGAGGGTGGACCCCGAAGGGCTGTGGCGATGCTCAGGACTTAGAAAGCTCTGCATGTCCTCCATCAACAACACGTCTGTAAAGCGTTCTGTCCTTGGCAGTGTGGTCGTGGGAGGAAGAGGATTACTTTCACCTCTTCCCCTGTTAGATTCCCGTTGTGCTGTGACATCACCCTTATACGCTGTGTAAAGCATACTTTTTAATTTATTTTGGAACTGCTGCATCCTTTCCGACTTCCGGTAATTTGGTAACATTTCAGGCACTTTCTGCTTATACCGGGGGTCTAGTAGCATGGACACCCAGTACAGGTCGTTCTCCTTCAGCCTTTTTATACGAGGGTCCCTCAACAGGCACGACAGCGTGAAAGACCCCATTTGCACAAGGTTCGATGCCGAGCTATCATGTCCCGTTCCTCGTCCTCAGTGATCTCACTGAAGGTATGTTCTTCCCCCCAGCCATGTACAACACCACGGATACCAGATAGGTGACAACGAGCACCCTGAGATGCCTGTTGTGGTTGGTCTTCCTCCTCCTCCTCAAAGTCACATTCCTCCTCTGACTCCTCTTTCTCACACTCCTCTTTCAGTGTTGCCGCAGGTCCAGCAAGCAATGCTGATAAAGCTGTTCCTGGTGGTGATGGTGACCACAACTCTTCCTCTTCACGCTCATCTACGGCCTGATCCAGCACTCTTCGCAGGGCACGCTCCAGGAAGAAAACAAATGGGATGATGTCGCTGATGGTGCTTTCGGTGCGACTGACTAGGTTTGTCACCTCCTCAAAAGGACACATGAGCCTACAGGCATTGCGCATGAGCGTCCAGTAACGTGGCAAAAAAAATTCCCAGCTCCGCAGAGGCTGTCCTAGCACCCCGGTCATACAAATACTCGTTGAGAGGCTGACTCGTTGACTGCTTTTTCTTGTTGGAGCAGGTGGTCGAACATTAGAAGTGTTGAATTCCAACGTGTCGGGCTGTCGCAAACCATGCGCCTCACTGGCATGTTGTTTCGCCGCTGAATGTCTGAAAAGTGTGCTATGGCCGTGTAGGAACGCCTGAAATGGCCACACACCTTCCTGGCCTGCTTGAGGATGTCCTGTAAGCCTGGGTACTTATGCACAAAGCATTGTACGGACAGATTACACACATGTGCCATGCACAGCACATGTGTCAACTTGCCCAAATTCAATGCCGCCAACAAATTGCTTCCATTGTCACACACCACTTTGCTGATCTCCAGTTGGTGCGGAGTCAGCCACTGATCCACCTGTGCGTTCAGGGCGGACAGGAGTGCTGGTCAACCCCAAGACGTCGTGACAATGTCGTATCCGGGATGTAGAATAGCCCCTGGGGAGTTGGGGGGGTGCCGTTGATGTGGAGCAAGATGCAGCAGCAGAAGAGGACTTAGCCGAGGAGGTTATGGAAGAGGATGGAGTAGGAGGAGTAGAGGAGGTGGCAGCAGGCCTGCCTGCAAGTCGTGGCGGTGTCACCAACTCCTCTGCAGAGCCACACATTCCATGCTTGGCAGCCGTGAGCAGGTTTACCCAATGCGCAGTGTAGGTGATATACCTTCCCTGACCGTGCTTTGCAGACCAGGTATCAGTGGTCAGATGGACCCTTGCCCCAACACTGTGTACCAGACATGCCATGACTTCCTTTTGCACAAACGAGTACAGGTTGGGGATTGCCTTTTGTGCAAAGAAATTTTGGCTGGGTACCTTCCACTGCGGTGTCCCAATAGCTACACATTTTTGAAGGCCTCAGACTCCACCAGCTTGTATGGTAAAAGCTGGCGGGCTAAGAGTTCAGACAAGCCAGCTGTCAGACGTCGGGCAAGGGGGTGACTTTGTGACATTGGCTTCAAACATGTCCTTGACAGACACCTGACTGTGGGCAGATGAGCAGGAACTGCTCAAGGTGAGAGCCGGAGTGGCGGGTGGTTGAGAGGGGGCAAGGAGGACAGCAGTGGTTGATGTGGCTGAAGATGCTGGACCAGGAGGAGGATGGTGGCTTTGAGTTTGTGTGCTGCTTTTACTCGTGTTGATCCCATAGTCGTTTGTGATGTGAGATCATGTGCCTTCGCAAAGCAGTTGTACCTAGGAGGGTGTTCGACTTCCCACGACTCAATTTCTTTTGGCACAGGTGACAAATAGCATCGCTGTTATCAGAGGCAGACACACAAAAAAAAATGCCACACTGCTGAGCTTTGCGATGACGGCATTCTGGTGGTGGCAACAGCATGCGTTGATTGGCGTGGTGTCTGGCTGACCCCGGGTGCTGATACATGGCTGTCTGACTGTGCCACTAGCTCCTTGCGATGACCTCCCCCTGCTTCCAACTCGTCTCCTTCTCCTCTCTGTCTCCCCATCTGAACTTTCCCCCTGTTCTTCTTCTTTTTGAGTGGGCACCCACGTGACATCCACCGACACATCCAGGGGCGGACCGAGTGGTCGGGCACATCGGACGTGATCCAAGGGGCCGGTCGGGGAGGGTCCCGCCGGCCGGCCTTTGGGGTGTGCGGTGCAGAGCTGGCGGCGGGGCACAGGGAGATGAGTGCTTCCATTGTGGAAGCGCTCATCTCCAGTCATCTGTATCGCCGTCCTCAGGACAGCGATACAGATGCCTGTGCTGCGGCAGGGAAGGGAGAGGCGTGTCCCTTTCCCTTCCTCTGATAGGCTGCAGGCACACTCAGAGGCCGGCGCAGGCGGCGCAATGACGTCATCGCGCCGCCTGAGCCATACAGCGCGGGATACAGGCCGGAAGAGGCCTGCATCGCATCGCTGATATGGAGGTAAGTATATGTTTTTTATATATATATATATATATATATATATATATATATACAATGCTATTATTAGGGGGCTATTACTGGCACAGGGGGGCTATTACTGACACAGGGGGGCTATTACTGGCACAGGGGGCTATTAGTGGCACAGGGGGGCTATTAATGGCATGCAAGGGGGCTATTACTTGCACGCAGGGGGCTATTACTGGCACAGGGGGCTATTACTGGCACAGAGGGGCTATTACTGGCACAGGGGTCTATTACTGGCACGGGGGCTGTTATTACTGGCACGGGGGGCTGTTATTACTGGCACGGGGGGACTGTTATTAATACTGGCACGGGGGGGACTGTTATTAAAGAGGACCTTTCATCAGAATTAAACTTCTAAAGTAACTATACAGGCATGTAGAGCGGCGCCCAGGGACCCCCCTGCACTTACTGGTATACCTGGGCGCCGCTCCGTTCTCCGGTAATTGCCTCCGTTAGGCTCCACCCAGGTACAGTTAGGCTCCACCCAGGGGAACCTGCCGGCGCCTCTTCTCCCATGCTGCAGCGCTGGCCAATCACAGCGCTCAGCTCTCTCTCAGGCTATGAGCTGAGCACTGTGATTGGCCAGCGCTGCAGCATAGGAGAAGGAGGCGCCGGCAGGTTCCCCTGGGTGGAGCCTAACTGTAAAGATACCGGAGGCAATTACCGGAGAACGGAGCGGCGCCCAGGTATACCAGTAAGTGCAGGGGGGTCCCTGGGCGCCGCTCTACACGCCTGTATAGTTAATTTAGAAGTTTAATTCTGTTGAAAGGTCCTCTTTAATACTGGCACATGGGGGGCTGTTATTAATACTGGCACATGATTGGGGGCACTATAGGGGCATCTACTGAGGCCACAAAGAAGGGGTATTGTATATGGGCGCTCTGTACAGTACAATTTTATACTGGGACAGATTATGGTGGGTACTATGGGGAAGGGGGGAGAGGAGTACTATGGGATCATCTACGGGGGCACTAATAAGGGGTATTTTATACTTCCAAATTATGGTGGACACTGGAGCATTTTATACTGGTACATTATGGGGGGCACTAGGAGGAAGGAGGGTGTGGAGCACTATGGGGGCATTTACTAGGGGCACTATATAGGGGTATTTTATACGGGGGCACTATGGGGACATTAGCTCGACTGGGGGCATTACAAGGGGGTATTTTTTGCACTGTCACATTATAAGGAGAATTATTTCTACTGGGGGGGCTTCATTACTCCCCCATGGTATGACCCCCTAGTAGCAGCACCAGCCTCTCCCTGCTCTGCTATCCCTCTGCCCCTTCTCCAAATACTTATTATGAAATCTTTCTCATTAGGATAAAACACATCAGCTCCACCGAGCCCCCGGCCAAAGTGTTGAAGTGGCGTCCGAGATCCCCAAGGCCCAAGCCAAGTAATTGTAAGTTTTCATGTGGAATATGTTTGTTATACACATATAGCCTAGACTGTGCCACACAATATACAGTATACCTCTACACTGTGTAGTCTGTTCTATAAGCACCATTGTTTTGTGGAGGCAGACAGAAAAAAAATCTGGAAGTGCCCCTCCCGAGACCACTTGAATATGACAAACAGAGAAATCCCTCAGGAGGTTGCTACACTATTCTATTAATTGTTTTGAAATTAGGTGGTCACTAGGACCTGAGCATAACTTTGCAACCTCACTGACTAATTTTAAATCCTGGATCCGCCACTGTCCCCAGCCTGCTGCTTGTGATAGGTAGCCCGGCCGCCACTGGCAATGCCCTCTGCCTCAGCAACATGGGCTCAGGGTAGGCCACGGGGGCGCGACGAGCAGTGCCGCGGCGGCGGGAAGCAGGAGACAGGAGTGCAGCCGCAGGTCCTACCTAGAGGTGAGCTGACTGACTGTGTATCAGCCAGAGCCCCAGATTGATCAATTATTGCACTTTTGTTCTTTGTGTAGTGTGTGGCTGGAGGCGGGACATGGGCGTGGCTGGAGGCAGGACATGGGCGTGGCTGGAGGCGGGACATGGGTGGGGCCTGGAAGGGTGCCCTTGATTTATTTTGCACGGGGGCCCTGAGGGTTTTCAGTCCGCCCCTGGACACATCGTCATCATCAACCGCTTCACTTGTATCTGACACCTCAGCAAAGGAAGCAGCAGCGGGTACAACATCATCATCATCACACCGTACGTCCCTCTGTGTAATGCTGCCTGACTGAGACATATCCCTGTTATCTACATACATCCTCTTGCAATAATGGTTGTGCATCACTCATTTCTTCCAGCTGATGTGTAAATAACTCCTCTGACAGATCAAGTGAAGCGGCTGTGGTGCTGGTGGTGGCGGCAGGCGGGAGAGTGGTAACTTGAGAGGTGCCCGAAGCTAAGCTGGAGGAGGATGGTGCGTCAAGGTTTGTGACACCAGATATGAATGGCGCTGAAGTGACACTAAGCACTGGCACTGGGCCTTAAACACACAAATACGTGTGTGCAACTGACTGCTAGTTATTCACAGTCAAAATTGTTGTTTTTCTTTAAATGTAATCGACTGTGACACCAGATATGAATGGCGCTGAAGTGACACTATGGACTTGCAGCTGGGCCTTAAACACACAAACACGTGTGTGCAACTGGCTGCTAGTTATTCACAGTCAAAATTGTTGTTTTTCTTTAAATGTAATCAAATGTGACACCAGATATGAGTTGTGCTGGTGACACTATGCACTTGCAGGGCTGTGAGCCTGACACACACGCTGGCAGGCAGGCAACTGCAATTTGATTACACAGGAAAAAAACAAAAAAAAATGATGTTCTATCCCTAAAAAGGGCTTTTTGGGGTGCTGTCCTTACAGCAGAGATCAGATGAGTCTTTCAGGACTGTAGTGGACACTGAATACACTAGCCTAGCAATCGATTACCATATTAAATCAGCAGCAGCTACACTGTGCATCCTCTCACTAAGAATGCAGCTTCCGAATGAATCTAAAATGGATGCTGTCCAGGCGGTGGAACGGTCTAGGAAGGAGGGTCTGCTGCTGATTGGCTGGAATGTGTCTGCTGACTGTGAGGTACAGGTTCAAAGTTTATTCAGTGATTATGAATAGGGGGTGGACCGAACATCGCATATGTTCGCCCGCCGCGTCAAACGCGAACAAGCTATGTTCGCCGGGAACTGTTCGCCGGCGAATAGTCGGGACATCTCTAATCTTTAGATGATCTGGCTGCCTGTTGTTTTTTCAGGTATTTAATCATGTCCGTCACAGCAGGGGTCACTTTGGCTTGAGGGGCATGCTCCCCATACTTGGCTCCACCGTACTTGACCATTCTGTAAACCGTCAGCTCAAAAAATGCCATCCCCACAACAGGTTGAACGCACGAGCTTCAGCCAGACGCAGCCATTCAGCACAGGCGCTAGCTCCGCCCCCCTGGACCTGTTCAGTTCTGAAGTCACTTTGTGAGGTTTACATAGTAGAAACCACCTATAAATGACGCCATTTTAGAAACTACACCCCTCAGGTTAGGTGTTTTGGCAGATTTTCCATTTTAATCCATTTTTTTTCTGTAACACATGAAGGTTTAACAGCAAAACAAAACTCAATATATACTGTATTACCCTGATTCTGCAGTTTAAAGAAACACCTCACATGTGGTGGTAAAATGATGTAAGGGCATACGGCAGGGCGCAGAAGAAAAGGAGCGCTGTATGGTTTTTGGATGGCAGATTATGCTGGACTGATTTTTAGACACCATGTTCCACTTGAAGCCCCCTGATGCACCCTTACAGTAGAAACTACCATAAGGTGACAGTTTGATTATTTATTTATTATTTTTGGGTACATATGATTTTTGATCTCTATATTAAGTTTTTTTTGTGAGGCAAGGTAACCCAAAAATGGCTGTTCTTGCACAGTTATCATTTTTTGTTTTTTACAATGTTCATCTGACAGGTTAGATCATGTGTAATTTTTATAGAGCCGGTTGTTACGGACGTGACAATATCAAATATGTCTACGTGTTTTTGTGTCACCATATTTTCTTATATTTTTTTTGCCAATCGTCTTGAGCAGGGCTCGTTTTTTGCAGGAAGAGTTAATGTCTTTATTGGTACCATTTTTGGGTACTGTAGATCACGCCAAGCTTTGTGGTGCCAGTTAATTATGAATTAACAAAATACCTACTGGATCTTTAGCCCTTTCAGTACCGAGTCACTTTTCACCTTAAAGAGGACCTTTCACATGGAAAAAAAATGTGAACTAAGTATGCTGACATGTAGAGCGGCGCCCAGGGATCTCACTGCACTTACTATTATCCCCGGGCGCCGCACTGTTCTCCCATTATGCCCTCCGGTATCTTCGCTCTGTAAGTTATAGTAGGCGGAGACTGCTCTTGTCCCAGGCTGTGAGCTGTGCACTACGATTGGCCAGCGCTGCAGCCTAGGAGAAGGAGACGACCACAGGACAAGGGCAGACACCGCCTACTATAACTTACAGAGCGAAGATACCAGAGGGCATAACGGGAGAACGGAGCGGCGCCCGGGGATAATAGTAAGTGCAGTGAGATCCTCGGGCGCCGCTCTACATGTCAGCTTACTTAGTTCACATTGTTTTTCCAGGTGAAAGGTCCTCTTTAAATCCCAGGTCGATTTTTGCAAATCTGGCATGTACTTTTACTTATCCAAGCCATTCTGAAATTGTTTTCTCATGACACTTTGTACTTCACGACAGTCATATATTTGACTCAATAGATTTCACCTTTTTTCAAGAAAAAAATCGCAAATTTACCATAAATTATGAAAAATTCGCACATTTCAATATTTCAATTTCTCTGTTTTTAAAACAGAACGTGATACCTCATAAAATATTTATTACTTAACATTCCCCATATGTGTACTTTAGGTTGGCATCATTTTGTATGTGTTATTTTATTCTTTTAGGACGTTAGAAAGCTTAGAAGTTTAGAAGCAATGTTTCCACTTTTAACCAAAATTTCCCAAACCATTTTGTGAACACTAATTCAGTTATAAAGTGATTTTGAGGTGCTTAGGTAATAGAAACCACCTATTAATGACCCCATTTTAGAAACTACACCCCTCAAATTTTTCAAAACTGATGTTACAAACTTTGTTAACCCTTGAGGTTTTCCACAAGTATTAAAGGAAAATGGAAGTGACATTTCCAAATTTCACTTTTTTGGTAGATTTTTTTTATGTTAATACATTTTTAACAGTAAAATAAACCTCAATATATATTACTCTGATACTGCAGTTCACAGAAATACCCCATATGTGGCCGTAAACTGCCGTTGTCAGTAGGAAAAGAGCGCCATATGGATTTTGGAGGCATATTTCGCAAGAATGATTTTTAGGCACTATTTTGTATTTGAAGAGACCCTAACATACCCCTACAGTGGAAACCCTCAAAAAGTGACCCCATTTTGTAAACTACACCCCTTAACCCCTTAAGGACACACTTATTTCACCTTAAGGAACAGGCCATTTTTTGCTAATCTGACCAGTGTCACTTTAAGTGGTAATAACTTTAAAACACTTTGACTTATCCATGCCATTCTGAGATGGTTTTTTTTGTCTTATTTTGTACTTCATGATACTGGTAAAATGAAGTAAAAAAAAAATCATTTTTATTTATTAAAAAATACCAAATTTACCAAAATGTTTTTTTTTTAAATGCCAAATTTCCAAGTATCAATTTCTCTACTTCTATAATACATAGTAATACCTACAAAAATAGTTAATACTTTACATTCCCCATATGTCTACTTCATGATTGGATCAATTTGGGAATGACATTTTATTTTTGGGGGATATTACAAGGCTTAGTTTAGAAGCAAATCATGAAATGTTTCTGAAATTTTCTAAAACCCTCTTTTTAGGGACATGTTCAGGTCTGAAGTCACTTTGTGAGGCTTACATAATAGAAACCACCCAACAATGACCCCATTCTTGAAACTACCCCCTCAAAGTATTCACTACTGATTTTACAAACGTCGTTAACCCATTAGGTGTTCCATGGGGCAACTACAGTACCCTGAAAGATTATCTAAATTAGGGTTATTCACTTTTGAAAAAAGACGACTGAGGGGAGATCTAATTACTATGTATAAATATATCAGGGGTCAGTACAGAGATCTATCACATCATCTGTTTATCCCAAGGACTGTGACTGTGATGAGGGGACATCCTCTGCGTCTAGAGGAACGAAGGTTTGTACACAAACTAGAAGAGGATTCTTTATGGTAAGAGCAGTGAGACTATGGAACTCTCTGCCTGAGGAGGTGGTGATGGTGAGTACAATAAAGGAATTCAAGAGGGGCCTGGATGTATTTCTGGAGTGTAATAATATTACAGGATATAGCTACTAGAGAGGGATCGTTGATCCAGGGAGTTATTCTGATTGCCTGACTGGAGTCGGGAAGGAATTTTTTATTCCCCTAAAGTGAGGAAAATTGGCTTCTACCTCACAGTTTTTTTTTTTGCCTTCCTCTGGATCAACTTGCAGGATGACAGGCCGAACTGGATGGACAAATGTATTTTTTCGGCCTTATGTACTATGTTACTATGTTACAAGAGTTAATGGCAAATGGTGATACAATTTCAGAATTTCGATTTTTTTGGGGGCAAATTTTCAATTTTAATCCATTTTTTCCAGTAACAAAGCAAGTGTTAACAGCCAAACAAAATGCAATATTTATTGCCCCAATTCTGTAGTTTGCAGAAACACCCCATATGTGGCCGTAAACTACTGTACGGGCACACAGTAGGGCGTAGAGGGAAAGGTGCGCTGTATGGTTTTTGGAAGGCAGATTTTGCTGGACTTTTTTGACACCATGTCCCATTTGAAGCCCCTCTGATGCACCCCTAGAGTAGAAACTCCCAAAAAGTGACCCCATTTTAGAAACTACGGGATAGCGTGGCAGTTTTGTTGGTACTAGTACCCCTAGAGTAGAAACTCCATAAAAGTGACCCCATCTAAGAAACTACATTCCTCAAGGTATTCAAGACTGATTTTACAATTTTTGTTCACCCTTTAGGTGTTGCACAAGATTTAATGGAAAATAGAGATACAATTTCAAAATTTCATAATTTTTTTCCAGTTACAAAGCAAGGGTTAACAGCCAAACAAAACTCTTTATTTGTGGCCCTTATTCTGTAGTTTACAGAAACACCCCATATGTGGTCGTAAACTGCTGTACGGGCACACGGCAGGGTGCAGAAGGAAAGGAATGCTATACGGTTTTTGGAAGGCAGATTTTGCTAGACAGTTTTTTTTGACACAATATCCCATTTGAAGCCCCTTTGATGCACCCCTAGAGTAGAAACTCCCAAAAAGTGACCCCATTTTAGAAACTACGGGATAGGGTGGCAGTTTTGTTGGTACTAGTTTAGGGTACATATGATTTTTGGTTGCTCTATATTACACTTTTGTGAGGCAAGGTAACAAGAAATAGCTTTTTTGGCACCGTTTTTTTGGGGGGTTATTTACAAAATTCATCTGACAGGTTAGATAATGTGGTATTTGTATAGAGCAAGTTGTCACAGACTCGGCGATACCTAATATGTATAATTTTTTTTATTTATGTAAGTTTTACACAATGATTTCATTTTAGAAACAAAAAAATCATGTTTTAATGTTTCCATAGTCTGAGAGCCATATTTTTTTTAGTTTTTGGACGATTACCTTGGGTAGGGTATGCTTTTTGCGGGATGAGATGACGGTTTTATAGGCACTATTTTGGAGTGCGTGTGACTTTTTGAATTTTTTTACGGTGGTCACCTGATGGTTTAGGTCATGTGATATTTTTATAGAGCCGGTTGATACGGACGCAGCGATACCTAAATTGTATACTTTTTTATTTATATAAGTTTTACACAATGATTTCATTTTTGAAACAAACAAAAATCATGTTTTAGTGTTTCCATAGTCTAAGAGCCATAGTTTTTTAAGTTTTTGGGCAATTATCCTGGTTAGGGTATGATTTTTGAGGGATGAGATGACTGTTTGATTGGTACTATTTTGGCGTACATGTGACTTTTTTGATCACTTTTATTACCTTTTTCGGGAAGTAAGGTAGGCAAAATGTCTATTTCATATATTTTTTTTTATTTTTTTATGGCATTCACGGGCAAAGTAAGATGATCGTTTTATAGATCAGGTCGTTATGGACGCGGCGATACCTAATATGTGTAGTGTATTATATTATTTTTTTTATTCAGTGATAAATGTGTTTTTTTAATCTTTACTATTTTCACTTTTTTTTTTTTACCCAGACCCACTTGGTTCTTGAAGATCCAGTGGGTCTGATTTCTGTATAATACAGTATAGTACACTATATAGAGTATTGTACTGTATTTTACTTACACTTTTTGTCTGAACAGATCTATGCCTTTAGCACAGATCTGTTCAACACCATGGACAGCAGGATGCCTGAGAACGCGTCCTTTTTGCCATGGGAACCTTGCTCAGTTGTGGCAGACGGGGAAGGGGAAGGAGGGGGGCTGTCTGGGGGCTACCTCCCCCTGTGACCCCATCCTGTCTGGGGGCTGCAAAGGCACAGTAGCCCCCGATGGGAGAGGGAGGGAGCTCCCTGACTGTTAACCTTTTCCATACAGCGGTCCGTACGTACCGCGGTATGGAAAGGGTTAAACGGCTGACATTGCAGCACAAATGTCAGCCGTTTATACCAGAGTGTCAGCAATGTGCTGACACTCTGGTATAACCACTGGCCACCATTGAATATTCAAGAGGAGGCTGGGGGGGAGCGCTATCCCGTCTGCCTCCCGCACCGCCTGCTTTTTATAGAGCAGGTTGTTACGGATGCAGCAGTAATTTGGGGGTCTGATCCCCTTAACAATGCATCGCAATACTTCTGTATTGTGATGCATTTGCTCTAAGTGTATTACACAGTGTAATACACTGACAGCCTGCTTGCCTGTGAGATCCAGGGGGCTGAAGGCAGCCACGATGCCTAATGAAGGCATCGGGCTGCCTTCCCTGCCATCAGGTCCCCGTCACAGCAGCGCAGGGATCCTATGGCCTCCCGCACCTGGCAGGATTCCGCACATACTGCGGTCAGAGCTGACCGTGGCCGTGCAAGGGTCAGTGTTTTCACAGATGCCGGCACATACAGCAGGGGTTCTGGCTATAAGTGACTGTCAGACCCCAGCTCCTGCGCCCGCCCGATAAGAGTGCCGTGCATGTATGGCACTGGTATGTGTGCCCCACATTTCCTGGTATCCAACAGGTTAAGAGGGGATTTATTAATGATACAGGGAATCAAATATAAAAGGTTAACTAACTAAAGGACAGGAACAAAGGGAACATACAGGTCAGGGGTAAGGAAGGCTATGCCTAACTAGCTTATCTATATTCAGTCTTATATACTAACCATATATACACACAGACATAGCCCATACAGTGCCCATCCCTGGAACACCTCCCAGATACTGTCTTAGCCAATCAGTGCAGCCCATTTATAGTTTGTAGATATAGTTGTAGAGGTTAGCACCTTCCTGTAGGTGGCATCCTTGAGTCCTGAGCTGTCCTTGCTCTAAAGGTCAAACAGACTTGCAGAACTGATCACCGCAAGCAGTGGCTCCCCCAGGTCTGGAAGCATCATAAATCATGTGTACACAGGTGTGCTCTTCAGAGGGCAATGCCATGTATTGTCTCTCAGGCATGTAGACTCTTGATTTCCCAGATAAAACAGCAGTGTCTATTGTCTGTTGAACAGATAGGACTTATACACCAGGATTGCTTTGTGGGAGAGTTACTTAGGTCAAGAGTCAATAAAATGTTGGGCTTCCAACAGGTACATAGGATTTTTTTATCATTCAGTATTGCACTTTATGGGGCAGAAAAATTGGTTGTTTTGGCGCAGTTTGTATCTTTTTTTTTTACAGTATTCACCTGTGGGGGTAGGTCATGTGATATTTTTATAGAGCAGGTTGTAACAGACGTGGCAATACCTAATATGTATACTTTTTCTTATTTATTTAAGTTGTACACAATAAAAGCATTTTTGAAACAAAAAAAATGAAACTGTGCATGCACTTCAGTGACTCTTACCATGCAAAAACACCCTCCTTGACCTGCAAAGGCAGACTAGTGTTCCACAACATCGCCTCATCTGTGACGTTTCCACACGTTGGAACTCCATCCTCCACATGTTGGACCGACTATATGAGCAGAGGAAGGCCCTGACCGATTTCTTGATGATGCAGAACAGGGGTACTCCCTTGTGTAACTTTGAAGTTAACCAGTGGCAGCTCACACATGACACCTGCCGTTTTCTCAGGCCCTTTGAGGAGGCTACTTTATTTGTCAGTCGCCAGGACTAAGGGATGAATGATAGGATTCCACTCCTTCACATCCTGGAGCAGATGCTGATAATTCTGGCTGGCCCCTTTGAACAACAGACGTGGTGCCTATATTTCACAGCCATCTGAGCCCTGGGGGCCCTGAGCTGGCAGAGGAAGAGGACTTTAACACCCAGGAATATACAGAACTAGGTGGTTTATCTGCCTATGTGTGCCATCGCCCATCCTCACAAAGGTCTGACATGGGGAACTCCCTGTGCTCACGCTCCACTGCCATGACTGCTGAAGGGGGGGCAGGAGCAGCACCAGCTACATCACCAGCAACTTGAGTTTGAGTCTCTAATTAGCACTTTTCTTCACCTTCCTACTAAAGAAACCACCCAGCAGCATTAGCAAATGGAGCAGAACTTGAATCAAAAGGCGGTGGCATACTTGGACAGTACCCTGCCACCCCAGATGGTTGGGGAGGGGCATAGTTACCCCAAAGAGAACTCATCTTTCAATAAGAAATTTTGAGAGATTAACATTTTTAAAGATGAATCAGGTATGTATCAGCCAGGATATTCACACACTGCACCTGATGCATGAGACTAGATTATTTTGGTAGTAATGTTCTGACTGCAGTGTGCTGCCACACCAGAACATTGTGAAAAATGGCCCATTACTTCTGGCCATGTGCTTCAACCTCTATTCTGATGCTGTCGCCTGCCTGATGCCACACAACTCATGCCTCTGCTGCCATTTCCTTCTGCCACCCACTTTCTTGTGCCACCCACTGCTGTTGCGCCCTCCCCCCCACCAGTAACTGTTTCACTACCACAACTGATTATCTATGTATGTTGTTGCAATGCACAGTGATGTACAACCAGATGCACTAGCTGATTTATAACGCTCTTCGTGACAAATTCATTCGGATCGATTACATTTTTTTTTGTGGCACTGTATAAAATGCTTTGGACAAGTTAAGATATGTAACTTCCTGTGATTCACCCCGATCAAATCTGGAACTTAACTCCTAATAGAATCTGATTAAATTAGTCTGACAGAACCGATCCCTCATGAAGCCATACTGATATGATGTTATATGTTTATTTTCATTGAGATACTCCAACATAGCATCTCTTAGAAAACCCTCAAACAGTTTACCCACAACACATGTTAGACTAACCAGCCTATAGTTCCTGGGCTCTGTTTTTGAATATTGGCACCACATTTCTAAGCACCAATCCTGTGGAACGCTCTCTTTTATTATATAGACTTTAAATATCAGCAATAAGGGTCCACCTATGACATTACTTAATTCTCTAAGTATACAGGGGTGTATGTCACCCGGACCCAATGATTTGTCTATTTTAACCTTTTTAAGATTCAACTGCACTTCTTCCTGGGTCAGACAGGCCACTTTTAATGGGGAATTTACTTTTGCACTCTGCATTTCATCTAACAGTTAATTTTCATCAGTGAATACAGTGGAGAAAAAATATCCTCCCTCATTACTCCTTAAAGAGCCAACAATTTCAGGTGTAAACACTTTAACATTTATGAAGGAAGAACATTTAAGGGTTAGTTTTACTCTCTTTGGAAATGAATATGAATATGAAATGAATCTCTGTGTGAAGCCTGTTGGTAGGGACAGACAACTGGAACCCTGCCCACTTCCCCTGCCTACTTGCACTGCAAGCGATAGATAGAAAGTCTGCAACTGGTTGACGTTCTCTACTCTGCTAAGGTGTGAGTCAAATAACACCAAGGGACATAACAAGACAGTCGTACAGAAATTGGTCACAACCAGGAGGACAACAAAGTACCAAATTTAGAGACAGAGAGTAGTCAAAAAGCCAAGCCAAGATCAGAACCAGACGGAAAGCTCAGTACCTAAATGTGAGACAGAGTGGTTAATAAGCAAAACCGATGTCAGGACCCAAGTAATCAAAAAACATACGAAACAGGAATCAGGAACACAGCTAGTGAGACAGAGGCTATCATTGGCAAATGTGTATGAACAGAAGGTGACTCAAATATGGCACAGAACCCCGGAACCAGGACCCAAGTATGAGTATGCTGCAGGGAGAGAAAGAGCATTGCTGTGTTCCTGTTATAGTGATTTGAATGCTTTATTTTCATTTATTGCTCAATTAGCATTTCTATTTATTAAATTTTTTTTATCTTGTTCCACACCCCTTTATTACCATAAGTTATGTATTTCTCACAATTAGAGTTTCGGATATTTTTAAAAATATCCCATTTTGTGGCAGCATTTTTTTATTTTAAGGACATGTCCCAGTTAGTGAGGCTAGTGGCCTCTCTTATCTGGTGAAATGTTAGCTTTTTAAAAGTTCAGTGTTTTTGTGCCTCCCTTAAGAAACATTCTTTTAAAAGACAATTGGAAAATAATTATTTTATGGTCACTATTTCCCAGGTGTCCCGCAACCTGCATGTCTGTTGTTCAGTATAGTCCAGGGCCAGGACAAAGTAGTTCAGTGCCCTAGGCAGAGCAGGAAAATTATGCTCCCATTCCAAATCAATTTTATGTGACCCTACTTTAAGGGTCCATTCACACGTCCATTTTTTCTTTCCTGATCTGTTCCGTTTTTTGCGGAACAGATCAGGACCAGATCTGGACCCATTCATTCTCAATAGGTCCTGGAAAAAATCGGACAGCACAATGTGTGCTGTCCGTTTCCGTTGTTCCGTTCCGCATGTCCGTTTAAATATAAAACATGTCCTATTCTTTTCCGCAAAATTCGGATCCTGGTACAATACAGAGTCAATGGATCCGCAAAAAACGGAAGACATTCGGATGTCATTCCGTATGTCATCCGTTTTATGCGGAATCCGTTCCTGGAAACACATAACAAAATTTTTATTTATTTTTTTCACTATTTTTTAAAAGAAATCCAAACAACTTTATTTGATTATTGCAATTTATACATGGTTCCGTTTTTTGCGGATCCGCAAAAAACGGATGACATACGGAAACATTTTCAGGAACAACGGATCTGCAAAAAACGGACCGAAAATCGGGATATAGGAAAATACTGACGTGTGAATGTAGCCTAAAAGAAACAGTCAGGGGCAGATTCAGTGACTTTCCGGTGATGTATCCACGGATTTCAGTTGTCACTTATTTATTTTCTTCTTCATTTGGTCCAGACCATCACAGGCAGATGTTTTTGGTCAGTTGTGTGCACTCCCCACTGCCACATGAGTAATAGAATACCAGTATTACTATATGGCAAATGGCGGACTGTTACCGATTTTGGAAAGCAGCCCCCAAATGTATACAGTTCACTGTCATCCTGCTGCTACTTTTAATTATGCACCCACAAACACTATACAGTCAGAAATAACACTGCCATACAGATAGTCCTCCCATATTAATAGTGCCCGTTATTTCCAGTATATTATGCTCCCCCTTTAGTGCCAGTATATTATGCTCTTCCCTTAGTGCCAGTGTATATTGCTCCCCCCTTAGTGCAGTATATAATGCTCCTCCTCCTTAGTGCCAGTATATAGCAACAGAATCTGTGTCAAATATTAGACTTCAAATACACATCAAATGCATGTAACTGGGGTTTTGTAACCCCATTCACATGCAGTACAAAAATCTGGACAGATTTTTTCAACTGCAACAATATAATACTTATTTCTGCAGAGTCCACGTGCTGCTGATCTGCTGCACACAGCAAAACATTTGCAGCAGATACAAGCATCAGCCACAGATTTATTCTGGGTAAATAGAGATTGGCTTTTTATACTGACACATGAACATACTCATATTTATTTTACTTTCTTACTTTATACTGACATCATGGCACATACCCTAACACAGTATTGTACTTCCCCAATGGTAAAATACAGATATATTGTAACCTTAATCATAACCTATTGTGAGGCAGTGACAGGCCTCATATATGAAGGAGGATAATTGTCTCCTAGTGTCACGAGGGTGTCAAGAGCCACGTCTGACTCCGTTATACCCGGGGTCAGGAAGTCGCAGCGGGTGGCTGCGCGCTCTATGTCTAAAGATCATGCTGCTTCTTAATGATAGCTTTCTGTGTTTGCCTTGCAATCCTTTTTGTCTCACTCAGGGATCCGTAGCTTCTTCTCTTCAGCTGTTTCTTGTCTGTCACTCCCAACCTCCTTATATTCTCCTCTCCCACTTCTCTGGTTGCCAAATATAGAGCTTCCTGTCTGGACTTCTATACTGACCCACTGGAGCTGTGTAGCTGTGATTCCTGGTTGTTGTTCCAGAGCGTTACCCTCCGGATCCCTGTTGGGCTTTTGTTGTCCACTGTTGTCGCCCACCTGGGATTATATGTTTTGTCTGTATTGTCTGTCCTCTCCTTGGTGTTTTCCTTTAGTGTTAGTGGTGCGGACTAGTGTTTCCACCGCCCTATTCACTACCAAGGGCTCATCTTAGGGAAAGCCAGGGTTTTAGGCACATGATCGGCGTACGGGTGAGCAACCCGTCTAGGAACGTCAGGGCAGTCAGGTGCCAGCCTCAAGGTGAGTTAGGGGTCACCACCTTTCCCTCTCCCTTGGACAGGGCCTTCCCTTTTCCCTCCCTTTGCGTCAAGTATGTGATCGGCACGCCGGTCGTGATACCTAGAATAGTGCAGGAAACTTATTAGAGGAGATGTATGCTATGGTTTCAACTGAGACATGTCACCAAGGTGCCTGGCCTTGGTGGAGTAAAAGCCAGTAGTCAACTAGGATAGGTAGTGGACGCAGTGGTTACTTAGCATAGCTGGTTTCATCTAATCCGGTCCTTGCTTTTATTGGGAACAAGCACCCATCCAGCTCTTTGCTTATTCCTAATAAAAGCCAGGCCCTGATTAGCTGAAACCAGCTATGCTAAGTAACTATTGTATAAATATATCAGGGGTCAGTACAGAGATCTCTCCCATCATCTATTTATCCCCAGGACTTCGACTGTGATGAAGGGAGATTCTCTGTGTCTGGATGAAAGAAGGTTTGTACACAAACATAAAAGAGCATTCTTTACAGTAAGAGCAGTGAGACTATGGAACTCTCTGCCTGAGGAGGTGGTGATGGTGAGTTCACTAAAAGTTCAAGAGGAGCCTGAATGTATTTCTGGAGTGTAATAATATTACAGGCTATAGCTACTACAAATGGATCGTTGATCCAGGGAGTTATTGTCATTGCCTTCCTTCCTTTCAGCAGATCGGTGAGGGGTGCAGCCCTCCCTGCAAAATTGTGTATAAACCACATATGATACCCAACGATGCCGAGAAATGCTTTTACTTGCTTCGTAATGAGAAGTCAATGCCAATTTTGAATGGCCTCTACTCTATTTATTTGGGGTTTGATGATCCCACAGCCAATCAAGTGCCCCAAATAAAGGGCCTCCTCTAGCCCTATTGCACACTTTTGAGGATTAACAGTCAAGCCCACATCCTGGAGGAAATGTACGACTGCCTGCACATGGAACAAATGAGATTGGCAGTCGCCACTATGAATATTAATATCATTTAAGTAAGTGGATGCATACTTTCAATGGGGTTTTAAGACTATGTCCATCAGCCTCTGGAACATGGCGGGGGCCCCAAGTAACTAAAAAGGTAAAACGATATAGTGCTAAAGTCCATCCAGTGTGACAAAGGCAGTCTTTTACTTTCCCGATTCTGTCAGAGGTACCTGCCAGTAACCCTTGGTTAAATCCAATGTCGTAAAGTAATCGGCCTGGCCCAGTCCTTCAATCAGCTCGTCAACCCGAGGCTTTGGATAAAGGTCGAACTTCGACACCTCATTCAATTTCCAGAAATTGTTACAAAATTGTAATGATCCATCCAGCTTTGGAATCAGCGCAATGGGACTGGCCCACTCGCTCTTGGATTCCTCGATAGCTCCTAGGCTAAGCATTTTCTGCACCTTTTATGTAATAACTTGTCTCTGGGCCTCTGGCACATTGTACAGTTTCATTTGTGCCCTTACCGGCTGCTCGGTGACAATGTCATGCTGGACCATCGATGTATTGCTGGGCTTTTCTGAAAAGATGTCAGTATTCTGCTGCACTAACTTTCTGACCTCCCATTTTTGTTGTTTTGACAGGGATTCTGCAATTTTTAATCCGACCTCTGTTGGGAGTGACATTGGAGGGTCTACACCAGTCCCGACCAGCGCATCCGTGGCCCACAGGGATTCTCGCTCCTTCTACGCCTTTAGCAAGTTCACATGATATATTTGTTCCAGTTTTCTCCGCCCAGGCTGATATATTTTATAGTTAACTTCCCCAACTTTTTCCCAAACTTCATAAGGCCCTTGCCACTTGTCCAGGAACTTACTTTCAGCCGTGGGTACGATCATGAGTACTCTATCTCCTGGGGAAAAGGTCCTGACCTTTCTAATATACCCATGGGTCTCTGAGCTGCCTGAGCCTCTAGTAGATATCCTCTCACAATGGACATCACTGATGCAATCCGGTCCTGCATATCTGCAATGTGTTCTTATACACTCTTATGGGGAGTAGGCTCTTGCTCCCATGTCTCTGGGATGTCTGCCTTATAACAGTTCAAGTGGGGAAAACCCTGTTGATGATTGGGGTACCTCTCGGATGACCAATATAAAATATCGCAGCAACATATCCCAGTCCTTCCCGTCTTGAGATACTACCCTTCTTAACATAACTTTTAGGGTTTTATTAAACCTTTCCACCAGCCCATCTGTTTGGGAGTGGTACACTGACGTGCATAACTGCTTGATCTGGAGCAGCTTGCACAACTCCTTTGTCACTTTGAACATAAAAGGAATACCTTGATCCGCAAGGATCTGTTTGGGCAACCCAATGCGGCAAAACATAGCAAATAGTTCCCTGGCAATAAGTTTTTCTGGGGTATGTCGGAGAGGAATGGCCTCCGGATAACAGGTCGCATATTCCACTACCACTAATCTATGTTGGTGGCCCCGGGCCGACTTTCCCATGGACCCCACTAGATCCATAGTGATCCACTCAAAAGGTACCTCTATAATGGGAAGAGGTATCAGTGGATTACGGAAATTCGCTGTGGGAGCAGTAATCTGACACTCTGGACACGACTCACAAAACTTCTCAACCTCTTCATAGACACCAGGCCAAAAGAACCGCTCCAGTGACTTTTTGACCACAAGATGACCTCCCATTACATGTGCGTGAGCCAAATCTAATACCGACCAGCGGTAGAGCTGTGGTACCACCAACTGCTCCACTACTGTCAGACCTTATCCACCTGGTACAGTGACTCCAGGGAAACAGTTCTAGCTCTGGGATAGATGTGGCCTCCGTGGCCTCACCAGCCAATACTTCTAGGGGAAACCTATCAGTGTTACACTCTGGCCCTATCGTGGAGACCCCTACGGCGGATACCCCGGAATCGGGGTCTTCGGGTTCAGTACCCGGACAGTCTTTCTGCACAAGAGATTGCACTCTGTCCTTCCATAAGGACCAGAATATGGGTAAATCTCTTCCCAAAATATCCCTGTATGGAAAATTATCCCACCATGTGCTATACCTCCCCCTGGCACCACCAGTATCGAATAATTGCGTCCTCACAAGCCCACTGGGCACATTTAATGGGACTTTAGGTTGTATTATCCCCTGCTTGAGATTGGGACTTTTTTCCAGTCTCTGTACCAGGTCCCAGGGTGTCACCCGTGTTCGAGTATTGTCCTGCACTAAATCCTAGGTGGCCATTGTTACGGTTACTCCCCGGCTAGCTGGGAGCTGGACCGCTTGGATAGTCTGGATCTCGGTTTAGGGAGAGAGTGAGGAGCCGCTTTGTCGCGATATCCAGAAGGATCCTGTAAATGTAGAACAATCCCGGTAACGATCTTACAGCTAGGATAATCCTCCCCCCCCCTCCACAAACGAATCGAGGCTGCAATTTGAAGGTTAAGCAAGAAAGATGTTTATTGACCGGGGTCTCCTTTTATGCAATCCTGCCCTGGAAAGGGCTACATTTACATGATTACCACAATACACAATTACATGTCTGGTACAACCCCCACGTCTCCTCCCCTCAGATAATCCTTTAACATAATTAACCCACACACAATATTACCCAAGTTCTGGATGTACCCCAAAACCAGGGGGTACATCTTTACATTCGGTATCCTCAGACAGTCCTGGTATAGGGGAACAACATATCCAAAATCCGGCTCAGTCGGTCCAAGGGTTCGGGATTTACGGGTCCCTGAAGTCCTGACCGACCGCACAGACTTTTCAGCCAAAAATGGTTCCCCAAGCTTTGGTCCTGCGGCCGTTCTCCGCTCATGCGCCAAAACCCCACGAAACCCCTGTCCCCCCACAGTCACCTCGGTGTCCGCCAGAATCCCCCTGCAAGGTTTAGTCCTTCCACCGAACGGCCGGTCGGTCGGCAGCCCCAGCACGAATCTACGCTGTCCTAGAGGACTCACCGGTGCTCGTCTGTCTGCGCATCCGCCCTTAGATCCAGGTGACTGCTGGCAACCACCGCTGTTCGGGCGTAAGACGGCTGCGACCACGTGCAAGGTCCCGAAATGGCGGCTACCCATGCCCAACACAAAGGACTCGTGCTGAACCATGCGAATGGCTGAAAACAGAGCTGGGAGGCAAAAAACAGTCTAACAGTTTTTTGTAACAGTGTAACTAACAGTTTTGTAACAGCCATGTACTGCTTAACCAGGCTGACCAACTGGTCGAGGTTGCCCAGTCACCCTGACCCCCCCCAACGCTGGATTGCCACTGGCAGAGTATGCACAAACCGATCCACCACCCTCTCTATCATCTGCACTGGGCCCAAAGTCTCAGGCTGGATCCACTCCTTCACAAGGTGCAACAGATCATAAGCCTGAGACCTGGCGTGCCAATATTCTACAAACTCCCACTGGTATACTCGTAGGACCTTACCATTAAGCTTTCAATACTTGTGGGTGTCCTCACGGCTGAGGTCAAAGTAGGCCTTCTGTGCGACCCCCACCAGGAATGGAGCCACCACTTCAGCCCACTTGTTGGACGGCAGATTCTCCCGCTCTGCTGCTTTTTCAAAAACAGTGAGAAAGGCCTCCACGTCGTTTTCCAGAGTCATTTTCCTTACTCCTGATCGGACTTTATCCCGGGCTGCAGGCTGGAGCTCGGTCACCGCTGGTGGAGTCTCTCTCAGGGCCGCAACAGGCTGTTGGTTTGTTGCTGTTAGGCATTGGAGAGGACCAGCTGCTTTTAATAGTTCCTCCATCTCGTCTGCTGGCTTAGGTTGGAACTTTGCTGGTTAAATCCAGGACATGCGAACACGGTGTTTGCCTTACAGGTCTGCCTGTATTTTCCACCTCACTTCAATCTGGTTTATTGATGGGGGCGGAGCCTATGCTGAGAGCCGATGGTTGTGTGAAGCGTCGATCTGCTACTCCATCTATCCTTCATAGCCTTTATTCATCAGCGGACCAGACCGAAAATGGTCAAGATCGGATGACAAAAGAACACTGATCACCCCGCTCCCACCAAAGCAGCGAATCAGCCCGGGGAAATGGATAAATTCATTAAAAAGGCTGCCGCTGTGTACGTGGCTAAGGAACCTAAAATGGCGCCCGGGACTCCGAAGGCCGCCGGCCACAGACAGCAAGCTGCTGCAGGCGCCGAAGGGGGCAGGGAAACATCCCTTAGCCCAGATGCCCTGCCGATATCCAGGGGATTCCTCAAAGAATCGCTCGCTGAAGCCCTAGAACCCCTCAGCTCAGAACTAGCTGCAATTAGGGGCGATATTCGCCACATCGGATCCAGAGTGGAAACTCTGGAAGAAAACCAGCAAAAAATCGCTGCGCACCAAACGGAGGTGGCCACTAACCTGGCTGAACACCAAGCGCACATAAACCTTCTATACACGGCGCTGGAGGATCAGGAAAATAGGGGACGAAGGAATAATCTCCGGTTTAGGGGTATTCCAGAATCTGTTAGCCCCGGTGATATTCCTGAAACTGTAACGCAAATATGCCTCCAACTGCTGGGCCCTGACACTGCGCATAAAATCTCAATTGAAAGAGTGCATAGAGCTCTGAGGCCTAAACTGAATCCCAACGAACCACCTCGGGACATTATTTGTAAATTTCTCTACTTCCCAGTCAAAGAAGCGATCTTATCCAGTGCCAGAAACAACTCATCGCTGATGTGGGAAAATAACGAAATCGAGATCTACCAGGACTTAGCGCAATCTACTCTCCGGAAGCGTAGAGCGCTTAAACCTCTCACTGACTGGCTGCCCTCCCAGAGGATTCCTTACCGCTGGTCTTTCCCCTTCGGCCTCTCATTTCCCCACAATGGCCGCCGTCTATCCGTCGCCTCCCCCAAAGATCTGGAAAAAATTTACGCTCACCTCCACATTCAGCCACTTCCTATCGACAACTGGGACACGTTCCAGACCACAGCTACTCTACCAGCTCTGCCAGTTTTCGCTCCATGGGAACCTCCTCGCACCCCAAGAATGCAGAGAGGAAGAAGACCGAACACCCCCACACCGAGGAGGCTCCCACTTACCAAAGATTAAAGCGGACTTCCAGAGAGAGATTTGCTGTAGTTTTTCCTCCTTAACATAACAGATAAACCTTACCCTAACTAACATAAAGCTGACAGGGACTCTCAAAGACTTGACTCAGGGACGAACCTGGGTTGAGAAGGTATGCCACACTTGATATTTACTATGTATACCCACTTAAGTTGCCTCTTATAAGTCCGTACAAATTGACTTTACCATGTTGGTTTACTGACCATAGGTCATTATTTATCGCACGATAACAAAGCTGTCTGGTCTAAATTATCCTGTAGAAGGTTAGATGGAGGAAATTTAAAAAGGAGTGACTCTCTTTAACCCCCGAGTAATGGTAGGGCCTTCTGACCCGGCCACAATGTTTTATACTTATAGGGGTGCGGTTAACATTGCCACTCCTTGTTATTGTTCCCTTCTCCTTCCATCTCTGTCCTTCCATGGGAATATTAATGTTCTTTTCTATTTTTCTGGTTACAAGTTACATCTTACTCTTATGTTATGTAGATGTCCCCTCACACTGTGTCTATGCCTCAACTAAGTCACAAAAGCGTATACCCACAATCTTCCTGTCATTATACATGTTTCCAGCTATGCTAAATGTGGAGGTTCCGGATCAGCAATGGTACAACCCACAAACTGAAGCGACATGGCGGATCTAACGATAACTTCATTTAATGTCAAAGGATTTAACGCTCCGTCTAAACGGTGTCAAATTTTTTCATTGCTAAAAAAGAGGAACACCTCTATATTGTTTCTACAAGAAACTCATTTTAAGTTTAATAAATATCCAGATCTCTCCCGTTCCATTTTTCCAGGTGTGGTACCATTGCGGATCGAGCTCCTCTTCCTCTAAAGGGGTTAGTATAGGGTTCAGCAAACATACACCGTTTCAATATTGCTCTCATTTGCAGGATGCAGAAGGAAGATACTTATTGTTAAAAGGAACCATAGCTAATCAGCCATACACCTTAATCCAGTATTTCCCAACCAGTGTGCCTCCAGCTGTTGCAAAACTACAACTCCCAGCATGCCTGCACAGCCAAAGGCTGTCTGGGCATGCTGGGAGTTGTAGTTTTGCAACAGCTGGAGGTACACTGGTTGGGAAACACTGCCTTAATCAACATATATGCTCCCAATGTTAACCAGGCGTCCTGGTTCAAGGATATCTATCCTATCATAGAATCCTTCCAAGAAGGTATGGTTATCATGGGAGGCGACTTTAATGTCACCATAAACCCCATTTTAGATTCCTCTACAAAAAATCTGTTCTCTCACAAAGATCTCTTAACTCCATATGTGACACATTCTATAACCTTGGCCTGGTCGACACATGGAGAGTATTTAATCCCATTGGAAGGGATTACACATTCTTTTCCAATGCCCGTGGCTCTTATCAAAGGTTGGATTACCTTTTTGTTTCCAAAAAACATCTCCAACTATGCTCCAAAGCCCACATAGACTCTATCCATTTATCCGACCACTCCCCGATTTTCGTCACTATATCTACCCCCCAACTTTCCCCCAGAGTAACTAACTGGAGACTCAATGAACAACTTATCACCTCCAATGAAAATAAAGGCACTATCCAGAAGGCTATCAATGAGTTTTTCTCCTTGAACGCCCTCCCAGATACCCCCCCCCCCCATATCCTTTGGGATACCCATAAGGCATACGTAAGGGGTCAACTCATTAGCCTAGGTACCCATCTTAAAAAAATGAGAAAGGCCAAAATTGACAACCTTTTAAGAGAAATAAAAGAACTTGAACGGACCCACAAAAAATCCCTCTTTGACCACCACCTCTCCAAACTCAATGACCTCCGCTCTGAACTTAAAAACCACTTAAATTCCATGTCAGCCAAATTTTATCTAAATTCCCAATTTAAATACTTCGCCCATGGCGATAAGGCGTCTAAGTTCGTTATGAACAGAATAAAGAAAAGGAGAAATCATAACCACATTTGCAAAATCCTTAAAAGCAATGGAGAGTCGTCCATAACATCTAAAGATATTGCTTCTCAATTTCAAACCTTCTACCAATCCCTCTATAATATACCCCAACATATTCACACGGCCAACCCCCCATCCAATATGGAAGCCATAAATAGTTTTCTTGAGGGAATCTCACTCCCTAAACTTCCCCCCTCCCATATACAGATACTAGAATCCCCCTTCTCTTTAGAAGAATTGAAGGATGCTATCAAACAACTACCAAAAAACAAAGCCCCAGGCCCTGATGGCCTTACAGCCCTATACTATAACACATTCAGGGACTCCATTTCCCCCTACCTCTTGACTGTATGCAATCACTCGCTTAAAGGCATACCACTTACTTTAGACATGACAAGAGCCCTTATTACCATCATACCCAAAGAAGGTAAAGACCCCTCACACTGCGCCAATTACCGCCCCATTTCCCTGCTAAACCTTGATCTAAAAATCCTAGCCAAAATGTTAGCTAACCGACTCTCCCCAATTCTCCCGTCACTGATCCATGGCAACCAAACTGGATTTGTGATTGGCAGGGAAGGTAAGGATAACTCAGTTAGAATTATCAATGCCATTCATTATTCTACCAAGTTATCCTGTCCTTTAGTTCTCCTCAGCACCGATGCCGAAAAGGCTTTTGATAGAATTAGCTGGGATTTTCTTCGCCTCACTCTGCCTACCAACACCTTTTATTGATGCAGTTTTCTCCATGTAAACTAACGCCTCGGCATCGGTGCTGGTGAATGAAACCTCTTCTCCCTCATTTCCCATAAGAAACGGTACACGTCAGGGATGCCCACTCTCCCCTTTGGTTTTCATACTAACTATGGAACCACTCCTTCAATCTTTCCGTCAAAATGACAAAATTAAGGGTATCAAGCTAGGTAACCATGAACACAAAGTTGCAGCGTTTGCTGATGACCTTTTACTCCTTACTTCCAATCCCAGAGTATCCCTACCTATAATATATGACACACTAGAAAAAATTAGCCCTTTGTCCAACCTTAAGATAAATATGAAGAAATCCCATATTCTAGTAAGGCCTGAGCGCTCAAACAAAAAAAAGACCTTGCAGCTCAGTCTCCATTCAACTGGGATACCCCCTACATAACTTATTTGGGAGTTAAGATTGGAGTTGATCTCACCAAATTATTTCAACTTAACTACACTCCTCTATTACAAAATATGCAAGCTCAATTAAATAATCTTCACCTCCAAACATTCTCCTGGTTCGGTCGGAAAAATTTATTCACTTCATTGATCCTCCCTAAACTGACCTATCTGCAACAAGTCCTCCCACTCCCTATTCCAGATTCCTTCTTCCAATCCCTTAATAAGGAAATTCGCTCCTTTATATGGAGTCGAAAGAAAGCCCGTATAAGACTCCCTATTCTACAAAACCTGAAAACCTTTGGAGGTATTAACCTCCCGAACCCTTCGCTCTATAACACCTCTATCCTACTGGCTAGGGTAATAGACTGGTTCAGAGAACCCACCCACAAATCCTGGACTAGTATGGAGTCTGCCCTAACTAACACCGCATTTAGAACTCTTCTATTTCTTTTTCCAAAAGAACAAATTATCTACAGGAATAGTAGCCCAACTGTGCAGGCTACCTTAGGCGCCTGGGACAACTTCCAAAGGTCTGCTAATGGTATCCCTCTACCCTCTCCGCTTATCAAGATGAAAGATCTGATCAATCTGGCTTCACTAGAGTTAAAGCAGAGCCTTCCACTATCTATCCGAAATTTGGAAATCTGGGCTATTTCTCTCTTTGAGAAAGATGGCAGAATAATTCAAAAAGATCATTTAGCATCTATCTTCCCCGAGTCTAAGTCATTCCCCTCCCTATACTCCTTTATACACTCCAGTCTAACAAAATATATCCCCTATCAAGCCCTCTTAAGGCCCCTGACTTGGTTCGAAAGCCTCATTTCTCAAAACCTTATCCCCAAAGAAGTGATTTCTCAGCTTTATAGAAGAAACACTCCTATCTGCCCTCCTAAGTTAGCCTTCATAGGTGCCTGGGAGAAGGACTTGGAGACCTCGTTCTCCACAAATGATCAATTGAAACTCTTTAGAGAACCTCATACATCCTCCAGATGTGTCAGAATACAAGAAAATGGGTATAAATTACTTACCAGGTGGTATTAAACACCCAATATTACCTGCAGATATAGTAGTACTGGTTCTGACGCATGCTGGAGGTGTGAAGACGGGGTTGGCACATTCTTCCACATATGGTGGTCCTGCCCACCACTGCTTAAATGGTGGTCTGAAATCTTCAAACACTGTAATATTATCTGCGATTCCAAAATTCCAGTCTCGCCCCAGCTGGCCCTCTTAGGCCTTCCTCCTTCCTTCACACCCAATAATGTCACATCGTTGTTCAAAAAACTGGTATCAGCAGCCCGCCTCCTAATCCCTAGAAACTGGCTTTCGCCTGATCTCCCCCAACTAGACCATTGGGTTAATAAGGTGGACGCCATCTATAGATTCGAGGACCTGGCCGCTTGGGAAAACCGTACCCATGACAGATTTTCCGCCCTTTGGAAACCATGGGAAACTTATAGGCACTTTAGCAATGCTACTTGATACTCCTTAGTTTGCTTTGCTTTAGTATGACACATGGTGCAAATGTCTATACTTATTTGATACGACCGAATAGGACATCTACTCTGTTAATTTAGTTGGTACAATGGTAGCCAAGTAGGGTAAATTTGTACACCCTGTACACTGCTGATTGATGTGTCAATACTTGTACTACTGTTTTATTATTCAATAAAACGTTTAAAAAAAAAAAAAAAATCTGGTTTATTGATAATCCCAGCCAAATTACAGCATAGTACAGCCGGAACACAGCCGGGTTATGTAGTCAGTCCATAACACCTGAACAAAATCGTACAGGCTCAGGTCTCCCTTAGATCCGTACTCAGGCCAGTGTTGCTTCACATATACCTTGTGTTCTGTGATCTGTAAGCCTCTCACTCATACAGACACACTCTGCTTCTTACTGCTAATTTAAATGAGAACAGTGAACATGGGCCACCTGTGATACCCAGAGTGGATCGTGGGGAATAAGCACCCACCCAACTCTTTGCTTTTTCCCAATAAAAGCCAGGCCCGGAGTAGCTGAAACCAGCTATGCAATGTAACCACCACGTCCACTATCTATCCTAGTGGACACACTAGCTACTGGCTTTTACTTCTCCAAGGCCAGGCACCATGGTGATATGTCTCAGGTAAAACTGTAGCATACATCTCCTCTAATAGGTTTCCTGCACCATTACATGAGACACACATCTTCCCTCATATACAGTATGAGGCCTGTCACTCTGTGTCATCCACACATATAACATCTTATGCTGGTCCCCCTCATGGCCCTATGTGTCACAGCACACATCACCCATAACAGTGCATCATCCACAGATCCCTCATAACAGTGTGTTATCCACAGATCCCCATAACAGTGTGACATCCACATATCCCCCATAGCAGTGTGGCATCCACAACGTCCACATAACAGTGTGTCAGTCACAGGTCCCCCATAACAGTGCATCAGCCACAGAAACCACATAACAGTGTGTCATCCACAGGTCCCCCATAACAGTGCATCAGCCACAGATACCTCATAACAGTGCCTCAACAACGCATCCCCCATAACAGTGGATCATCCACAGGTCCCCCATAACACTGTGTCAGCCACAGGTCCCCATAACAGTGTGTCACCCACAGTTCCCCCATAATAGTGCGTCAGCCACAGATTCTACATAACAGTGTGACAGCCACAGATCCTCCATAACATTGTCATCCACAGGTCCCCCATAACAATGTCATCCCCAGACCACCATTAGTTCAAAATATTTTTATTTTATTTTCCACCTCAAAACCCTAGGTGCATCTTATAATCAGGTGCGTCTTATAAAGTGATAAATACAGTAATTTTATATGGTCCAATGTTAAACGGGTTTTACTATTCGGTCATCCATATCAGATTGACAGGGGTCTGACACCCGGCACCCCGCCTATCAGCTGTATGCGCAGTGCGTATGTACCATCACCCTTTTCTCTTCCTGTTCGCTGATGCTGCCTATGGCAAAGACCATAGAGGGTGGGGCTATCATACCTCGATCTCTCTGTGCTTTACTTGAATGCAAGCGCTCCTCCTGTTTATGAGGAAGCAAGCTTGGCAGAGAATAACTGTGCATGCTCGACCATGCTACACACAAAACTACAGGTCATATCCATGGAAAAGTTTGAATAAACAAAAAGCTGGCTACCCAAAAAAGGTAGTCTTATTACAGATAAAGACTCCAAAATTGGTAATAACATTATATTAGTGAGCCATTTGCATCGTAAAACTCTGTAACATGAATAAATTACAGGTTATACAGAATTTTTGTTCCCCACAAAACTATATATCAATCTGCTCACCTTCTCCTGCCCTATAACATGCCGCCTGCAGCTCAAACACTATGTTCAACTTGACAGTTTTCCTTTATGTATAATGTGAGTTTGTGAGCTGTCAGCAATTTAAATATAAATGGGGGTACATAACAAATCGAAAGAGCAGTTGTCTAATGGATTTAGAGTTCTTGCTAGTCTGCAAATGCAAGCTGTAAAGGTAAACCTGTTGAACATTTTTAATAGCATATAAAAAAGGGTATTTTTAGGCCAAAGGTGTCCCAAATACTTTAGGTTAAGAGGGTTGTTTCATAGAAAAAAATGTTTTACAGGGTTTAGAGAGGGGCTTAAATGTACACCAGGGGCAATTTTTATAGCATTTTGCTCATTTTGGGCTTCATTCTTTTTTATTGGTCTTTTCTAAAAATATTCACCAGCTTTGTCATAAAGGATTAACTTCTGCCTAGCTATGAGAATCATACTTAAATTTTCACTTTGTGCCAGTCATCTAATAACCCTCATCTCTAAATTACTAATAGCTCAAAAACACTTAATCCACATTCTTATCAGTAATACAAGAATTGAGATATAATGAGTTTTTATAAGGTCAGAGATAAGGAGCCGTCAGCTGAGCTGCCTGATGAAACAGAGTCTGGCACTAGAGAATCTCATGGCTGTACAGAGAAATGGGTTCAAGATTTTTAATAAAGACCAATTGAAAAAAAATTAATTTTAGCTCAAAAGGATTGCATTCAAATAACAACAATAATAATAATAATAATAATAATAATAATAATAATAATAATAATAATAATAGCCCCCATAGGTGTCCATAGCCTTTAAATAAAAGAATCCATACTCTCCAATCCCTAGCTGTTCATCTTCTGAATCTTCTTGAGTCCCCACTCGTCTGTACATCCTGGTTTAGGCCACACTTTTGCCCCAGTTTTGGCTAACAATAACAGATGGAAATAACTGAACAGTATATCAGATTAGATGCCCTTCTTAGTTTTGATGGCTTAAAAAGGTTGTCTAGCAGAGGAAAATGTATGGCAGATAATGTTTGACACACAAGAAATGCCAGCTCAGCCATTCAGTGACAGCACATCAGACAGTAATTGGCTGAGTAGCGTTTTCTGTGTGTTGAGAGTGTACATTTGCAAAACATTTTTCTCTATTGAACAACCTCTTTAAGTTATTTTAATTGAATATATCTAATTTGACATAAGGGAAAATGTAATATAACTGCAATGTGGATTATGGATTTAGACTATCTTTAGATTTACATAATTTTTTCATGGTCATTATTAGCATGCCATGTTACAGTTGTCAATCTAGTAGAGATACATTCAAAGGCTTTGTACACTTTCAGGGACAATGTTTTTATGATTGCATTTTACTCATTTGGGGCAAAAATAATAATAATGATAATTCATTCGGTCTTTATTAAAAATATTAGGCTGTTCTGTCACAGAGGGTTAATTGATTTTCTAGCTGTCTGGATCAAACTTTCACTTTGTGCTCATCTAATAACCTATATCTCTAAATTACTAAGAGGTCATAAACACTTATTAAAGCAAAATTCTTATCAGTAAGATAATGATTGAGCTTTGATGAGTTTTTATAAGGTCAGAGATCACAGATAAGGAGGCTACCTGCCTGACAGAGAAGAGAGAACATTAAGATCCTGCTAGCAGAGCATCTCAGCTCTGCACAGAGAAAAGGACTCCATATTTTTAATAAAGACCAATGGAAAAAACATTTTTTATTCATAATGAGTACAATGCAGTAATAAAAAAATAAAAAATGCCCCCAAAGGTGTACATAGCCTTTATGACTAATGGATACATTAGAAGTCAATGGGGAAACATTGCTTCTAATTCTATTTTTAAAACACTATAAAGCTTAATTTGCATTTAATCTAGAAGAATACAATATAAATCCCATTTCTCTTGAAGTCGTGGCCAGTTTGACAAAGTAACAGTATAACACACTACATAATTGAATAAAAGATAACTTCATAAGTGATGATTTATGATTTATTTTACACATGTTCTTTTAGGATACCATGTCCACTGAATTCAGCTGTTGTTCTTGCTTCATATGCTGTGCAATGTAAGTAATTATCTTTAATGACTATAACATTGATTTTAGGTCTTAAGTAAGTCATTGAGAGTCCATTCTGTCTTAGGGTACTTTCACACTGGCGTTATTCTTTTCTGGCATTAAGTTCCGTCCTGGGAGCTCAATTCTGGAAAAGAACTGATCAGTTTAATCCTAATGCATTCTGAATGGAGAGCAATCTGTTCAGGATGCATCAGGATGTCTTCAGTTCAGTCTTTTTGCCTTTTCAGGACGGAGATAATACCGCAGCATGCTCCAGTTTTATCTTTGTCCAAAATTCCGGAACACTTGCCAGAATGACGGATCCAGCATTTTTTCCCATTGACATGCATTAATGCCGGAACCGGCCCTGAGTATATCGGCAAAACGGATCTGGCTTTGCGGTCTGCACATGCTCAGACCGAAAAAAAATCAGCAATTTTTACATTGCCAATTTTTTGCATTCGATACAATAATCTCTAATTCGCGAATATATGATGGATATTCTACAAAATATTTGTGAAATATCGCAAATTTGAATATAGCCCCTGCCGCTCATCACTAATACGGATCAGGATCCTGATCTGTCTGACAAATACCATCAGTTTGCACACATTTTGATGAATCCGGCAGGCAGTTTCGGTGACGGAACTGCTTGCCGGAATCCTCTGCCACAAGTGTGAAAGTACCCTTAGTAAAAAAAAAAAGTTACGTTTGTACTATATAATATTAACCCTTTCAAGAACAAGCCATTTTTCACCTTCGTGACCAGTTCTAATTTTGCTAATATGACACGTGTCATTTTGTATGCTAATAACTTTGGTATGTTTTTATTTATACAAGCCATTCTAAGATTGTTTTCTTGTGACATCTCGTACTTGATGTTAGGGGTAAATTTGAGTTGATATGTTTTACCTTTATATTATAAAAAATCCAAAATTTACAGATTTTTTTTTTTAAATGTACATTTTCTAAATTTTTATTTATACACAGAAAGGCAGATAGTGATACCTTATTAGATAGTTTTTACTTAAGATTTCCCATGTCTACTTTATGTTGGCATCATTTTGAAAATTACATTTCATTTTTTTATGATGTTAGAAGGCTTAGAATTTTAGAAGCAATTTTTCAAATTTTCTATAAAAATCTTCAAAGCCAACTTTTTCAAGGACCAATTCAATTCTGAAGTCACTTTTAGGTCCTTACATAATAGAAACCACCCATAAATGACCCCATTTTAGAAATTACGCCCCTCAAATTAATCAAAACTGGTTTTGCAAACTATGTTAACCCTTTAGGTGTTCCACAACAATTAAAGGAAAATGGAGGTGAAATTTCCAATTTTCAGTTTTTGTGCAGATTTTTTATTTTTTTATCCAATTTTCTCTAAACACAGCAAGGGTTAACAGCAAAACAAACCTGAATATTTATTACCCTGATTCTGCAGTTTATAAAAACACCCAATTTATGTTCGTAAACAGCTGTATGGGCATACGGCACATTTCAGAAGGAAAGGAGCAAAATAATATTTTTGGAGAGCAGATTTTGCTAGAATGGCTTTTGGGTGTCGTGTCATATTTGAAGGCACACTAAGGCATCCCTACAGTAGAAATCCCCAAAAAGTGACCCCATTTTGGAAACTAAACCCCACTTTGACCTCTTTCTTTTAACAAGGGATAACAGAAGCAAATGCACCCCATAATGTGTTACCCATTTTCTCCTGAATACGGCAACTCCAACTATGTGGTCGTAAACTGCTGTATGAACAGATGGCAGAATTCAAAAGGAAAAGAGCAGCATCTGTATTTTCTAACATGGAATTTGCTGAAATAGATTTTAAGGGTCATAGCTTTATATTTATTTTTGGCTGCCTGAGCTGTGTGGTGGCTAATTTTTTGCGGGATGAGCTGTAGTTTTTAATGGTACAATTTTTGGGGTCTATATGACTTCTTGATCACTTTTTATTTAATTTTTTATGAGGTGAATTAGGCTAATATTGAAATTCTGCCAATGTTTTATTATTTTTTATGGGGTTCTTAATGTGATATATTTAAAATAATTTTACTCTGTGGGTTGATTCAGCCATTTTTTTTTTTTTTTTTTACAGCGTTCACCACTCGGGATTAGTACCATGGTCATTTTTATAGATCAGGTCATTACAGACACGGCAATACCAATTATGTGTAGTTTATTTTATTTATTTTATTTTTTTCATTTTCTAATCTAAATATATGCAGATTTGGGAAAAGGCAATTTATTTTTAATTTACATTTATTATTTTTTTACGTTTATTTTTAACTTTTTTTTCTTGAAGAACCAGTGGTGCTGATGGCTGTACTATACTTTGCAATGCTCTTGTATTGCAAAGTATAAGTTTATCAGTTTTACACTGATAGATGGCAACATTGGATTTAAGGCGTCCGGTTGCCATGTCAAACATCAGGCCGCAGCCATCCCAGCACAGCAGCCCTATGGTTCAGAGAGAGAGCCCCTCCCTCTACTAACTCCATGGATGCCACTGACTGTGTCGTCTGAGGGGTTAAAAGGATGAGAACGATCCCAGCTCTGATCCTGCCCGTTACATCAGTGTGTCAGCATACAGCTGACACTCGCTGCTGATGGCTGCGGCTCAGCAACAGAGCTGCCACCATCACATACAGGGGGACCGCAACAGGGGGCAGGCGGACACGGATGTATTCAGGTGGCAGAAATGGGGTCAGGGCAGCAGGCACAGATGGAGGCTGGGCCGGCACACATAGGAGCAATATCCACATACATAGGGGCTGGGTCGGCACAGATGGGGGCAGGCAAGGCACAGATCCGGGGCACACAGCAGATAATGCTTGATTTTAGTCTCTGATCTGCACTCTGCAACCTGAAACCTGCCTTACCTTCACTCTCCGGTAACCCCCCTTTCCAAAAAACGCATGCCTTTGATCTGTGGGATCCGTCTGCTGCCTCCAGTGTCCTGTCAGTGAAATTTAACAGATCAGATGCCTGCTGCCTTCACTATGCACTACAAATTAACTCTTTCACTGCCCAGTAACCACCCTTCCACTGCCAACACCTGTGATATCTCCACAGTTCCTGTGTTATCTGTCCATAAACCCAGAACCACTGCCTGCTTTCCCTGCTCCTATCAATTTATGATTTGTGTGTATATATAAAGTACCGTTAATTTTTTGTAATATGTATTTATATCTACATATATATAGTAAATATATATATATATATATATATATATATATATACACACACACACAATATACACTCACCTAAAGAATTATTAGAAACACCTGTTCTACTTGTCATTAATGTGATTATCTAGTCAACCAATCACATGGCAGTTGCTTCAATGCATGTAGGGTTGTGGTCCTGGTCAAGACAATCTCCTGAACTCCAAACTGAATGTCAGAATGGGAAAGAAAGGTGGGCTACAACAGTAGAAGACCCCACCGGGTACCACTCATCTCCACTACAAATAGGAAAAAAGAGGCTACAATTTGCACAAGCTCACCAAAATTGGACTGTTGAAGACAGGAAAAATGTTGCCTGTTCTGATGAGTCTCGATTTCTGTTGAGACATTCAAATGGTAGATTCCGAATTTGGCGTAAACAGAATGAGAACATGTATCCATCATGCCTTGTTACCACTGTGCAGGCTGGTGGTGTAATGGTGTGGGGATGTTTTCTGGGCACACTTTAGTCCCCTTAGTGCCAATTGGCCATTGTTTAAATGCCACAGGCTACCTGAGCATTGTTTCTGACCATGTCTATCCCTTCATGACCACCATGTACCCATCCTCTGATGGCTACTTGCAGCAGGATAATGCACCATGTCACAAAGCTTGAATCATTTCAAATTTGTTTCTTGAACATGACAATGAGTTCACTGTACTAAAATGTCCCCCACAGTCACCAGATCTCAACCCAATAGAGCATCTTTGGGATGTGGTGGAACAGGAGCTTCGTGCCCTGGATGTGCATCCCTCAAATCTCCATCAACTGTGAGATGCTATCCTATCAATATGGGCCAACATTTCTAAAGAATGCTATCAACCTCTTGTTGAATCAATGCCATATAGAATTAAGGCAGTTCTGAAGGCAAAAAGGGGTCCAACACCGTATTAGTATGGTGTTCCTAATTCTTTAGGTGAGTGTATAAAACGCCAAAAAGTTTCTATCATAAATATCTCGCATGGAGTTATTCGTATAACACCTAAAATTGCTTAGAAAAGCTACCACACAAAAAAAATATTATGATCAATAATTTCTTTATTAGACATCCATCAAAGGTATATCATTAAAAACATACAGGAAGACAGTAGTCATAGAAAGATGATAGTGTTACAAACATGTATATATATATATATATATATATATATATATATATATATATATGTAAGGAATCACCTTCTTTCAGGGGGTCACAATCACAGTCCAAATGACGGTTTATTTTCACCAGCCCAAACATAAATGATACAAAATAAACACTTGCTCATCTAGGCACTTGCTAATACAAAATAATGTACCCCTGACTCACCTAAAGATCCCTGTTCACACACGGAAATCAAATGCATCTTTCCTCAGCCAAACAGTCCAGCAGCCTCCAGGCTGTGACAACTCCAGTACCTTTTGGGGGGATTATGGCCCAGTAGTCCCCTGACTTTGGCCGTGTGACTCTCGCCCCACAAGCGTCGCTGGTTCCCCCAAACTTTGGGCTATCACATAGCCTTGTGGCTTCTCAAGCTTCCTGGCTGAGACCACTCAGAGCCTCTGCAAGTCTCTGTTCCAAATCACTCTCTCCTAACTGACACCCTGGGAGGTCACCTGCGATCCTCTCTGGACCAAGGGAACACCCATCCTGGAAGGGTGTGGATTTACAGATCCCACTTTCAGTCCTATCTTCCAATCCAACTATAATCCAGCCCAGAATATACCAACCCTGTCTCAGCAACCTACATGCTGCTGAGACTATTGCGTACTGAATTTTAGCTATGCCACCCAGCTAGGTATCTGAGTGGGATATACAAACCTTCCCGCACTGTACGCCTTATCACAATATATACATACACATATTAGTTCTTTTAATTTATTTTTTGTATAACATAAATAGTGTTTTATTCACACATTCAAACAAAACATAAACAGCCTTAACTCGAGCTCAAATAAACACCTTGGCCGTCCAGCCACTAACTAATACATACCAATCCCTCTCTATATGAGGGCCTGGCTGTTAGACCTTTACTATGTTTCCACAGAACCAGGTTGCACACAGTTACCTTGGTTGGTACAGCATCAGTCCCCACACCTCTGATTCTCTGAAGAATATATTAGGCTCCTAACGAGCCACATGACCGACAGGGTTCCACTGCCAACCTACCATTCAGTCTATAAAAATCAGGCCCATAACAGATTTTACAAAAAGGTATACGGCAGCTATGCCTGACATAGATTAACACTGTCCTTCTTTCCATGTCTATCTCAGCCAGCTCACAAGTGGAGAAAGACAAATCCTAGGTTTCATCATTCACAATGCATTCTGCTGGGTGACAAATACCTGTTTTCCCAGACAACTCCCTTCACTCCCTCACATATCCCCCCTCCTAAGTTCAGATCTACAGGGGTGAACTCTTGACGCTAAACAATGCATATGGAACAAGGCATCTGTATTGCCTTGAAGCTTCCCAGCTCGGTGCTCCACTGAAATTGAAGTTATTGAGTGACAATAAACACCTAGTGACCCTGGCATTCCTCTCATTGGATCTACTCATCCAGGTCTGGGTTGAGTGATCAGTCACTAGCCAGAACCACCTCCCCAGCGGGTATGACCTCAGGGCAACTAAAGCCCACAATGCTGTAGTTTTTCTCTGCTGGCGTGAGTTTCCTACTCATGTAGGTAATGGTGTGCTCCTCTCTGTTCACCTCCTGAGACAGGACAGCTACCAGCCCCACCTTTGATGCATCCGTCTGCACAACAAATTCTCTTTTGAAGTTTGGTGTAGTGAGGACAGGGGGACTGCACAATGGCAACTTCAACTCCTGAAGTCACTCCATTCCACCTCTTTCATTCCTAAAGCACACTTTTTGGGGTTGGCAGTTAGCCTGGCTATCCTTAGAGAATCCACAATGGCCTGCACCTTGTCCAAGCGACTCTCCCAGTCATTGCTGAAGATGATAATATAATCTAGATAGGCTGAGGCATATCTCCTATTTAGAACATTGCGGGGCACCATGGAGCCCAAACGATAACATGCTATAGTGAAAAAGACCATCAGGGGTGATAAACACAGTTTTTTCTTTAGCGCTATCTGTCGGGGTACTTATCGGTTTCCTTTGGTAAGGTCAAGCGTGGCAAAGTACCAGGCTCCTCCCAGTCTTTCAATAAGCTTGTCCACCTGATGCATGGGATAAGCATCAAATTTGGACACAGATCAATTTCCTAAAATCGTTGCAGAACCGCAATATCCCATCTGGCTTGGGAATCAAAACAATGGGACTGGCCCATTTACTTTTGGATTCCTTTATAACTCGCAACTGCAGTATCTTTTGCACTTAATCTGTAATGGCTTGTCGACGAGCCTCATGAAACTATCACCTGTGGCTCGGTGACAATGTCATGTTTGATCATGGATGTATATCTGGGTAAGTCAAAGAACATGTCAAAATTCCTACTCACAAACTCTTCAGCCTCTTGCTGTTGTCTTTTAGAGAGGGCGCCTGCTATCTTTACCTTTCCACCAGCTGCCACAGGCTTAAACTTATCCTGTGGGGGTATTAAAGAAGGCAGACCAGCCAGTGGCCTCTCTGTGAACAGACTGTCTTTCCATGCTATTAGGCTACTTTCACACTAGCGGCACGGACCTCCGGCAGGCTGTTCCGTCAGGTGAACAGCCTGCCGGATCCGTCCTGCCGCTAGTGACCGTGTGCCGCTCCGTCCCTATTGACTATAATAGGGGCAGAGTTCAGTCAGAGGCTCGGTAGCGCGCGGCGGGAGGCTGCAGGAATAAACCTACGACATGTCCGACATTTTCCATGCCCCGCCGGAACTCCGCCCCCACCCCCATTATAGTCAAAGGGGACGGAGCGGCAGTACGGGGGCAGTCCTCACTAGCGGCAGGACAGATCCGGCAGGCCGTTCATCCGACATGGTATATTTGCTCGGGCTTTCTCTTACCGGGCTTATGTATTGTGGGGAGTTGCTCTGTTAGGCAGGGTGAGCGTACGCAGCACAGAGGCACAAAAACTGTTCTTAACCACGATTCTGTGTTTTATTCACACTTGGCAGGTTAACAGAACAGAAACAACTTCACCTTAGTTTTAAGTCCTGGTGTTCAGTTCACACCGTTCTTCGGGTACCACATATAGAGATCAAGTCCTGGTGTATGTGCACACCTTGCAACAGACCATCATAAAGAGTTTACGTCCTGGATATCTTTAACCTATACTCCCAGACAGGTTGCAAACATGCATCCAGCCACAAGCACATTAAGACAAACATCAGTTCCCACACTCTAGCTGGTTTTAATGAGGTGTCCGTAAAGCCCGTACCGGTATATGAAATCCGGTCTGGTGTTTGACCTCACCTTGCTGCAATTAGTCGCTGCATAACATCCTGGGAGGAAAATACCTCCATTCCATGAGCAGGCCTTTCACTGTGTCACAGTACCTTGTACTTCACTTCCCCTATTTGCTCTAACACCTCATACGGACCCTGCCACTTGGCCATAAATTTACTTTGTACTGTAGGCACAAGAACTCGGTCTCTGGGTTTAAGGGTTCTTACCTTGGCCGACCTATTGTAAACCCCACTTTGAGCCTTTTGGGCCTCCTCAATATGCTGTTTGACTCCGGGCATAATGGCCGCCACCCTGTCCTGCATAACTGCAATATGCTCTATTACATTTTTGTTGGCAGTGTGTTCTTGCTCCCAAGTTACTTTAGCAGTGTCCAGCAGCCGCCTAGGATCTCTGCCATAAACTAACTCGAATGGAGAAAACCAGGTGAAAGCTTGGCAAGAGAACATCCTAATTCCTTCCATCCTTCTTTTTTAGAATACTCTTTAGAGTTTTTTTTAAAATCTCTCTACAAGTCCTTCTGTCCGACTGGAAAGGATATGGTCCTGAAGACCTGATAAACCGAAGACAACATTGATGCTCCTCTTCTGCTCAAAACATTTGCCCTCAGGTCCAATGAGAGGAGGAGGGGGCTTAAAAAATATGGTACTGTTAGGCCTGGGCCTTCTGTCATACCTACCGCTGTCTCACATGTCATATCTCTAGCATCTCCTGCTACACTGCAAGCTGCTGTCTTCACCAGATGGGGCAGGCACATGCCTGTCAGACACGTCCTTCGGCCACTCTGCCTCAGTGCTCCATCCCATGCTGGGGTCGTATTGGGGCATGCGCCCACCGCTTTCTGTCACTTACGCTTCCAGGGATAAATGCTTCCTGCCTCCCAGCACAGCCCCTGGCCGGGGGTTACAGGTTTAAATAACAGCTTCCTCTCCTAGGAACTTGCCTAAGCGCTGAGTTACTAACAGTAATAGCAAAGGTTCTGTTCTAATCTTCTTTGTTTGACCCAGCATGTTTGACCATCCTGTTTGCCTGCCGCCTGCATTGACTTCTGGACCTGTCTGATGTACCACGCTACTACCTGATACCAGCTTCTGACCTCTGGCTTGTTTCTGACCACACGTCAGCGTCTGCCTCTGACAATCAGCATCAGCATTATCATCTGCTGCTTTTACTTCAGTCTTTTCTGCAATACCACTTCTCACCAATGCGTCTGCTATTGGACTCAGTTCACACTAACTGTGGTTCTAACTGCAACTTGAGCTATTTGAGCATTACCTGTTGTCTGAATCTGTGAGCCAGCTGTCATCGATATTAGATAATCCTGTTGGTGGGGGGGCGTGGCTAGCTGCTGACCAGGAAAGACGTCTGGTGCACCAGCTCCGTCAAAGGAGATTCTATCTAATCTCATCATCCCTTTATTTAAAGTTTAAGAGCCTTATTTAAGAGCCCAAGTGACGCCGTCCAACATCTACCCCATTTAGAGATCTCTCCAGGGTTTATAGTCCACTCCATTCCGGAGTTCAGAGTGAGGCCTAGTGGAGAGTGAATCCTCGGCCTGGATTTAGGAGCCGCCTTTCTTCTCCGTTTGCAAAACCATTGCATACGCAAACCTATGTAGGCTCTCCGGAGAAGCCGACTATCCTCCACCGCAAGCTGAAACCCCTGCTGGGGTCAAGACTTGCCCCGATCAGAGCCTTAGGTGAAGCGGTACAGAGAGGCCATTCCTGACCTGGTTCGGAAGGAGAGCGGGATCATCGCAAAGCTCCTCCGGCAAGATAACCTATCCGGAATCAAGCACGTATTAGCTGCGGTACAATACCTGTCTAATCGAGGTCCTCCTGCGTCTGAAGGCGCACACAGCTCCGGAGCTCCGAGAGGGGCACGGTGAGGTGAGAACCGGAGGCCCGACCGGAGCGGTGCGAGGCGGCTTGCAAAGTTCGTCTTCTGCTCCTGCTCACGCTGTGAAGAATCGACACAGCAAGACATCGACACAGCAAGTTAACCCCTTAAGGACCAGGCTCATTTTCACCTTAAGGACCAGGCCATTTTTTGCTAATCTGACCAGTGTCACTTTAAGTGCTCATAACTTTAAAATGCTTTGACTTACCCAGTTAATTTTTTTGCATAAAAAAATACATTTTTTTACCAAAAATTTTGAAAAATTAGCAAATTTCAAAGTTTCAGTTTCTCTACTTCTGTAATACATAGTAATACCCCCAAAAATTGTGATGACTTTACATTCCCCATATGTCTACTTCATGTTTGTAGCATTTTGGGTATGATATTTTATTTTTGGGGGATGTTACAAGGCTTAGAAGTTTAGAAGCAAATTTTGAAATTTTTGAGAAATCTTCAAAATCCCACTTTTTATGGACCAGTTCAGGTTTGAAGTCATATTGTGAGGCTTAGATAATTGAAACCTCCCAAAAATGACCCCATTCTACACCCCTCAAGGTATTCAAAACAGTTTTTTCAAACTTTATTAACCCTTTAGGTCTTCCACAAGAGTTAATGGCAGATGGAGAAACAATTTTGAAATTTCTATTTTTTGGAAAATTTTCCAATATAATCAATTTTGGGTTAACTGCCAAACAACACTCAAAATGGGTTGCCCTGATTCTGTAGTTTGCAAAAACATCCCATATGTGGTTGTAAACTACTGTTTGGCCGAACATAGAAGGAGGGGAACACATAGAAGGGTAGCACATAGAAGGAGGGGAACACCATATGGGTTTTGGAAGGCAGATTTTGCAGGACTGGTTTTGTTTATACCATGTCCCATTTGAAGCCCCCTGTTGCACCCCTAGAATAGAAATTTAAAAAAAGTGACTCCATCTAAGAAAGTACACCCCTCAAGGTATTCAAAACTGGGTTTACAAACTTTGTTAACCCTTTAGGTGTTCCACAAGAGTTAATGGCAGACGGAGAAACAATTTAGAAATTTCTATTTTTGGGAAAATTTTACAATATACTCAATTTTTTCCAGGAGTAAAACAAGGGTTAACTGCCAAACAACACTCAAAATGGGTTGCCCTGATTCTGTAGTTTGCAAAAACACCCCATATGTGGTCGTATACTACTGTTTGGCCGAACGGTAGCACATAGAAGGAGGGGAACCCCATATGGGCTTTGGAAGGCAGATTTTGCAGGACTGGTTTTGTTTATACCATGTCCCATTTGAAGCCCCCCTGTTGCACCCCTAGAATAGAAATTTCAAAAAAGTGACTCCATCTAAGAAAGTACACCCCTCAAGGTATTCAAAACTGGGTTTACAAACTTTGTTAACCCTTTAGGTGTTCCACAAGAGTTAATGGCATATGGAGAAACAATTTTGAAATTTCAAATCTTTGTAAAATTTTACAATATAATCAATTTTTTTCCAGGAGTAAAACAAGGGTTAACTGCCAGACAACACTCAAAATGGGTTGCCCTGATTCTGTAGTTTGCAGAAACACCCCATATGTGGTCGTAAACTACTGTTTGGTCGAACGGGAGCACATAGAAGGAGGGGAACACCATATGGATTTTGGAAGGCAGATTTTGCAGGACTGGTTTTGTTTATACCATGTCCCATTTGAAGCCCCCCTGTTGCACCCCTAGAATAGAAATTTCAATAAAGTGACTCCATCTAAGAAAGTACACCCCTCAAGGTATTCAAAACTGGGTTTACAAATTTGTTAACCCTTTAGGTGTTCCACAAGAGTTAATGGCAGATGGAGAAACAATTTTGAAATTTCTATTTTTTGAAAATTTTTCCAATATAATTAATTTTTTCCAGGAGTAAAACAAGGGTTAACTGCCAAACACTCAAAATGGGTTGCCCTGATTCTGTAGTTTGCAAAAACACCCCATATGTGGTCGTAAACTACTGTTTGGCCGAACGCTAGCACATAGAAGGAGGGGAACCCCATATGGGTTTTGGAAGGCAGATTTTGCAGGACTGGTTTTGTTTATACCATGTCCCATTTGAAGCCCCCTGTTGCACCCCTAGAATAGAAATTTCAAAAAAGTGACTCCATCTAAGAAAGTACACCCCTCAAGGTATTCAAAACTGGGTTTACAAACTTTGTTAACCCTTTAGGTGTTCCACAAGAGTTAATGGCAGATGGAGAAACAATTTAGAAATTTCTATTTTTTGGAAAATTTTACAATATAATAAATTTTTTCCAGGAGTAAAACAAAGGTTAACTGCCAAACAACACTCAAAATGGGTTGCCCTGATTCTGTCTTTTGCAGAAACACCCCATATGTGGTGGTAAACTACTATTTGGCTAAACGGCAGGACATAGAAGAAGGGGAACGTCATATGGTTTTTGGAAGGCAGATTTTGCTGGACTGGTTTATTTACACCATGTACCCTTTCAAGCCCCCTGATGCACCCCTAGAGTAGAAACTTAATAAAAGTGACCCCATCTAGGAAACTACCGGATAAGGTGGTTGTTGTTTTGGGACTATTTTTGGGGTAAATTTGATTTTTGGTTGCTCTATATTACTCTTTTTTGAGGCAATGTAACAAAAAAATTCTAAAATTGTTTCTACATTCGCTATTTAGTTTTGTGGAACACTTAAAGGGTTAACATAGTTTGCAAAGTAACTTTTGAATACCTTGAGGGGTGTAGTTTCTTAGATAGGGTCAATTTTTTGGAGTTTCTAGTCTAGGCTACATCAGGGGGGGCTTCTAATGGGACATGGTGTAAAAAATAAAAACTGTCCATCAAAATATGCCTTCCAGAAACCGTATGGAGTTCCCTTCGTTCTATGCCCTGCCGTGCGGCTATATAGCCATTTACGACCACATATGGGGTGTCTCTGCAAACTACAGAATTGGGTCAATAAATATTTAGTTTTGTTTGACTGTTAACCCTTGCTTTATTACCGGCAAAATGGATTTAAATTTAAATTTTGCCCAAAAATAGGTGTTTTGGCACCGTTTTTATTTTATATTTTTAACACCGTTCATCCGAGGCGTTTGGTAAAAAGTTATTTTTATAGCGACGACTTTTAGGCACGCGACGATGCCCAATATGTATGGCTCTCAGACTTTAGAGACACTAAGCAGGCATCCTAAAACTGCGGCCCTCCAGATGTTGTAAAACTACAATTCCCACCATGCCCTGATGATGGCTGTAGGTTGTATGGGCATGCTGGGAGTTATAGTTTTACAACATCTGGAGGGCCGCAGTTTGAGGATGCCTGCACTAAAACTAATATTTTTTGGGGAAAGAAAAATTGTTTTTGTGTCTCCAAAGTCTGAGAGCCATAGTGTTTTATGTTCTCTAGTGAACTGTTGGGGATTATAAAAATTTGGTACTCCATGAAAGTGTGATACTCCCTGAAGCAATCGATAATGCAGAGGCCCGGATGATCGGGGCACGTGTTACATTGAGTAGTGGTGTCCTTCCGTATCCCCCTCTTGTGACACACTCTGCACTTTTTTGGGGTTCGTCCCTTCTTTCCAGTATGGGGGACCACACCTGGAAAGTGTTGGCCAGGGACGATCCGGGCGCCTCCAGTTCCCGAGGTACTCCGGCCTGCTCTTTCCCGGTCCGAAAAGATCAGGTCCTTGAGGACTGCCTCATAGAATTGGAGGAATGTCCCTGTGCTGCCAGCGCTTCGGGATAGTACAAAAGAGTTGTACATGGCAACCTGCACCAAGTAGACCGCAACTTTTTTGTACCATGCCCGGGTTTTGCGCATGGCGTTATATGGCGTGAGGACTTGATCAGAGAGATCAACTCCTCCCATATACCGATTGTAGTCGACGATACAATCGGGCTTGAGGACCGTTGCCGCGGTACCTCGCACAGGGACTGGGGTGGTGCTGTTACCGTGGATTGTGGACAGCATAAGGACATCCCTCTTGTCCTTATACCTGACCAGCAACAGGTTTCCACTGGTAAGTGCACGGGTCTCACCCCTGGGGATAGGTACCTGGAGGGGGTAGGCAGGGAGGCCGCGTTGATTTTTCTGCACGGTCCCACAAGCGAACGTGGATCTGGCGGCAAGGGACCTGAACAAGGGAATGCTGGTATAAAAGTTATCCACGTACAAGTGGTAACCACTATCCAGCAGTGGGTACATAGAGTCCCACACGAGTTTCCCGCTAACACCCAGAGTGGGGGGACATTCTGGGGGTTGAATACGGGAATCTCGCCCCTCGTACACACGAAATTTGTAAGTGTACCCTGAGGTACTCTCACAAATTTTGTATAGCTTCACGCCATACCTCGCCCGCTTTGTGGGAATATATTGAAGGAAACTGAGTCTCCCTTTGAACGCAACGAGAGACTCATCAACCGCGACCTCCCTTCCAGGTACGTAGGCCTGCTGAAATGTGGCCCCAAAGTGATCGATGACCGGCCGTATCTTATACAGCCGGTCATAGGCAGGATCACCTCGGGGTGGACATGCTGCATTATCGGAATAATGCAGACATTTCCGGATGGCCTCAAACCGGTGACGTGTCATGACCATACTGTACAGTGGGGTCTGGTACAGGACGTCCCCACTCCAGTATTGCCTGACACTGGGTTTTTGGACTAGACCCATATGCAGCACGAGGCCCCAAAATGTCCTCATTTCGGCTGCACTGACCAGCGTCCAGCCACCGGGTCTAGCCAAAACTGAGCCTGGGTTTTGAGCGACGAACTGTTGGGTGTACAGATTCGTCTGCTCCACCATCAAATTCACCAGTGGGTTACTGAAAAAAAAAAAAATAGTCTATTTCAGTAAACCCCACTGTGGGAATCTGGATTCCAGGATTGCCAGCGAAATCCGGAATCTCAGGCTCAAAGTCCACTGGGGGACACCAGCTAAGTTCATCGGCAGGGGGCTCCGGTGGACTTATTTGGTGGGCCGGGAAACCAGTACGAACCCCAGGGCGGCTCGTACTAGGGTGGGCCACAGGATCCCTAGCATGTGCGGCCCCTGGCTCCGCCTGGCGGCGTCTCCGCCGCCTTGGTGGCTCATCGTCATCCGATGATGATGAGGAGGATGCGGATGATAAAAGGAATGTGGGGTCATCCTCATCCTCACTGGGGCTCTCAGAGTCGGAGGCAATCTGGGCGTATGCCTCCTCGGCCGAGAACGCCCGGCGGGCCATTGGTGTGTGTGCGTGTAGGTGTGCGTGTGTGGAAAACTTTATTATATGTGCGTGTGTGTGGGGGCAACGGGTGTTCGCTGGTGGGGGGGGGCAAGTGGCAGGGGGGGTCGGGGTTAGGGTTAGATGGATAGATGGAAGTTTGGAATAAAAGTACTTACTTTTCCCTTCTTTCCCTGCCTAACGGTGCCTCTCCCTCAATGACCCTAACCTACCTGGGTGGCGATGGGTGCAGGAGGGTGATGGATGCCGATTAGGGGGACACAGGAGCTGGTGCTGGACGATGCTGCACGGTCAGGGTGCTGGACAGGAAGTGGAGGGGAGAGAGGAGCGCAGGAAGTTTGAATCTCGCGCCTCTCTCCCCTGCACCAATTAGCACCCTGGACAGCAGTGTTCAGCACCAGGGCCAGCACCGCCTCCTCAAATCCTCGGACTGCGATTGGTGGTGCGATCGTACGCGCTGTAAAACGCCCAGGTGAGAACCATTCCCATAGGGAATCATTAAGAAAAAGAAGAAAATCCAGCTCTCTCCGGTGAAAAAATGAAAAACTTTAATCCAGCAAGTTTAAAATCCATACAGGTGTACAAATAGCAGTCAACGCGTTTCAGACCTCAGAGAAATATGGGTCCTTCCTCATGGTTTTGTCATGAGGAAGGACCCATATTTCTCTGAGGTCTGAAACGCGTTGACTGCTATTTGTACACCTGTATGGATTTTAAACTTGCTGGATTAAAGTTTTTCATTTTTTCACCGGAGAGAGCTGGATTTTCTTCTTTTTCTTACTGTATATACCGCATCCAGGAGCGGCATCCGTGCACCTCTGGTGATTTTACTACTGCAGGTGAGAGCTGCCTTACGTTTTCTTCCATAGGGAATCATTGGTTTCTCCCTGTTGAGCGTTTTACAGCGCGTAGGAACGCGCTGTAAAACGCTCAGGTCTGAACTTAGGGTAAGAGCTAAACCCACCCCAAAAGAACCTCCCAGAGATGTGATCTGTCGTCTGTTCAATTCCAAGTAAGTAAGGGATGACATTCTGCGACTAGCTCGCACAAACCCTCCTAACTCACTAGAAGGTTCCTCGATATCTATTTTTCAAGACCTGGCAAGAGTTACACTCTCTAAAAGAAACATCCTGAGACCTCTCAATGAAGTTCTGCGGAGAAGGAACATTCCTTACAAATGGTTGTTCCCTTTTGGTCTCTCTCTCTCACATGAGGAGAAAAGATATATTCTTAGAAACTATGCAGAGTTACCAGATCTCCTCACCGAACTTAACATCCTAGACATTGACATACCAGATTGGTCTCCGATCCAGGACCTCACAGGTTGACCTAGGATCCCACCACCACCCAAAAATCGGAAGAGACAAGGGAAGATGACCCCCAGAAGAATTGAGATGGACCCGACCTGAACCCCAGTGGTACTGGGTGATATGTTCTTTTTGAGTGCCACCACTATATTGTCACTATTGTTCTTGTTAGATTGATACTATATTGTTAGTGTTTCCCCATATGTGAGCTGGGACAGGAGAGGTACTGATTTTGTGAGAAATTCCCCTTACTTACTCACTCTCTTCACAGATTTCATTTTAACTGGGACTCCCCTGTCTCTTCTTTGAAAGGGACATGTTGGCCTAGTGTCACAGTTCATCTCCCCTCCCCTCACCTCACCACTTTCTCAGGCAGACCCTAAATCCTTTAGAATTATAGCTCCTACCATACATCCTGTTATATAAGTTATGTATTATTCCGCTTCAAAAAGTTTCTGCCTGTTTTGCAAAGAGTTGGCCCGGGACAGAGTGGTGGGATGCCTATACATCCCATTACTCTAGTTCTGACATCTCCGCTCTCCTAACAGCAAGAACCCCTTGAACTCAGACGGCCTCTCCATTGAGCCACTTTAAAGGTCCCACCCTCCTCTAACCAAAATTTTTGGCCTTATGGGTAGTATCAATATATCTTGCCTAAGTATGTTCTTTACTCATACAAAAATGTTTATTTCAGACATGACCCTTATGGACTCCAGTTTATGTGACATTGAATTTCTTGTCATATGTTCTTATTAGCTATGATATTTATATCTTGCTATACTTGTATTAACATGTTCCTATTGGTTCTAAAACATTTTCGCTCCCATTCATCCCCCCCCCCACTCCTCCCTTCTCATCCTATAAGGGCGCTGGGCATATTCAACACAATTTACCTCAGTCCACACCTCCTCCAAAAACACAAGCCATTCTCACTATCATATGGCTAACATAAAATTCACCTCTTACAATGTAAGAGGTCTTAACGCAATAGTTAAACGCAGTCAGATCCTACACGCTTTGAAAAAAAAACACACAGATGTCATTTTCTTTCAAGAAACTCATTTCCGCGAAGAAAAGACACCAGCTTTGCGAGGGCACTTCTTTGACAAATGGTTTCATTCCCACACTCCTACCAAGAATTCGAAAGGAGTAGCCATTGCTTTCTCGAAACGTGTATCCTTTGACCTAATCCTCCAACAAAAAGATAAGGATTAGAGTTGAGCGAACACCTGGATGTTCGGGTTCGAGAAGTTCGGCCGAACATCCCGGAAATGTTCGGGTTCGGGATCCGAACCCGATCCGAACTTCGTCCCGAACCCGAACCCCATTGAAGTCAATGGGGACCCGAACTTTTCGGCACTAAAACGGCTGTAAAACAGCCCAGGAAAGGGCTAGAGGGCTGCAAAAGGCAGCAACATGTAGGTAAATCCCCTGCAAACAAATGTGGATAGGGAAATGAATTAAAATAAAAATTAAATAAATAAAAATTAACCAAAATCAATTGGAGAGAGGTTCCATAGCAGAGAATCTGGCTTCCCGTCACCCACCACTGGAACAGTCCATTCTCAGATATTTAGGCCCCGGCACCCAGGCAGAGGAGAGAGGTCCCGTAACAGACAATCTGGCTTCATGTCAGCAGAGAATCAGTCTTCATGTCATAGCAGAGAATCAGGCTTCACGTCACCCACCACTGTAAGAGTCCATTTTCATAAATTTAGGCCCAGCACCCAGGCAGAGGAGAGAGGTCCCGTAACAGACAATCTGGCTTCATGTCAGCAGAGAATCAGTCTTCATATCATAGCAGAGAATCAGGCTTCACGTCAGCCACCAATGCAACAGTCCATTGTCAGATATTTAGGCCCAGCACCCAGGCAGAGGAGAGAGGTCCCATAACAGAGGATCTGGCTTCATGTCAGCAGAGAATCAGTCTTCATGTCATAGCAGAGAATCAGGCTTCACGTCACCCACCACTGTAAGAGTCCATTTTCATAAATTTAGGCCCAGCACCCAGGCAGAGGAGAGAGGTCCCGTAACAGAGGATCTGGCTTCATGTCAGCAGAGAATCAGTCTGCATGTCATAGCAGAGAATCAGGCTTCACGTCAGCCACCACTGCAACAGTCCATTGTCATAAATTTAGGCCCAGCACCCAGGCAGAGGAGAGAGGTCCCGTAACAGACAATCTGGCTTCATGTCAGCAGAGAATTAGTCTGCATGTCATAGCAGAGAATCAGGCTTCACGTCAGCCACCACTGCAACAGTCCATTGTCATAAATTCAGGCCCAGCACCCAGGCAGAGGAGAGAGGTCCCGTAACAGACAATCTGGCTTCATGTCAGCAGAGAATCAGTCTGCATGTCATAGCAGAGAATGAGGCTTCACGTCAGCCACCACTGCAACAAGTCCATTGGCATATATTTAGGCCTAGCACACAGGCAGAGGAGAGAGGTCCCGTAACAGACAATCTGGCTTCATGTCAGCAGAGAATCAGTCTGCATGTCATAGCAGAGAATCAGGCTTCACGTCAGCCACCACTGCAACAGTCCATTGTCATAAATTTAGGCCCAGCACCCAGGCAGAGGAGAGAGGTCCCGTAACAGACAATCTGGCTTCATGTCAGCAGAGAATCAGTCTGCATGTCATAGCAGAGAATGAGGCTTCACGTCAGCCACCACTGCAACAGTCCATTGGCATATATTTAGGCCTAGCACACAGGCAGAGGAGAGAGGTCCCGTAACAGACAATCTGGCTTCATGTCAGCAGAGAATCAGTCTGCATGTCATAGCAGAGAATGAGGCTTCACGTCAGCCACCACTGCAACAGTCCATTGGCATATATTTAGGCCTAGCACACAGGCAGAGGAGAGAGGTCCCGTAACAGACAATCTGGCTTCATGTCAGCAGAGAATCAGTCTGCATGTCATAGCAGAGAATCAGGCTTCACGTCAGCCACCACTGCAACAAGCCATTGGCATATATTTAGGCCTAGCACACAGGCAGAGGAGAGAGGTCCCGTAACAGACAATCTGGCTTCATGTCAGCAGAGAATCAGTCTGCATGTCATAGCAGAGAATCAGGCTTCACGTCAGCCACCACTGCAACAGTCCATTGGCATATATTTAGGCCTAGCACACAGGCAGAGGAGAGAGGTCCCGTAACAGACAATCTGGCTTCATGTCAGCAGAGAATCAGTCTGCATGTCATAGCAGAGAATGAGGCTTCACGTCACCCACCACTGCAACAATCCATTGGCATATATTTAGGCCTAGCACACAGGCAGAGGAGAGAGGTCCCGTAACAGACAATCTGGCTTCATGTCAGCAGAGAATCAGTCTGCATGTCATAGCAGAGAATGAGGCTTCACGTCACCCACCACTGCAACAGTCCATTGTCATAAATTTAGGCCCAGCACCCAGGCAGAGGAGAGAGGTCCCGTAACAGACAATCTGGCTTCATGTCAGCAGAGAATTAGTCTGCATGTCATAGCAGAGAATCAGGCTTCACGTCAGCCACCACTGCAACAGTCCATTGGCATATATTTAGGCCCTAGCACCCAGACAGAGGAGAGGTTCATTCAACTTTGGGTAGCCTTGCAATATAATGGTAAAATGAAAATAAAAATAGGATTGAATGAGGAAGTGCCCTGGAGTCCAATAATATATGGTTATGGGGAGGTAGTTAATGTCTAATCTGGACAAGGGACGGACAGGTCCTGTGGGATCCATGCCTGGTTCATTTTTATGAACGTCAGCTTGTCCACATTGGCTGTAGACAGGCGGCTGCGTTTGTCTGTAATGACGCCCCCTGCCGTGCTGAATACACGTTCAGACAAAACGCTGGCTGCCGGGCAGGCCAGCACCTCCAAGGCATAAAAGGCTAGCTCTGGCCACGTGGACAATTTAGAGACCCAGAAGTTGAATGGGGCCGAACCATCAGTCAGTACGTGGAGGGGTGTGCACACGTACTGTTCCACCATGTTAGTGAAATGTTGCCTCCTGCTAACACGTTGCGTATCAGGTGGTGGTGCAGTTAGCTGTGGCGTGTTGACAAAAGTTTTCCACATCTCTGCCATGCTAACCCTGCCCTCAGAGGAGCTGGCCGTGACACAGCTGCCTTGGCGACCTCTTGCTCCTCCTCTGCCTTGGCCTTGGGCTTCCACTTGTTCCCCTGTGACATTTGGGAATGCTCTCAGTAGCGCGTCTACCAACGTGCGCTTGTACTCGCGCATCTTCCTATCACGCTCCAGTGCAGGAAGTAAGGTGGGCACATTGTCTTTGTAGCGTGGATCCAGCAGGGTGGCAACCCAGTAGTCCGCACAGGTTAAAATGTGGGCAACTCTGCTGTCGTTGCGCAGGCACTGCAGCATGTAGTCGCTCATGTGTGCCAGGCTGCCCAGGGGTAAGGACAAGCTGTCCTCTGTGGGAGGCGTATCGTCATCGTCCTGCCTTTCCCCCCAGCCACGCACCAGTGATGGACCCGAGCTGCGTTGGGTGCCACCCCGCTGTGACCATGCTTCATCCTCATCCTCCTCCACCTCCTCCTCATCCTCGTCCTCCTCGTCCTCCAGTAGTGGGCCCTGGCTGGCCACATTTGTACCTGGCCTCTGCTGTTGCCAAAAACCTCCCTCTGAGTCACTTCGAAGAGACTGGCCTGAAAGTGCTAAAAATGACCCCTCTTCCTCCTCCTCCTCCTCCTCCTCCTGGGCCACCTCCTCTTCCATCATCGCCCTAAGTGTTTTCTCAAGGAGACATAGAAGTGGTATTGTAACGCTGATAACGGTGTCATCGCCACTGGCCATGTTGGTGGAGTACTCGAAACAGCGCAACAGGGCACACAGGTCTCGCATGGAGGCCCAGTCATTGGTGGTGAAGTGGTGCTGTTCTGTAGTGCGACTGACCCGTGCGTGCTGCAGCTGAAACTCCACTATGGCCTGCTGCTGCTCGCACAGTCTGTCCAGCATGTGCAAGGTGGAGTTCCACCTGGTGGGCACGTCGCATATGAGGCGGTGAGCGGGAAGGCCGAAGTTACGCTGTAGCGCAGACAGGCGAGCAGCAGGCAGGATGTGAACGCCGGAAGCGCGAACAGACGGCCCGCACTTTATGCAGCAGCTCTGACATGTCGGGGTAGTTGTGAATGAACTTCTGCACCACCAAATTCAGCACATGCGCCAAGCAAGGGATGTGCGTCAAATTGGCTAGTCCCAGAGCTGCAACGAGATTTCGCCCATTATCACACACCACCAGGCCGGGCTTGAGGCTCACCGGCAGCAACCACTCGTCGGTCTGTTGTTCAATACCCCGCCACAACTCCTGTGCGGTGTGGGGCCTGTCCCCCAAACATATGAGTTTCAGAATGGCCTGCTGACGTTTACCCCGGGCTGTGCTGAAGTTGGTGGTGAAGGTGTGTGGCTGACTGGATGAGCAGGTGGAAGAAGAGGAGGAGGAAGCCGAGAAGGAGGAGGTGGCAACAGGAGGCAAAGAATGTTGCCCTGCGATCCTTGGCGGCGGAAGGACGTGCGCCAAACAGCTCTCCGCCTGGGGCCCAGCTGCCACTACATTTACCCAGTGTGCAGTTAGGGAGATATAGCGTCCCTGGCCGTGCTTACTGGTCCACGTATCTGTGGTTAGGTGGACCTTGCTACAGATGGCGTTGCGCAGTGCACACTTGATTTTATCGGATACTTGGTTGTGCAGGGAAGGCACGGCTCTCTTGGAGAAGTAGTGCCGGCTGGGAACAACATACTGTGGGACAGCAAGCGACATGAGCTGTTTGAAGCTGTCTGTGTCCACCAGCCTAAATGACAGCATTTCATAGGCCAGTAGTTTAGAAATGCTGGCATTCAGGGCCAGGGATCGAGGGTGGCTAGGTGGGAATTTACGCTTTCTATCAAATGTTTGTGAGATGGAGAGCTGAACGCTGGCGTGTGACATGGTTGAGACGCTTGGTGACGGAGGTGGTGGTGGTGGTGTTGGTGGTACATCCCCTGTTTGCTGGGCGGCAGGTGCCAACGTTCCTCCAGAGGCGGAGGAAGAGGCCGAGGCGGCAGCAGCAGAATAGGCCGAGGCGGCAGCAGCAGAAGAGGTAGCAGGGGGAGCCTGAGTGACTTCCTTGGTTTTAAGGTGTTTACTCCACTGCAGTTCATGCTTTGCATGCAGGTGCCTGGTCATGCAGGTTGTGCTCAGGTTCAGAACGTTAATGCCTCGCTTCAGGCTCTGATGGCACAGCGTGCAAACCACTCGGGTCTTGTCGTCAGCACATTGTTTGAAGAAGTGCCATGCCAGGGAACTCCTTGAAGCTGCCTTTGGGGTGCTCGGTCCCAGATGGCGGCGGTCAGTAGCAGGCGGAGTCTCTTGGCGGCGGGTGTTCTGCTTTTGCCCACTGCTCCCTCTTTTGCTACGCTGTTGGCTCGGTCTCACCACTGCCTCTTCCTCCGAACTGTGAAAGTCAGTGGCACGACCTTCATTCCATGTGGGGTCTAGGACCTCATCGTCCCCTGCATCGTCTTCCACCCAGTCTTGATCCCTGACCTCCTGTTCAGTCTGCACACTGCAGAAAGACGCAGCAGTTGGCACCTGTGTTTCGTCATCATCAGAGACATGCTGAGGTGGTATTCCCATGTCCTCATCATCAGGAAACATAAGTGGTTGTGCGTCAGTGCATTCTATGTCTTTCACCGCTGGGGAAGGGCTAGGTGGATGCCCTTGGGAAACCCTGCCAGCGGAGTCTTCAAACAGCATAAGAGACTGCTGCATAACTTGAGGCTGAGACAGTTTCCCTGGTATGCATGGGGGTGATGTGACAGACTGATGGGGTTGGTTTTCAGGCGCCATCTGTGCGCTTTCTGCAGAAGACTGGGTGGGAGATAATGTGAACGTGCTGGATCCACTGTCGGCCACCCAATTGACTAATGCCTGTACCTGCTCAGGCCTTACCATCCTTAGAACGGCATTGGGCCCCACCATATATCGCTGTAAATTCTGGCGGCTACTGGGACCTGAGGTAGTTGGTACACTAGGACGTGTGGATGTGGCAGAACGGCCACGTCCTCTCCCAGCACCAGAGGGTCCACTAACACCACCACGACCATGTCCACGTCCGCGTCCCTTACTAGATGTTTTTCTCATTGTTATGGTTCACCACAACAACAAATATATTATTTGGCCCAATGTATTGTATTCAAATTCAGCGGGATATAAATTTGAGGCCTAGTATTTAGGCGCTGGGTGACCGGTATGGATTTAGTGACAGAATTAGACTTGGAAATGCACAGAAGCGTGTGTGTGAAGTTATTCTGAATGACCCTATGTGCACCTTGAATATTATATACCCTTTTAGGGATAGATTTCAAATAGCTCTGATATAGCAGGAACCACTAAATTATGAAATTGCTAAATTGGGAATTGTACTTCAACCCAGAACAAAAAATGTGCTTTGACGGACACTAAATAACTTTCCCAGCACAACAGGACAGCGGTAACGAGAGATTTAGCAGGGATATAAATTTGAGGCCTAGTATTTAGGCGCTGGGTGACAGGTATGGGTTTAGTGACAGAATTAGACTTGGAAATACACAGTAGCGGGTGTGTGTGAAGTTATTCTGAATGACCCAATGTGCACCTTGAATATTATATACCCTTTTAGGGATAGATTTCAAATAGCTCTGATATAGCAGAAACCACTAAATTATGAAATTGCTAAATTGGGAATTGTACTTCAACCCAGAACAAAAAATGTGCTTTGACGGACACTAAATAACTTGCCCAGCAACAACAGTACAGCGGTAACGAGAGATTTAGCGGGATATAAATTTGAGGCCTAGTATTTAGGCGCTGGGTGACAGGTATGGATTTAGTGACAGAATTAGACTTGGAAATAGCACAGTAGCGGTGTGTGTGAAGTTATTCTGAATGACCCTATGTGCACCTTGAATATTATATACCCTTTTAGGGATAGATTTCAAATAGCTCTGATATAGCAGAAACCACTAAATTATGAAATTGCTAAATTGGGAATTGTACTTCAACCCAGAACAAAAAATGTGCTTTGACGGACACTAAATAATCTTGCCCAGCAACAACAGGACAGCGGTAACGAGAGATTTAGCGGGATATAAATTTGAGGCCTAGTATTTAGGCGCTGGGTGACAGGTATGGATTTAGTGACAGAATTAGACTTGGAAATGCACAGTAGCGGTGTGTGTGAAGTTATTCTGAATGACCCTATGTGCACCTTGAATATTATATACCCTTTTAGGGATAGATTTCAAATAGCTCTGATATAGCAGAAACCACTAAATTATGAAATTGCTAAATTGGGAATTGTACTTCAACCCAGAACAAAAAATGTGCTTTGACGGACACTAAATAACTTTCCCAGCACAACAGGACAGCGGTAACGAGAGATTTAGCAGGGATATAAATTTGAGGCCTAGTATTTAGGCGCTGGGTGACCGGTATGGGTTTAGTGACAGAATTAGACTTGGAAATACACAGTAGCGGGTGTGTGTGAAGTTATTCTGAATGACCCTATGTGCACCTTCAATATTATATACCCTTTTAGGGATAGATTTCAAATAGCTCTGATATAGCAGAAACCACTAAATTATGAAATTGCTAAATTGGGAATTGTACTTCAACCCAGAACAAAAAATGTGCTTTGACGGACACTAAATATCTTGCCCAGCAACAACAGGACAGCGGTAACGAGAGATTTAGCAGGGATATAAATTTGAGGCCTAGTATTTAGGCGCTGGGTGACAGGTATGGGATTTAGTGACAGAATTAGACTTGGAAATGCACAGTAGCGGTGTGTGTGAAGTTATTCTGAATGACCCTATGTGCACCTTGAATATTATATACCCTTTTAGGGATAGATTTCAAATAGCTCTGATATAGCAGAAACCACTAAATTATGAAATTGCTAAATTGGGAATTGTACTTCAACCCAGAACAAAAAATGTGCTTTGACGGACACTAAATAACTTTCCCAGCTACAACAGGACAGCGGTAACGAGAGATTTAGCGGGATATAAATTTGAGGCCTAGTATTTAGGCGCTGGGTGACAGGTATGGATTTAGTGACAGAATTAGACTTGGAAATGCACAGTAGCGGTGTGTGTGAAGTTATTCTGAATGACCCTATGTGCACCTTGAATATTATATACCCTTTTAGGGATAGATTTCAAATAGCTCTGATATAGCAGAAACCACTAAATTATGAAATTGCTAAATTGGGAATTGTACTTCAACCCAGAACAAAAAATGTGCTTTGACGGACACTAAATAACTTTCCCAGCTACAACAGGACAGCGGTAACGAGAGATTTAGCGGGATATAAATTTGAGGCCTAGTATTTAGGCGCTGGGTGACAGGTATGGGTTTAGTGACAGAATTAGACTTGGAAATACACAGTAGCGGGTGTGTGTGAAGTTATTCTGAATGACCCAATGTGCACCTTGAATATTATATACCCTTTTAGGGATAGATTTCAAATAGCTCTGATATAGCAGAAACCACTAAATTATGAAATTGCTAAATTGGGAATTGTATTTCAACCCAGAACAAAAAATGTGCTTTGACGGACACTAAATAATCTTGCCCAGCAACAACAGGACAGCGGTAACGAGAGATTTAGCGGGATATAAATTTGAGGCCTAGTATTTAGGCGCTGGGTGACAGGTATGGGTTTAGTGACAGAATTAGACTTGGAAATGCACAGTAGCGGGTGTGTGTGAAGTTATTCTGAATGACCCAATGTGCACCTTGAATATTATATACCCTTTTAGGGATAGATTTCAAATAGCTCTGATATAGCAGAAACCACTAAATTATGAAATTGCTAAATTGGGAATTGTACTTCAACCCAGAACAAAAAATGTGCTTTGACGGACACTAAATAACTTTCCCAGCTACAACAGGACAGCGGTAACGAGAGATTTAGCGGGATATAAATTTGAGGCCTAGTATTTAGGCGCTGGGTGACAGGTATGGATTTAGTGACAGAATTAGACTTGGAAATGCACAGTAGCGGGTGTGTGTGAAGTTATTCTGAATGACCCTATGTGCACCTTGAATATTATATACCCTTTTAGGGATAGATTTCAAATAGCTCTGATATAGCAGGAACCACTAAATTATGAAATTGCTAAATTGGGAATTGTACTTCAACCCAGAACAAAAAATGTGCTTTGACGGACACTAAATAACTTTCCCAGCTACAACAGGACAGCGGTAACGAGAGATTTAGCGGGATATAAATTTGAGGCCTAGTATTTAGGCGCTGGGTGACAGGTATGGGTTTAGTGACAGAATTAGACTTGGAAATACACAGTAGCGGGTGTGTGTGAAGTTATTCTGAATGACCCAATGTGCACCTTGAATATTATATACCCTTTTAGGGATAGATTTCAAATAGCTCTGATATAGCAGAAACCACTAATTATGAAATTGCTAAATTGGGAATTGTATTTCAACCCAGAACAAAAAATGTGCTTTGACGGACACTAATAATCTTGCCCAGCTACAACGTACAGCGGTAACGAGAGATTTAGCGGGATATAAATTTGAGGCCTAGTATTTAGGCGCTGGGTGACAGGTATGGATTTAGTGACAGAATTAGACTGGGATAATGCACAGTAGCGTGTGTGTGTGAAGTTATTCTGAATGACCCTATGTGCACCTTGAATATTATATACCCTTTTAGGG